>NW_012101237.1:63364-65759 GCF_000951045.1 Mandrillus leucophaeus
AATCGTCAGATTCACCAAGGTTGAAGTGAAGGAAAAAATGTTAAGCACAGCCAGAGAAAAAGACTGGGTTACTCACAAAGGGAAGCCCAAGAGACTAATAGCAGATCTCTCTGCAGAAACCCTATAAGCCAGAAGAGAATAGGGGCCAACCTTCAACATTCTTAAAGAAAAGAATTTTCAACTCAGAATTTCGTATCCAGCCAAACTAAGCGTCATAGTGAAGGAGAAATAAAATCCTTGACAGATAAGCAAGAGCTGAGGGATTTTCTCAGCACCAGACCTGCCTTACAAGAGCTTCTGAAAGAACAACTAAATATGGAAAGGAAAAACCAATATCAGCCACTGCAAAAACATACCAAAATGTAAAGACCATTGACACTATGAAAAAACTGCATCAACTAATAGGCAAAATAACCAGCTAGTATCATAATGACTAGATCAAATTCACCCATAACCTTAAATGCAAAATGGGCTAAATGCCCCAATTAAAAGACACAGACTGGCAAATTGGTTAAAGCGTCAAGAGACCCATCTCATGTACAAAGGCACACGTAGGCTCAAAATAAAGGGATAGAGAAAGATTTACCAAGCGAAAGCAAAAATAAAACAAAATAAAAAAAGCAGGGGTTACAATCCTAGTCTCTGATAAAACAGACTTTAAACCAACAAAGATCAAGAAAGACAAAGAAGGGCATTACATAAAGGTAAAGGGATCAATGCAACAAGAAGAGTTATCTTAAATATACATGCACCCAATATAGGAGCACCCAGATTCATAAAGCAAGTTCTTAGAGACCTACAAAGAAACCTAAGATTCCTACACAATAATAGTGGGAGACTTTAACACACCACTGTCAATATTAGACAGATCAATGAGTTAGAAAATTAACAAGGATATTAAGGACTTGAACTCAGCCCTGGGCCAAGCCGACCTAGTAGACCTCTACAGAACTCTCCACCCCAAATCAACAGGATATACATTCTTCTCAGCACCACATGACACTTATTCCAAAACTAACTGTATAATTTTAAGTTAATTTTTTATGTAGTTTGAAATATGCAGTAAGGAATAGACAGACAGCTATCCAATATTCCCAGCACCTTGAGTCTCTATTTTATTTGATTGGTCTATATAAGTATTTTTACACTAAAATCATACTGCCTTTATTATTAAAGTTACATCATGAGTTTCAAATAAGATAGTAGCAGTCATCCTTGCTTTTTTTTCAGAATGTTTAGAATAATTATTTTTACATACATAAAATACCCATAGGTTTCCAGGGAATAAAAATTGTTCAGAATTTTCATTGGCATTACATTGAATCTATAGTTAAATAAAGCTAACTGCTATATTAAGAATAGTGTCTTCCAATTCATAAATCTGTTTATAGAGGTCTTATTTATTAGTCAATGATACTTTCCTTCATACTTTTTTATAAATTTATACTGAAATACTAGAATTTTTAGTGCAACTGCATATTGTGTTATCTTAAAATTTTGGTTTCCAAATGTTCATTGTTTTATTTAGCCATACGATTATTTTTGCTTATTTTTATATAGTGCAAAAATGTTTAATATACTTAATTCTAATAAAATTTTTGTAGCTTCTGTTCGCCTTTTTCATGGAGACAATCTCATGTCATCTACAAAAAGAGAAAGTATTTCTTTCTCTCCAATCTACATTCCTTTCGTTTCTATTTATTGCACTGGTTAGAATCTCATGAACAATGTTAAATAGAAGTGGTGATAAAAACTTCTTTGCTTTTTTCTACCCAAATAAGGGATAAAATTCCAATTTCTCATCATGAAGTATTGTGTCCAGAATGGGTGGGTTCTTGGTCTCGCTGACTTCAAGAATGAAGCAGCAAACCCTTGAGGTTGAGCGTTACAGTTCTTAAAGATGGTGTGTCCGGAATTTGTTCCTTCATACATTCAGATGTATCTGCAACTTCTCCCTTCTGGTGGGTTTGCAGTCTCTCCCAAAGGAGTGAAGCTGCAGACCTTCGCAGCGAGTGTTACAGCTCTTAAACACAGCATGCACCCAACAAATTAGCAGCAGCAAAATTTATAGCAAGCAGCAACATCACATCCTCACAGGTTGCCTATGGCTGGCTTAGTCAGGCAGCCTGCTTTTATTCCCTTATCTGGCCCCACCCATATCCTGCTGATTGGTTCATTTTACAGAGAGCTGACTGGTCTATTTTACAGAGTGCTGATTAGTTCATTTTACAGAGAGCTGATTGGTCCATTTTACAGAGAGCTGATTGATGAATTTTACAGAGAGCTGATTGGACTGTTTTGACAGGGTGCTGATTGGTGTGTTTACAATCCCTGAGCTAGATACAGAGTGTTGATTGGTACATATACAATTCTCTAGCTAGACATAAAAGTTCTC
>NW_012101237.1:65809-71004 GCF_000951045.1 Mandrillus leucophaeus
TAGAATAATTATTTTTACATACATAAAATACCCATAGGTTTCCAGGGAATAAAAATTGTTCAGAATTTTCATTGGCATTACATTGAATCTATAGTTAAATAAAGCTAACTGCTATATTAAGAATAGTGTCTTCCAATTCATAAATCTGTTTATAGAGGTCTTATTAGTCAACGGTACTTTTCATCATACTTTTTTATAGATTTATACTGAAATACTAGGGTTTTTGGTGCAATTGCATATTGTGTTATCTTAAAATTTTGGTTTCCAAAAGTTCATTGTTTTATTTAGCCATACGATTATTTTTGCTTATTTTTATATAGTGCAAAAATGTTTAATATAATTAATTCTAATAAAATTTTTGTAGCTTCTGTTCGCCTTTTTCATGCAATGTCATGTCATCTAGAAAAAGAGAAAGTATTTCTTTCTCTCCAATCTACATTCCTTTCGTTTCTATTTATTGCACTGGTTAGAATCTCATAAACAATATTAAATAGAAGTGCTGATAAAAACTTCTTTGCTTTTTTCTACCCAAATAAGGGATAAAATTCCAATTTCTCATCATAAAGTACTGTGTCCAGAACGGGTGGGTTCTTGGTCTCGCTGACTTCAAGAATGAAGCACCACACCCTTGAGGTTGGGCGTTACAGTTCTTAAAGATGGTATGTCCGGAATTCGTTCCTTCATACATTCAGATGTATCTGCAACTTCCCCCTTCTGGCGGGTTTGCAGTTTCTCCCAAAGGAGTGAAGCTGCAGACCTTCGCAGTGAGTGTTACAGCTCTTAAGTACAGCATGCACCCAACGAATTAACAGCAGCAAAATTTAGAGCAAGCTGCAAAAGAACCACCACTACATCCCCACAGGTTGTCTCTGGCTGGCAGTCAGGCAGACTGCTTTTATTCCCTTATCTGGCCCCACCCATATCCTGCTGATTGGTTCATTTTACAGAGAGCTGACTGGTCTATTTTACAGAGTGCTGATTGGTTCATTTTACAGAGAGCTGATTGGTCCATTTTACAGAGAGAGCTGATTGGTGAATTTTAGAGAGAGCTGATTGGACTGTTTTGACAGGGTGCTGATTGGTGTGTTTACAATCCCTGAGCTAGATACAGAGTGCTGATTGGTACATATACAATCCTCTAGCTAGACATAAAAGTTCTCGGAGTCCCCACTAGATCAGCTAGATACAGAGTACTGATTGGTGTATTTACAAACCTTGAGCTAGACACAGAGTACTGATTGGTGTATTTGCAAACCCTGAGCTAGACACAGAGTGCTGATTGGTGTGCTTACACTCCCTAAGCTAGACATAAAGTTTCTCCAAGTCCCCACTAGACTCAGGAGCCCAGTTGGCTTCACGTAGTCGATCCCGCATGGGGGCGGCAGGTGGAGCTGTCCTCCAGTATGGGGTCAAGCACCAGCACTCCTCAGCCCTTTGGGCGGTTGATGGGACTGGGCACCACTGAGCAGGGGGCAGTGCTCGTCAGGGAGGCTCGGGCTGTGTGGGAGCCCACCGTGGTGGGGGCAGAGTTCGGGCATGGCACACTGCTGGGGGACCCAGCACACCCTCTGCAGCTGCTGACCTGGGTAGGGGCCACCGGCAGTGGCACCTGGCTGCTACCGTGCTGGGCCCGGGGAGCCCACACCCACCCAGAACTCGCACTGGCCCTTGAGCACCTCAGACGGCCCCGGTTCCCGCCTGTGCTTCTCCTTCCACACCTTCCTGTAAGCAGAGGGAGCCAGCTCCGGCCTTGGCCAGCCCAGAGAGGGGCTCCCACAGTGCCATGGTGGGCTGAAGGGCTCCTTAAGCACTGCCAGAGTGAAAGCGGAGGCCAAGGAGGTGCGGAGAGTGAGGGCTGCTAGCATGTTGTCACCTCTCAGTATCATGTTATTGTTATTTTTTTTGTTGGATTCTTTATCAGTTGAGGTAGCTGGCTTTTACTACTTGCATATTGAGAATTTTTATTAAGAATGAGTATTGAATGTTGTCAATTTTTTTGTTGTTGTTTCTTGCATCTATTTATATAATCTTTTTTTTATCTTTATATCCTAAATATGGTATCTTACATCAATTGGTTTTCTAGTATTGAACAAATTTTTAGCTTCCATGAAAAACACTACATGGTCATGATGCATAATACTTTTTATAAATGTGTTAACCTCACATGATTTTCAACAGGAGAGTGAAATAATATTAACTTGGTCTTCAATTATTTCTCTGGCCACTAGTTTGATAATAACCATCTGGGGTTACATGTGGAAGCAGATATTCCTGTTGAAGCCTATTACAAAAATTCACTTGAGTGACGAGTGTAGCTTCACTCATAGATGTAACAGGAGACTTGTGGAACTGTGGCTGGAGTTTTACATAAATTTCAAAGTTAGAATCATAGAATTCCTATTGAATTGAATACGGGGTATAAGACAAAGAGAAATGTCAAATTTTTCAACCTAACTTAAAGTACAGAATTACTGTCAACAATGATGGGAAAAATATGAATGGTTAAGAGCTGAGAGAGAAGAACAAAATTCAATTTTGAACAAATTAAGTGTGAGACTTAGGTATATAATTGTAGTTATCAATATAGTGTTTAATATATAAGTATGGAGTTCAGGAAGATGACTAATGATAAAATTAGGGACTTATTATCCAATTAATGAAAAAACATGCAATTTTTTTTTACTATGATGACATTTTATAATAGTTGCTGGAATGCTAATATTCTTT
Source organism: Mandrillus leucophaeus (assembly GCF_000951045.1). Taxonomy (NCBI): domain Eukaryota; kingdom Metazoa; phylum Chordata; class Mammalia; order Primates; family Cercopithecidae; genus Mandrillus; species Mandrillus leucophaeus. The sequence continues at coordinate 68,537 of NW_012101237.1, forward strand.
GTCCTTTTTCCGATATGAAGATTCTATTCACATCAAGTTAGCAATCACATTTTTCATGAGAAAGTTATTAAAATCCAGGGAGAACATGTTGATACCTGATGAAATATCTTTACTCTGCAAGTTGGAACCCCTCCAGTAATTGTGCACACATACTCTCATAGACATCCAAGGTCTTTCTCCTGGCAGTGCTATTAAAATGTTGATACATTCTGACTGGTTAGTATCTTCCTGGCTTTAATAGTGAGCAACCATAAGAAGTCACTTAGAATTACTTTGCTTTCAGTTCTCTAAATTAGAATCACTGACACCTTCGAATTAACTACAGTACATCAGTTAGAATTTTCAGTGTTTTACAATCTTTTCCATGACAGGTTTCTGAACATTCCATTGGGTAAATACTATGCATGTATTTTAAGACGGAACCTTTCAGAAATAAAATATAGTTCAAAATTATTTAAGAAAACTCTCCATTGTTACCTTCATTCATATTTCAAATAATATATACTCCACTATGACAATAAATCTCTATCAAACTAATATCCCAATTATTTAATTTTAACATCTTGTCCCTTCAGAAATACATCCACATTCAGGCTTTGTAACATTTGTCAATTTTATTACATATATCTACTGATTTTTCAGTCAAATGTAAGAATTTAAATAACGTTACTTATACAGTAACACAGTATATGCTGTTGGTAAAGCAACACTAAATTTAAATACCTTAGTCATTTACATGAGCAAGGAATATCATATTTATGAAATCACTTGGACTACAGCTTTGAAAATATTTATTCTTGATAAATGTTAATTGACTTATTATTATTAGTGAAAATAATAAACAGATTTATTGAATCAGCAGTCTTTCCATCACAACATTATGAAGTTTAATTATTAGGCCAGTACATAACCCACTAAGGTTCCTCTTTATTTTTCCTATGTCGGTGTACATCTGTGCTTAATAAGACCAGCTCATGAGAAACTGAAGAAAGTACTTGTTTGTTATTGCGTGTATTTTTTTATTTGTCCATTTGAGTGTGGTATCATATTTAATGTTGTATTTTCCACTTTCATTTGGAAGATAATAGGTAGTCAGTTCTTGGAAAAGAGTAACTAAGTTAACAAGTCTGTATCCAGATTGACAAAAACAAAACAAAACACACAGAAGACTCAAGTTACTAAATTACTAAATCAACTATGAAAGAAAAACATCAATATTGACCTTACAAAAATGAAAATAATTGTAAAGCATTTGACAATATATTATATATCAAAAGTTAAATAATCAAATGTCTAGGAAGTCATAAACTATCCAAACTGGCAAGAAAAAGTGCAAAAACTGAATGGTCTTATAACAAGTAAATAAATTAAATTAGTAATCCACCACTTCCCACAAAGAAAGCTTGGGACCAGCAGCGTTGCGGTAAATTCTACCACATCTTAAAAGAATGAACATCCTTGCTTTACAAGAACTTCCAAAATTAGAACACGAGGGAACAGTATTCAACATATTTTATGAGACTAACATTAACCTGATACCAAAACCATACAAAGATGTTACTTGATGCCAGAAGACTATATGCCTAAAATCAGGAACAAAATAATAATGCCTTTACCACTTATATTTGAAGTTGCACTGGAGAATCTAGCCAGAAGAATTAGTCAATAAAGAAGCAAGTAAAAAGTACTCAGATTAGAAAGAAAAAATAAAACTGCCTGTATTTGCAGATGACATGGTCTTGAATATAGAGCTACAGCAACAACAACTATTAAAACTAATAACTGAGCCCAGCAATTTTGCAGGGTATACAATTAACATACAAAAATCAACTGTATTTCTATACACCAGAAATGAAAATTTCACAAGTGAAAGTAAGAAAATAATTCCATTTTTAATAGCATCAAAAAGAGTAAAATACTTGAGATTATTATTAATAAATGAACTTCAAGACTTGCTCACTCAAAACTATAAAGCATTGTTGAGAGACAATAATTGAGAGCTAAATAAGTGGAAAGCATCGCATGTCAGGATCAGAAAAAAAAACAAATTTAAATGACCATAACCGCCCAAATTATTCTAAAGATTCAACAAAATCCTTATCCCAATATCTGCTACCTTGTTTTTTTTTTTTTTTTTTTTTTTTTTTTTTTTTGAGACGGAGTCTTGCTCTGTGTCCCAGGCTGGAGTGCAGTGGTATCTTGATTTTGTTTTGGAATTAATAACCCTTTTTGTATGTAGTTTTTTTCTTTTTTTTTTTTTTTTTTTTTTTTTTTTTAGAAATTGACAAACTAATACTAAAGTTAATAGGGAAATTCAAGGGACCTAGATTAATAAAAAAAAAATCTGGATGAAGTACAACAAAATTTTCCTCATTGCAAACCTTACTACAAATGGACAGTAACCAAGACAGTGTAGTAATGGTAAAGTTAGACATATAGGTCAATGGACTAGAATCAAGAGTCCGGAA
>NW_012101237.1:71054-71322 GCF_000951045.1 Mandrillus leucophaeus
GAACAGAAAACCAAACACCGCATGTTCTCACTCATAGGTGGGAACTGAACAATGAGATCACTTGGACTCGGGAAGGGGAACATCACACACTGGGGCCTATTATGGGGAGGGGGCACAGGAGAGGGACTGCACTGGGAGTTATACCGGATGTAAATGACGAGTTGATGGGTGCTGACGAGTCGATGGGTGCAGCACACCAACATGGCGCAAGTATACATATGTAACAAACCTGCACGTTATGCACATGTACCCTAGAACTTAAAGTATA
>NW_012101237.1:71372-74576 GCF_000951045.1 Mandrillus leucophaeus
CATGGCGCAAGTATACATATGTAACAAACCTGCACGTTATGCACATGTACCCTAGAACTTAAAGTATAATAATAATAATAAATAAATAAAAAAGAATGAGTATTGAATGTTGTCAATTTTTTTTGTTGTTGTTTCTTGCATCTATTTATATAATCATATTTTTTTATCTTTATATCCTCAATATGGTATCTTACGTCAATTGGTTTTCTAGTATTGAACAAATTTTTGGCTTCTATGAAAAACACTACATGGTCATGATGCATAATACTTTTTATAAATGTGTTAACCTCACATGATTTTCATCAGGAGAGTGAAATAATATTAACTTGGTCTTCAATTATTTCTCTGGCCACTAGTTTGATAATAACCATCTGGGGTTACAAAGCAGATATTCCTGTTGAAGCCTATTACAAAAATTCACTTGAGTGACGAGTGTAGCTTCACTCATAGATGTAACAGGAGACTTGTGGAACTGTGGCTGGAGTTTTACATAAATTTCAAAGTTAGAATCATAGAATTCCTATTGAATTGAATACGGGGTATAAGAGAAAGAGAAATGCCAAATTTTTCAACCTAACTTAAATTATAGAATTACTGTCAACAGTGATGGGAAAAATATGAATGGTTAAGAGCTGAGAGAGAAGAACAAAATTCAATTTTGAACAAATTAAGTGTGAGACTTAAATTAGGTATATAATTGTAGTTATCAATATAGTTTTTAATATATAAGCATGGAGTTCAGGAAGATGACTAATGATAAAATTAGGGACTTATTATTATCCAATTAATGAAAAAACATGCAATTTTTTTGATTTACTATGATGACATTTTATAATAGTTGCTGGAATGCTAATATTCTTTGTCCTTTTTCCGATATGAAGATTCTATTCACATCAAGTTAGCAATCACATTTTTCATGAGAAAGTTATTAAAATCCAGGGAGAACATGTTGATACCTGATGAAATATCTTTACTCTGCAAGTTGGAACCCCTCCAGTAATTGTGCACACATACTCTCATAGAAATCCAAGGTCTTTCTCCTGGCAGTGCTATGAAAATGCTGATACATTCTGACTGGTTAATATCCTCCTGGCTTTAATAGTGAGCAACCATAAGAAGTCACTTAGGATTACTTTGCTTTCAGTTCTCTAAATTAGAATCACTGACACCTTCGAATTAGCTACATCACATCAGTTAGAATTTTCAGTGTTTTACAATCTTTTCCATGACAGGTTTCTGAACATTCCATTGGGTAAATACTATGCATGTATTTTAAGAGGGAACCTTTCAGAAATAAAATATAGTTCAAAATTATTTAAGAAAACTCTCCGTTGTTACCTTCATTCATATTTCAAATAATATATACTCCACAATGACAATAAATCTCTATCAAACTAATATCCCAATAATTTAATTTTAACATCTTGTCCCTTCAGAAATACATCCACATTCAGGCTTTGTAACATTTGTCAATTTTATTACATGTATCTACTGATTTTTCAGTCAAATGTAAGAATTTAAATAACGTTACTTATACAGTAACACAGTATATGCTGTTGGTAAAGCAACACTAAATTTAAATACCTTAGTCATTTACATGAGCAAGGAATATCATATTTATGAAATTACTTGGACTACAGCTTTGAAAATATTTATTCTTGATAAATGTTAATTGACTTATTATTATTAGTGAAAATAATAAACACATTTATTGAATCAGCAGTCTTTCCATCACAACATTATGAAGTTTAATTATTAGGCTAGTACATAACCCACTAAGGTTCCTCTTTATTCTTCCTATGTCGGTGTACATCTGTGCTTAATAAGACCAGCTCATGAGAAACTGAAGAAAGTACTTGCTTGTTATTGCGTGTATTTTTTTATTTGTCCATTGAGTGTGGTATCATATTTAATGTTGTGTTTTCCACTCTCATTTGGAAGATAATAGGTAGTAAGTTCTTGGAAAAGAGTAACTAAGTTAACAAGTCTGTATCCAGATTGACAAAAACAAAGCAAAACACACAGAAGACTCAAGTTACTAAATTACTAAATCAACTATGAAAGAAAAACATCAATAGTGACCTTACAAAAATGAAAATAATTGTAAAGTATTTGACAATATATTATATATCAAAAGTTAAATAATCAAATGTCTAGGAAGTCATAAACTATCCAAACTGGCAAGAAAAAGTGCAAAAACTGAATGGTCTTATAACAACTAAATAAATTAAATTAGTAATCCACCACTTCCCGCAAAGAAAGCTTGGGACCAGCAGCGTTGCGGTAAATTCTACCACATCTTAAAAGAATGAACATCCTTGCTTTGCAAGAACTTCCAAAATTAGAACACGAGGGAACAGTATTCAACATATTTTATGAGACTAACATTAACCTGATACCAAAACCATACAAAGATGTTACTTGATGCCAGAAGACTATATGCCTAAAATCAGGAACAAAATAATAATGCCTTTACCACTTATATTTGAAGTTGCACTGGAGAATCTAGCCAGAAGAATTAGTCAATAAAGAAGCAAGTAAAAAGTACTCAGATTAGAAAGAAAAAATAAAACTGCCTGTATTTGCAGATGAGAAGGTCTTGAATATAGTGCTACAGCAACAACAACTATTAAAACTAATAACTGAGCCCAGCAATTTTGCAGTGTATACAATTAACATAAAAAATCAACTGTATTTCTATACACTAGAAATGAAAATTTCACAAGTGAAAGTAAGAAAATAATTCCATTTTTAATAGCATCAAAAAGTAAAATACTTGAGATTATTATTAATAAATGAACTGCAAGACTTGCTCACTCAAAACTATAAAGCATTGTTGAGAGACAATAATTGAGAGCTAAATAAATGGAAAGCATCGCATGTCAGGATCAGAAAAAAAAAACAGATTTGAATGACCATAACCGCCCAAATTATTCTAAAGATTCAACAAAATCCTTATCCCAATATCTGCTACCTTGTTTTTTTTTGTTTTTTTTTTTAGAAATTGACAAACTAATACTAAAGTTAATAGGGAAATTCAAGGGACCCAAATTAATCAAAAAAAATCTGGATGAAGTACAACAAAATTTTCCTCGTTGCAAACCTTACTACAAATGGACAGTAACCAAGACAGTGTAGTAATGGTAAAGTTAGACATATAGGTCAATGGACTAGAATCAAGAGTCCGGAAATAAACTCTTACTT
>NW_012101237.1:76966-79129 GCF_000951045.1 Mandrillus leucophaeus
GTTGTGCAACTCAGGGAATATAATTGGAATATACAATTTAAAAGTGTACATTTTATAATAATGAGTTATATCTCAATAAAGCTGTTATTTTAAAAAGTACAAAGCAGTTTATGAGAATTTATGTCTTCCCATGTGTGCATTCCTAGAGAAAATATATTTATTTACAAATGGTAGTTAAACTCAACCAAAATATTAGATTCTCTATAACTTAATGAGTGACATTAAAAGAAAAAATTGATTAGCCATTGTAATGTAAATACAACACTCTGAAGATAAATACAAGCCACAGAAGGAGAAAGTTAGTAAAGAAATCATCTCTTGCAGTTTCAAGTATCAACATGTCAGCTCAGTTCCCACTCTTCCTTGCATTTTGGCACCATAGGATACCAATGGCAGAACTGTAACTTTATGCCAAAATTCTTCTAATTAGCACACAATATGCAAAGTACAGGAAAGTATTAAACATAAAATATAGATTTATGTAAAAATGTCATGCCTTGAACTGCAATTAGCTATGTCTGTTTTTATTGTGCTTCCCAAATAACTCCACATATAGGTTGGAAAATATTTATATAATGGAAATGTTAAGTTCTAGTTAACCCAAAAAGTTAGAAATCTTACATAGCTATGGTTTACTGTAGAGAACCAGAATTCACCTTTCAATGGCTGGTATTAAAAATCAGCTCCACCACCCACACAAACAAAAATGATTCCCTTCTATCATGCTTGCCTTAACTGTCTGTGCTTCTGTGTTTTCATCTATATTTAAAAAGCAAAAATAACGCCTAGTACTAAGCATTCCTGTGAAGTGTAAATGAAAATCAAATGTTGAAAGAGTCTAACATATGGTGGGCCATCCAACAATATTTGCAAGATCTGATTAAATTTTTTCAGATAGCATATGATACAAAGACATTAATAAAACCGTACTGAACACAATCAACACATTTTAATTATTTAGAACATATTTTTATATTTTGAAAAATTTAAGCGTAATTCTTATGAAACTGGACCACTTGCTATTGCATTATAGATGCCTGAAAGATCTTTAATATAATAAAAGATAACTTGCAGTGTTTTGTATTATGCATCACTGAACTGGCAGAAGCCCAAACTTATGAAAACATCCTCTGAAATCTTGTGATTAAGATAACAAACAAGGAGAATTTTGAAGTCTAACACGTAAGATCCAAGCCTTTGTGACTCTTATAAGGGACCACTGAGCACAATAAAATAAATAATACTCTTCAAAAACAGATGTCTTTCAAAATAACTCTAAGAATGTAATTTTTGAACAATGAAGGACAAGGACAGACTCAGTATAGCAGTGTGGCAAAATGATCACTGACCAACAGCATAACAGATATAAACTATGAATCATAATATAAAATTCAAAAGGATTAACATAGTGCTACAAATCAATACTTTGTTGTAATGAAATATAAAGTATTATATTCTCCTGTATCTAAAAATAGTTTCCTGTAAGGGGAATAAAAACCCCAAAAATATTTCTTTCCTTTTCAGCTCAATGGGAAAAGTAATATAAATCAAAATATCATTAATGAACTGGCAGCACTGTAACGTCCAACCCATTGCAGTCTTCACGGTATCTCAAATAGGTATCACGGAGGAAAAGACACGAAATAAAACCCCATGAGGTGCAATATAAGAACACATATCATAAATGGAGGAATACCCAATACTGTCCTCCAGGAGGAATTAAATCATTGAAAGTAGGAGTGCATCAGGTCTGACTTCATATCTCATGGTCATTGGTGTACAATAGTACTGACGTGAGGTGTCATGTTTGTTTATTTATTTATTTATTTGTGTATTTACTGAGATGGAGTCTTGCTCTGTCATTAGGCTGGAGTAAGTGGCACGATCTCAGCTCACTGCAACCTCTACCTTCTGGGTTCAAGCAATTCTTTCACCTTAGCCTCCCAAGTAGCTGGAGCTACAGGAATGCACCAACATGCATAGCTAATTTTTATGTTTTTAATAGAGATGTTGCTACAGGAGGAATTAAATCACTGAAAGTAGAAGTGCATCAAGCCTGACTTCATATCTCATGGTCGTTGGTGTACAGCAGTCCTGACAGGAGATGTCATGTTATTTTTACTTATTTATTTATTTTTGAGACATAGTTTCGCTCTGTGCCAG
>NW_012101237.1:80574-86872 GCF_000951045.1 Mandrillus leucophaeus
AGTGTCAGCCCACCTTCAGTGATGGTAGAGATATTTTTCATTTACCCAGGCCAATGAGTTTCAGGAAAATGAGAAACTTTGTGATAAAATTATATAAAATGCAAAATTACTTGTTTTAAATAGAGTAAATTAATAGGAAGATATTGCTTTCTAATCAAAAAGTACAGGAAAAAGCAAGAATTAACTTAGAAAAATCAACATCATTTGGTATGAGGATACATTCCAAAGATATGCAAAAATTCCATTTCTTTTTGCATTCAAGACAGCATAAAAGAGAAAATTATATCAAATGTAAATTTTGGGGTGACTGGAATTGTGTTTTATGATAACAGGCTATATATTAATGCTTAGATCCTGTTTATGGTTTAAGTACTGCTTTGACAAAAATGCTGACAGTGACATGGATGATAAAATCCAGGCTGAGGTGGTCTCATATGGAAAGGAAGAAGTTGTTCTGGTGACATTTTTTTCCTTTCCCTAGAGATCTGTGGAACTTTGAACTTGAAAGAAATGATTTAGGGCATCTGGCAGAAAAAAAATTGTAAGCAGCAAAACATTCAAAAGATGATTTGGGTGCCGTTAAAAGCATTCAGTTTTGTGTATTCACAAATATATGGTTTGGAATTTGAATTAATGTTTAAAAGGGAAGCAGAGCATAAAAAGTTCAGAAAATTTGCAGCCTGAGAATATGAAAAGAAAAATACATTTTCTGGGGAGAAATTCAAGCCCACAACAGAAATTTGCATAAGTAACAATGAGCCTAATGTTAATCACCAAGACAATAGGAAAGATGACTCCAGGGCATGTCAGAGACCTTTGTGGTAGACCCTCCCATCACAGGCCTTGAGGCCTAGGAGGAAAAAAATGGTTTTCTGGGTTGGGAACAGGCACCCCACTGTTGTGTGCAGCCTAGGGACTTGGTGCCCTATGCCCTAGTTGCTCCAGCCATGGCTAAAAGAGGACAAAGTACAGCTTGGGCCATGACTTCAAGGGGTGCAAGCCCCAAACATTGGCAGCTTCCATGTGGTATTGAGCCTGCGGATGCACAGAAGTCAAGAATTGATTTTGGGAACCTTGGCCTATATTTCAGAGGATGTATGGAAACATCTGGATGTCCAGGCATCCAGTTTGTAGCAGAGGCAGAGCCCTCATGGAGAACCTCTGCTAGGGAAGTGCAGAAGGGAAATGTGGGGTGGGACCCCCACACAGAGTCCCCACTGGGGCATTGCTTAGTGGAGCTGTGAACACAGGGCCACCATACTGTAGTCCTCAGAATGGTAGATCCACCAACAGCTTGCATCATGTGCCTGGAAAAACCACAGACACTCATTGTCAACCTGAGAAAGCAGCCCGGGGAGGGAGGTGTACCCTGAAAAGGAACAAGAGCAGAGCTTCCCAAGGCCATGGCAGCCCACCTCTTGCATCAGCATGACCTGGAAATGAGACGTGGAGTAAAAGGAGATAATTTTGGAGCTTTAGGATTTGACTGTCCCATTGAATTTTGGACTTACATGGGGCAAGTGGCCTCTTGATTTTGGTCAATTTGTCTCATTTGGAATGGGTGTATTTACCCAATGCCTGTACTCCCATTGTATCTAGGAAGTAAATAACTTGCTTTTGATTTTACAGGCTCATAGGCAGAAGGGACCTGCCTTGTCTCAGATAAGATGTTGAACTGTGGGCATTTGAATTAATGCTGAAATGAGTTAATACATTGAAGGACTGTTGGGAAAGCATGGTTAGTTTTGCAATGTGAGCACTTGAGATTTGAGAGTGGTCGGGGCAGAATAATATGGTTTTTCTTTGTCCCCACCCAAATCTCATCTTGAATTGTAGTTCCTATAATTCCCATGTGTTGTGTGAAGGATCTAGAGGGAGGGAGTTGAATTGGAGTTGAGTCTTTCCCTTACTTTTTTCATGGTAGTGAATAAGTCTCACAAGAACTGATGATTTTATAAAGGGGAGTTTCCCTGCAAATGCTCTCTTTTGCCTGCTACCATGTAATACATGCCTTTGCTCTTTGCATTCTGCCATGATTGTGAGGCCTCCCCAGCCATGTGGAACTGTGAGTCCATTAAACTTCTTTTTCTTTATAAATTACCCAGTCTTGATACCTGACAAAGACATACCATCTTTATTAACAGCATGAAAACAGACTAATACACTCCCCATGAAGCAGAGAAGTTGAAACTTTGGCATTAGGGTCAGCCAGCTTAGAGGTCACATTTTGGACAGGTTGCTTACTAGTGGACAAGTTGCTCAAATTTTCTAAGTATAAATCCTTAAGTGTTAAATATTTTTGAAAAATGTGATAGGTGTCAAAATTAAAAGAGACAGTGCTTGGTATGTATTATAAGTCAATAAATAATCTTATAGTATGCTAGCTACAATAAATGACAGCTTTAGATACTTTATAATAGGCATATAGTTTTCCTGTTCTTTTTGGAAGTGTTCTTTCCAAAAATTTCTTAGAAATCACCTTTAAGTGTATATTTATCAGCCTACAGAGAATTATCAAGAGGTACACCAGAGACAAGTCTTGCTATTTGGGAGAAAAAAAATACATCTACATATAAATGTTTTGTGCTAAGAAGGTTTGGGTCTTAGTGATGTAATCTTTCCCATCTTAAACATCACTTCTTTCTTAAGCTCAAATAGATTTTCTTTATTTATGTAATTATTGTTTTAAGTCCCTTAGTCTTTTTTCTTTTACTGCAGCTACATTTGTTCTAACAGCATATATTCTATTTTATTTCCCTCCATATTTTATTGCTTTTACTTTTATTATTTTTCAAATAATTAGTTCTGGTTTTGGAAATTTGATTCCATTTACTACCTAAACACATACATACATACAAATATAATTTTAGTAGTCCTGTTTTGTCTTTTTATTAAAACAATATTTTCTATTCTCAGACTGTTACCTTCTTAAATTACTTTTTATTTAAAAATATTGGTGCATTATTTTACAAGTCAAATTGAAAGATATTTGTCTATGACCAAGTAACAGGGACAGAATTTACTCTCTCCTCACTTAAAAACTCAAAAATTAGATGATTTATATGAAACACACATGTTCACTATCATTAGAGTCACTAACATTTTTAAAAAACAGATAAAGCCAAGTACTGGAAAAAAGGTGGTACAATCAGATCTTTCAGGCTAAAAATAGTATAGTTTCTTTAGAAAACAGTTTAGCAATTTCTCACTTTCAAAAGTTAAAGTTATCAAACTATCCAGCAATTCCACTTTCAGATACTTGTCCTAAAGTAAATTATTATATTTGATTTATTAATAATAGCCATTTATTTTTGTATTCTCATTTAAATTCAGGATATATTATATACATGATGGTACTCAACTTATGTACTTAATATGACCAATTCTATGAATATTCAGTAACAGAACTGTTAATTAATAAACTAAAAGGAAAGGAAACTACTATTTTTTTAAAAACAGTTAAGTAATCAAAATAAAATGATTCAACAAAGGAAAGGAGAAATTCTTTTGTTCATAAATCAAGAAATCTATCACAATGTATAAATATATAATTTCTTATACTGATATATCAAATCAACTTTTCTGTTAATATTTTCATCATTTTAATATTAAATATTAATAACTTATTTTACTTAGTTTTTAGTGATAAAAATTGATACATTTTAAATTAATATATATGTAAATTTTAGTATTTTTATAAATGTCCTAAGACAATGTATTTCACACAAAACTAGCATTTGCTAATCTATTTGTATGTGAGTTCTTGAGGTGATAGCTTTATATGACCTCAATAAACATGCAACTTACAAGAAAAACAGAAGCAAATTAACAAAAGGATGATTTTGTACTGATTAGCATTAACATTTTTAGGATAAAGGGTGTGATTTTTTTTTATTTGTTATTCTGAGAAATTATAATTGCTAGTTTTTTTCATTAAAGGAATTAATTGGGTGTACGTTGGAAATGTAAAGGTTTTCTGAATAAATCATTTGGCAATCTTTAAGAAAGCATTTGTTGATAAAGTTTAGTTTATTTTGTGTATGGCTTTGGTTTTGTTTTTTAATCTAGGAATTGGTGTTGACAAAAAACACAACTGACATTCTTCTCATCTGATAAACTATCGTTAATAATACAGTTTTCTACTTTTTTTTTTAACTTAAAAACTTTTTTTTAACTTAATAACTTAAAAACTTTTTTCAACTTTTTTCTTCCAAGTCCAAGAAAATGTAACTGCAGGTAATATTTTTTTTTAAATAAAGATCATTCTGGTATGATGTTGCATATAAGGTTATTTTTATAAGCAGTTTTAAGAAGTACTTCCCAACTGAGTTAATACTATATGATGGGATCCTATTGACATACACAGGGGTTGCTGCTCTATAATGAATTCTCTCTTTATTCAGGGAGATTTTATTTCTTCCATTCCTGTCTCTTTTTAGATTTTTCCCATTTTTTCCTAGTGTTATTTTTCAGTTTCAGGACACCATCCTGAATACCATATTTTGTTCATTTTTTGTTTTTTTCTTGTTAGCATTTTTTTGTGTGAGAGTTTTTCAGACTTTCCTTGTTTTTGATGACCTTGACAGTTTTGAGGCCTACTGGTAAGGTGTTTTGTTACAATATCCTTCTATTGGAATTTGCAGATTATTTTCTCATGATGAAAATATGTTATATATATTTTTGGCATAAGACAGCAGAAGTTAGTTGCCATTTACATCATATCATATAAAGGTTTCATATAATCGACATGACTTATGACTATTCATGCTGACTCAGAATATCTGTATGAGATAGTGTTTGTCAGCTTTCTCCATTGTAAGGTTAATACTTATTTTTGACTTTCAATACAGTACTCTTTAGAAAAAAGTCGCTATATGTAGATCATGTATGATGAGCCTTTGCTCATCATATTGGAAAGGCATTAGAAACTACGACCTAGATTCTTGATGTGCTTGTTGCTAATGGAGTGTCATTGCTTGTTGACCCTCTCAGCTAACAATTATACACACACACACAACACACAGACACACATGGATATATAAATTAGAATATAAGTATTCTAATTGGTGTATATACATATGTATTTCTATATATAAGCATTTGTATTTAAACTACAAAGGAGTTCATCCTTAGTCATGATATATAATGTAGACATTTTTGGGACTGAACTTGCTAATAGTGAGACTTTTTGCATCTAAGTTCATGAGAAATATTGATCTATAGTTTTTTCTTTTTTTCAATGTCTTTAACTGGTTTTAGTATTAAAGTAATGCATGCCTCATAGAACAAATCAAGATGTGTTCTCTCTGCTTCTGTTTTATGGAATAATTGGTTGAAAATTGGTTTCATTTTTTTTCTTTAAATGATAAGTAGAATACACAAATGGTACCATAGGTTTCTGATGCTTCCTTTTGTGGAAGATTATTGATTCCATTTCCTTAATAGAAACAGGCTAATCAGGTTGCGTATTCTCCTTATGCGGATTTTGATACTTAATGTAATTCAAAGAATTTTTCTAACTAACATGTTATCTAATTTGTGAATAGAGGTGTTAATAGAATCTTTTTTTATGATTCAAGGATTTATTTTCATTTTGTAAAATGTATCGCTAATTGCCTTAGCAAAGTCAGTGTAAACACACTCCATAGTTCTGCAACTATCAATTCAAAATATTTTCTTCTAGTGATTGAAAGACTCAACATTGTAATCTTGCTAGTGGGTAAGTTATACAAAACATTATTAGAGTTACGACTGTATTACAGAACCACACAGACTCAAAGTAGCATTGTTAAGCAAAACAGCTATATAAAGCATTTTTCTTTGTAGGTAAGGTAAAGAGTAGTTGTTAGTGATCATCAATTTACAACATTGGTAATCTGGCAAGACAATGATGTTAAAGTTTGTATTAGTCTATTCTCACACTGCTATAAAGATACTACCAGGGACTGGATGATTTATATGAGAGGAAGTTTAATTGACTCACAGTTTTGTATGGCTGGAGAGGCCTCAGGAAACTTGCAATCATGGCAGAAGGTGAAGGGGAAGCAAGGCACATCTTACATGGCAGCAGGAGAGAGAGAACACAGGGGAAGCATCAGATCTCGTGAGAACTCCCCCGTTATCAGGAGAACTGCATGGGGGAAACTCCCCCCATGATCCAATCACTGCCCACAGGTTCCCCTCTACACGTGGGGATTACAATTTGAGATGAGATTTGGGTGGGGACACAGAGCCAAGCCATATCAAGGTTTATAGTTGAAAAATAACTAAAATAGTTTATAAACTCTAAACTGGAACA
>NW_012101237.1:87531-94374 GCF_000951045.1 Mandrillus leucophaeus
CAAGCACTATAGGTGTTTTACAGTTCTCATCTCCTTAGTTATGGTTAATCCCTGTGGACAGGTGATAGGAGCCAGCTTCTTCACCTCTAGTTTCTTAATATGACTTTATCATCTCTAAGATCCTTTGGTTCACAAAGGTTAATGGGTTAATGGGAGTGTTGGGACAATGGTGTCACACTTCAGGATACCACTTAGCAAAGACATTTTCAAATAATGCAGGACTCGTAAAGAAAAAAACAAAATCTGTTTGAGGATAGGATAGGATAGGAGACATTATCTGTGATGGTCTTATACATTAGCTGTATCTCATAAACCCAGATTTACCAGTTTTCTATCTATCATAATATTGAAAGAAGAGTTTTCAGAAACAGTGGACATATATTCTGCACAAAATACATTGGTGTGTAATTGACCAGCAGGCAAATTTTACCTAAAACTCCAGTTCCCACCACCACATACTTAATGATCTGCACCTGGGCCACTCTGGACACTGCTGCAGGCATGAAGGACCAAGCCTGCCAGACTGGTTAAGTTCAAAGCTCAAAGCTTCTCATTTATACTGTTACTTGCCAGGTCAGCTGTTTAAGGACTAGCTCCTTCCCAGTTAATATTGTATGTTTGAGAGGGAAAGCCTCAAGTAAGAACACCTTTCCTAAAATCTTTCATTCGCTATCTAACACTGGGAGTTGACTTTGCATCTCTTTGAGATAGTTCCTTCATCTATCCAATAGCATCATATGTAAATATGGTTAATTTTTGGTTATGGTTCATAAGTAAATATGGTTGTGGGTACAAAATAAGATTATATATGTGCAATGTCAAAATAGTGCTTTGGTAGAAATAAGCATTCAAGAGATTTAAAATTTTATGAATTTGGCATTACTACAAATTTTTAATTTGTTTTCCTCAATTCCTGAACTGAAATATCTATCATTATTGTTGTTCTCCTGGAATTTAGCTGGAACATCCCCTGAAAAAAATTAACAGTCATTAATCATAGGTTATCTATCTGTAGTCTCTTGTGCTTTTTACATAACAGAGAAACATTTTTATCCTCTTTGTTCAAGGAAGGGTCATGATGATTAAGGTGACATTACCTCAACTTACAATGAAACCATATCTCTTACAGAACTCTAGTTAGGACTTCAGAGCCAAAACTGAGATTCAATTTTCCAGAAATAAATAATCAGTATGACAGTTCTCAGACAGCAACTGATTTTTCATAAGATTATATTCATCTATTCTGGGATATTGTTCCCTGATTAAATATTAAGAACAAATTGTTTGCAGATTATTTTGCTTAAAAAGAGAGACTATTTCTATGAGGTTCAGTTTAGATTTTGCAGAGTGGCAAGTTTTTTGACCATTCATTACTTATGAACAGATTTCAATATTATAGTGACAGTATACTCAGCTAGAATAACAATGACACACAACTTGACTTTTATAGAGGGCAAACATATCACAGAAATGCTAACAAATCCATAATGCGTAAGCACTCAAAACATCAAAGAGCGAAAAAAAATGTATTCCAATCAAGCCTCTCCAGATCAGTCAAGAAAGTGTATAATGAAATTTCTTATCATTATTTACACTTTGTTTGGACTGCATTTAGCATGATAAATTTGTATTTTTTATGTGTGAAACCGAGACTGGTCAGGATATATGCCCTATTCTATGGGAAAAGAGTAACGTACTACTACTTAAATAACTAATGTTCTAAATATTCAGCAGTGTATTAAATGGTCTGTGACCTGTTGAGACTAAAGAGAAAGAAAAAGAAAGAGAAGAAAACGAAAAAAAAGGGAAAACAACTGTGGTTTAAAATTATCCTAAATTAAATACAGTTTTTCAGTTTTGCATATAATTATTTACAAATTAAAGCATAAATTTTAGCTTCTCTTTCTCCAAACGTTTTTATTTTAAAAACCATTAATAGAAAAAAGGTACCTACTAAGATGTGTGTGTGTGTGTGTGTGTGTGTGTGTGTGTGTGTAGTGTAGATTCTAGGAGTCCCAGATAAAGATAAACTATGACATAGATGATTTTTACTTAGAATGTGTGGTTAATTGTTGGTCAGTTGATATTGATTCTCCTTCACGAGAGCAATTTATTTTTATTCTAAGGATTGTGAAGCCTAGTGTTCTAGCCTAGTCCAGACATTTTGCTTTACCCTTTAGCTAAGTGGCGAGAATCAGATTCTGTTACTTATATCCAAGGCACTAAAACTAATACGAAATCTACCAGAATTTTATTGTCTGCATAGATTCCATTACAATATGGAAGTCAAGCAATTCTGACACAAAGAGGAGGATTTTATAAGCCTGAATATTATAATAATTTCTTTACACTATGCCAAGTTGTAATATCTGGATTTCTGTAGCAGTGCATATAACAAATGAAACCAAAAAGTCTTTAACATTTCAGGGAACATTTTTCTTAATATTGCTTGATTTAGAACATCAGCAATAAGTTCAGCAATGTACACTGAGTATATCACTTTATCTAAATTGTACATGTTACTACCCAGAGGTATGTGAACAAATGTTTGTTAATTTAAGCAATTAGTTTGGGTGCAAAAATGAGCTGTAGAAACAGCAACAAATATCTCTCATGAATTTCGTGCTTTGAAGAGAAAATAGTAGTTTAGAGGATGGTAGGATTTAAGAGTCTTTTTCCTAGTCAAATTCTATTTGAATCTAAGTATTTTTATGAACTGTTAAACTCTCTGTAACGTGCAAATCAATAGTTTTCAACTATTTCTTTTTGCATAAATAAAAATCAATACAGAATTAAGTAAATTGCCTGGAGAAATTACAGGAAAATTATTTTCTCTCTAATTATCTGACCAATTGCCAAGGCATTGTTTAACTACAGTTATCATGTCATTCAGTTATCTGGATGTTATTAAGAGATAGCAGGAATGATTGAAAAAAGTAATACATTTGGAATTAGAATTCTAGCTGTAGTGTTATGCAACATCTGATCCTGTCTTCTCATGAAGTAAATGAGCGTAATATGTCATTCAATTGAGTGTAAAAGTATTGGGTACATTATAAATGCGCATACATTTGGCAGGGCTTGAGATGTGAAGTCATGTATAACCAGTTACATAAAATGTCTGGGATCATTTGTAAAATAAAACAATAAAAAGATTAAATAATTCTTTGGGCCTAAAACCAACCCTCAGTGTAGACTCTTGAAATATTAGAATAAAAAGTTACCATTTAATTGTTTGCATACTGTGCTGTTTTTATTTTTATAATTTATTTGTATTTATTGTTTTATTATGGTAAGAACACTTAATGTGAGAGCTATCTTCAATATAATTTTAAGTGTACAATACAGTATTGCTAAGCATAGGCACAGAGTTGTAGAGCAGGCCTATAGAAATTATCCATCTTGCATAACTGAAACTTTATATTACCTGAATAGCAACTCCTTGTTTGCCCTTCCCCGCAGCCCTGGAAACCACCATTCTACTCTGCGTTTCCATTAGTCTATTTTAGATATTTCATATAAGTGCAAGCATGCACTATTTGTCCACCTGAGACTGATTTATTTTGCTTTACATAATGTCCCCCAGGTTCATCCATGTTGTCTCATATGGCAGAATTCCTTTTTGTTCAAGGCTGAACAGTATTTCACTGTATGTGTATCTATATTTCTTGACCTATTCATATGTTGAATTTGTAGCTTGTTTCCATATCTTGACTATGGTAAATAATGTTACAATGAAGATGGAAGCGCATATATCTTTTCAAGAAATAGTTTTCAATTGTTTTGGATTAATATCCCAAAGGGAGATTTTTGGAACATATGGTAGCTCTATTTTAATTTTTGAGGAATTGCCATGCTATTTTCCACACCAACCACACCATTCTACATTTCCACCTACAGTGTACCAGGGTTCCAATTTCTCCACCTTCTTACCATCACATGTTCTCCTTCTCTGTTTTTCTCTTCCTCATTCTCTCTCTCTCACAATAGCTGTGCCATCAGATGTGAGCTGAAATCTCGTTGTGATTTTAATTTGCATGTTACTGATGATTAATCGTGTTGACCCTATTATCATATACCACTTGGCCATTTGTATGTCTTGTTTTTTAGAGAAATACTGTTCAAATACTTAACTCATTTTTTTTAATGTGGTTATTGGTGTTTTTGCTATTGTGCTATAGCTGTTCCTTACATATTTTGGATAATCTCGTATCAGATGTATGGTTTACAAATATTTTCATTATTTAGGTTATATGTTGTTGCTTGTTTCCTTTGCTGTTCAGAAGACTTTTACTTTGATATAGTTAAATTGATTTGTCAAATTTTACTTTTGTCACCTGTGCTTTTTGTGAAATATCCAAGGAATCATTACCAAGCCAATGTCGTGTGGCTTTTTCACGAATTACAGGTTGTAATTCAATTTAGCTTCTTTTAAAAAAATAAACATTGAGTAAGGCAATGTGTTGGAAGAAATCACCTCTGTTTGAAGACTTACTGTTATTTTCATATCAATGAAAATCACTACTTGAGTGATGGCATCGTTCATATCCCAAACCCAGTGTCATGTAATATACCTATGCAACAAATCTGCACGTGGACCCTTTGAATTTAAAATACAAGTTGAAATTATTTCAAAAAATCATTAGAAATTTAATAAGGCCTAAAAAATGAAAATCCTCTTTTACATTTTAATGACTGATTAGAATATTCAGAAAGAATATGATCCTTAAAAAGTTTATAAAATATATTAACTACTGTGGAAAATGTATTCTATCTTGAATAATATATACAGATATGAATAAAACATGCAAGATATATATACACACATATGTTTATATGTCTAAACTTACCTCTTTCCTGCAATGATAAGTAAAATATTTAAATATTAAGGATAGCTAATTTTATAAATAAATATCTCAAAATTCAAAATTTTTAATTAGTATAATTTTGGCAGGTCCTAGTGTAGAAACTAATATCAGTTCACTTTGGTGTAATGCCTATACATTCTCTATAATTTTCAAATATAAGATAATGGTTATTTATTTTTAATGAATTTGACATGTTTGATGGTGGAAGCATGAAGATCCTACTCCCCTGTATACAAGCATTTAAAGTCCCCTTATATTATTGTAACTTATACTAAGAACACCTGAAATGACAAGATATGTAGAACAATCTGATATTAATAGTTTATCCTAGTTATTGTTTATATCCATGTCAAATGTCTGAATGAATAACTACTTGAATGAATGATTATCATAACCAAAAATCTAATGTTTTCCTTCTATTTCTAGTTTCCTCACTCCACTTTAGGTAATACCCATTCTGGCTTGAAGTATTCGTTTTTGCAAAATGTCGTATTTATCTCTCTGTCTCCTTCATTATATTATTCATTATGCACACATATTTTTCATCTTTTTTTTTGAAAAATCAATTGTATGATTATGTCATTTTCCTCCTTAAATTTCGCAATGGAATGCCATTGTCCTCAAGTTAAAATTCATACATTCAACCTAGCTTAAAGCATATGGCTTCTACATTTTCAGCTTTATTTTGAGCTATTCTCCTTCTCATTCTCCATGATATTTTATTCTTTATTTCTATGATGCACTGCATTCTTTGATGACTTAAGTATATATTCTATTCTCTTATCTCTTCCTGATACACTTTCCCTCCCTTATGCCCTGCCTTCCACACAGTAGATTAGCTTAATCAGTTTGTTTCTTCTTTATCAGTTTACAATTCACGCCTTCACACTCTACACCACTTTAAAACCCTTCCCCATGCATTGCCGTACTACACTGTATTTTCCCTATTCAATTCACTTGTTCCAAATTATTTATTTAATTTTTGCCTTATCTTGTTGACGTTAGACTTTATAAACTTACCATTTTCTTATCAACTATCAGAGTACCTAGGACATAATTTATGATTAATTCGTATTTTAAAAATTGAACTGAAGACTGTAGGAAGCTGCTGAATGTTATAAGCAATATACAGACATAGCAAGTGAACTGAAAATAGAAGTTACACACTTGTAATCATTTATAACATCTTCTGTGTCTCTTTTTAATGTAGAAACTAGAAAACACAAACCAACTCTTACAGACTCTTTAGTTGGAGTTTGGATGCAAATTAAATCTCATCAATTGACTGAATTCATAACATATTTGAATGCAAAAAAGGACAGATACATTTTTTTCCTGTTTTAAAATCTTCTAATGAGCCAAATCACAGATGCTGTTTCTTGAGACAATTTTGATGACAGAGTTTGTGCTTAGCATTTACATATCAAGTTTCTTTCTTCTTGGACAGCAAGAGAAAGATATGGGAGAAGAGGAGGAGTGGCTGCCTATTTCCGTTTGATTTGCCTTAACTTAAGCAATTGCAGTTTGTTTGTTCTTGCCTTGAATTCACTAGTTAGAAGAATAGCCTATTGAATCCCTTTCCCCAGAGCTCAAAGATTGTATCATTTATATTCTTATATTAATACTTTTACCCTAAAATATTAACAGTAGTTGCTTTTTTTCATGATCTCATTTTTAATGGTGCAATATTGGCACCAGAAGTGGTTGCAGACACTTAAAGAAGAATACTAATTTTATTATTTGATTGGGTATCATTAAAGCAATTATCCTCTAGTTATTGCTGGAAAATGGGACACTAGTAGATCATGACATACATAAAATAGTTGCATAAATTATATTATCTGGTTACCTGGAATGAAGAACCAATTAACATAACTCTCCAAAAAGAAAATGTTTGCTGCAATAAGACATATTAGTGGTAACATGAATTATACATTGTCTGCCTCCTTCAATCTGTACCACAAGGAGCAGAGAA
>NW_012101237.1:94622-96569 GCF_000951045.1 Mandrillus leucophaeus
GCCCTTTCTTTCTTTCTTTCTTTCTTTCTTTCTTTCTTTCTTTCTTTCTTTCTTTCTTTCTTTCTTTCTTTCTTTCTTTCTTTCTTTCTTTCATAGAGATGGGGCCTCACTATTTTACTCAGACTGGTCTCGAATTCCTGGGCACAAGCAATCCTCCCTCCTCTGCCTCCCAAGGTGCTAGGATTACAGGTGTGAGCCACTGCACCTGGTCAAGTTACCATATACATTTAATTCATATTCTTGTCATATCTGTTGTTTCAAATTAGGAAACTTTTGAAATAAGGTGGAACAGTGAGAACTGGAATGAGGTCTTTAGATGAATTTAGATACCATGAGTATAGTTACGTGTAATGAGCTAGGCTTGGCTTATTTAGAAACAATGTAGTGACTGCTCCTGGGGGAGTTAACTTGCAAGGTAATGCCAGTTAACCTCACACTGCACCCAAATTTTTCCAATTGCCATCACATCCATATGTCAGCCCAGATCTCAACATATCCTCAGGGAGACAAGTGCAAAATTCTGCCTGAAAGAAGTTTCATACGTCAATAATATTGTAGCATTATTGTAACTTATAACTGAGTATTATTTGTAGAAATTGATTTTTCATTTGTTACAACCATAAAAAAGAAACATATTTTAGATGAGACAAAAATATCTGTCTATAAGGATGTATTAAAAACAATGTTCTCCATTCAAAGAATTCATTTGAGTATCTTCAGATGATTTTGAAGATTACTCAAATGATTGACTGAAATCTGGTCTACTTGAGATTAGAAGACCAATTTTATATTCTAATAAAGAAAATGCAAACAATTAATAAAATAAAATAAAGTGTTCATGTAGATTATCATAAAAGGGATCTTCCCATCTTAACTATATACTTCAGGAGAGGCTAAACAGGTAATTCTGCAAGGTGACAAAAAGTAGATTAGAGAAGTGAATACTATCATCCTTAAAATGGTCTGCAATGGCTAGACTCATAGCCTGTGAAAGATACTGAAAGAAAAACGTGATTTTCGAAGCAGCAGAAGCTAAAAGGCAACCTATGATTATCAGATACTTTTCTATGAAAATCAGCCATGCTGATTAGTTATCTCATATATATATATATACACACACACACAAACACACATACACACACACATACGAGCAAAAGTCAGAGATGTTGAGTTTCTTGAGACAATTTTGATAATGGAGTCGATATATTTTGTATATATATACACACACACATGACTAAAGTCTTTAGACATATATATGTCTACAGTTACATATATAATATATGTGTGTGTGTATATACATATATATACACATATAATTTTAAACTTAGTAAATGAGGTCCAGATATTACCCACTACAATAGAGTAAAATCGTCTTCTGCAAACAGACATGTATTAGTTCACAGACTCAAAGTACAGACCCAGGACTCAAAGAAAGATTGCATGACAGTACACAAGGATATAATTCAAGTATTCCTTCTGTCATTTGCCAGTGGCACTCAGAATCATTTCCAAAGATATAATATATGGAGAAAAGTAATATACTGAGATGTTTGTATGGTTACTTGTCACTGGCTCTGAAACATCATTAACCCTTGGATGCACAGAATGCTACTGTCATCCATGGTTTAGAGAGGGCCCGTGGAGTCCTGTGATAAAAGCAGTGTTTGCCAATTTCCATCACACAGTGGACCCAGAATATCCATGGGTTCACCCTGTGCTTATTTCACCAGCTCCTGAATCATAAAGTTGCCAGGTCAGCGGATTTCAAAATCTGATGCATGTTTCTGTTTACAATAATTTTAAAAAATAATACTGAGATTTCATTGATGTATTTTTTTTAACTGGATTAGGATTTGCGTTGATGAAGCAAAAGCAACCGTGCATCGACCTGCTGGCAATTTAACATGAATAAAAACAGTGGCACTGACAGTACTAGCAAGTCGTCAT
>NW_012101237.1:96949-108429 GCF_000951045.1 Mandrillus leucophaeus
TTTCAGTTACAAGCTGAACTAACTACTTATTTCGTGGAAAAAGGTTTTCACTTGAAAGAATTGCTGGAACAAAATTATAGTAGTCAAGATTTAGGCACTGGGAGATATTTCCTTGAAAATAAATAAAGCAAGTTTATCTTTTCAAAAAACAGAGAGCATTTGTTGCCAATGATAACATTCTAGCTTTCAAGTGGAAAATTGAATTTCATAAAGCTTATATCTGCCACCATGAGCTTGACAATTTCCCCACACTTCAAGTCTTTTCAAATAAGATTTATGGTATTATATATGAATGAGATATTTGATGCTGCTTAATAAAATGTGTCAGAATTGGAATGTTTTGCACAACACCATGAATTAATATTTTCCAAATGATCAGTGCATGATGTTACAAAATCATGCAGGCATAAAAGATCCATTCAAAGTTCAAATGGGCTAATGAAAAAGAGTATGAAATTTATAAATAAGGTTGCAGGTTCCACATTGCAACTAACGTTTGAAAAACTACCTCTTTTTAAGTTTTGTTGTAGTATTGAAGAAGTAGAGGCACAATTATATGAAAAAGCTATTAATGTGTGCTTCCCTTTTCTAGTAACATGTCTGTGTAAGACCAGATGGTCTTCACGTCATTTAACCCAAACAGCATGTAACTGATTATGAAAACTCAAGAGCATTCTATTAGTCCAGATATTAAAGAGATATGGAAAATTATAAAACAATGCTGCTCTCACTATTTTAGGCAATTATAGTCAGATTTTAAAAAAAAATGCATGATAAGCTTCTTGTAATGGCTTACCATTGTTTATTTTCAGTGAATTGACAAATATATATTTAATTTTTTTTGTTTTAATGTCTAATACAATAAATATCAATAGATTTTACCCATATAAATGAAATCTCTTTGGAATCCTCAGTAGCTTTTATAGAGTGTAAAGTGACTGTAGGCCAAAAATGTTTGAACCATTCTACGCAGATTCAGCAACAAAAGTTTTGCTTTTTTTTTTAACTTTTAAGTTCAGGGGTACATGTATAGGTTTGGCATATAGGTAAATTTATGTCATGAGGGTTTGTTGCTCAGATTATTTCATCACCCAGGTATTAAGTTCAGTATCCATTAGTTATTTTTCCTGATCCTCTCCATCCTCCCACCCTCTGCCCTCTGGTAGGCCCCATTGTGTGTTGTTCCCCTCTCTATGTCTATGTGTTCTCATCATTTAGCTCCCACTTATAAGTGATAACATGAGGTATTTGAATTAGTAAATAAAATAAATAGTAACTTCCTGCATTAGTTTGCTAGGGATAATGGCCTCCAGCTCCATCCATGTCCCTGCAGAGGACATGCTCTCATTCTTTTTATGGCTGAGTAGTATTCCATGGTGTATATGTACCACATTTTCTTTATCCAGTCTATCATTGATGGGCATTTATGTTGGTTCCATATGTTTGCTATTGTGAATAGTGCTGCAGTGAACATACATGTGGATGTGTTCTTGTAATAGAATGATTTATATTCTTTCTGGTATATACCCAGTAACGGGATTACTGTGTTGAATGGTATTTCTGTCTCCAGGTCTCTGAGGAATTGCCATACTGTCTTCCGCAATGGTAGGACTCATTTACACTCCCACCAACAATGTAAAGGTGTTCCTTTTTCTCCACAAAGTCGCCAGCATCAGTTAGTTTTTGACTTTTTAATAATAGTCATTCTGATTTGTGTGAGATGGTATCTCACTGTGGTTTTTATTTGCATTTCCCTAATGACAAATCACGTTGAGCTTTTTTTGTGATTGTTGGTCGCATACATTTCTTCTTTTGAGAAATGTGTGTTCGTGTCCTTTGTCCACTTTTTAACGGGATTTTTTTTCTTGTAAATTTGTTTAAGTTCCTTATAGATGCTGAATATTAGACCTTTGTCAGATGTATAGTTTGCAAAATTTTTCTCCCATTCTGTAGGCTCTCTATTCACTCTGTTAGTTTCTTTTTCTGTGCAGAAGTTCTTTGGTTTAATTAGATCACATTTGTCATTTTTTGCTTTTGTTGCAATGCTTTTGGCATCTTCATCATGAAATCTCTGCCCATGCCTGTGTCCTGAATGCATTGCCTAGATTTTCTGCTAGAGTTTGTATAGCTTTGGGTTTTACACTTAAGTCTTTAATCCATCTTGATTTGATTTTTTATCTGGTGTAAGGAAGAGATCAAGTTTTTTGAAACCGGCCTTCTATGCTAAATAACAAATTCAAACTAATAATGCCAGTAAATTTTATCAGTTTTATTTTCAAATTATCTCTAGAATTCAACCCTTTCTTACCATCACCACTGATACATCTCAGGTGTAATCTCTGTCATCTCTTATCTAGATTTTATGATTTTCCTGAATGATCATCCTCAACTTACTGTTCTTTTTAGTAATTTAATAATCATAGGAGGTGAGTTTATTGTTAAAATATATCAGGTAATGTTCTGGTTGTTCAAATTTCCAGTTATTTTATTTATGTGGGAATGGTATTTAGAGCATTAGATTAAGGAGGAGTAAATGTAAGATTCAAATGGGTAAAATTCCTTACAAATATGTACTGTTCTAGAAACCAAGATTAAATATTTTGACTCGAGTTCCCTGGAGTGTAACTCAAGAAGAGTCTGTTAGGTTGTGTAGTCAAAGCCTAAACTAAATATTGGACTACATTTAATAACTTTGAAATTACTGAATTTTCTAGGTCTACTATAGAGAGGAAAATCTTAGGTTGTAGAAAACAGGTTTCTGAGATCAAATCTATTATGTGCAAACTGCGTAGTGAATTCTACAAATTACTAGAGGATGTTCCATTATCTAGGCTGAGTGGGCACCAGCAACTTTGAAGGCTTTTGTGGTGCCTCACCTTTGTAGGTCAGAGACAATGTGTGAGATCCTGGGATGGAATTACATTCCATTACCTCAGTAGAAATGACGTGATGATCCTGGAGGAGTAGAAGGTGATTTGTGTTAACTGTCTGATATTACATGAGCACAAGAATCACAGTAAGCCATAGGGTTAAAATAGTTGCAAAGTACTATTTAATGAGTGATCTCCAGCAATGGCTAACTAATCACAGGGTCTCTAAAAATAAATGTATACCAGGTTAAGGTGTTGCTTGACATACATCAAAGGAAAAATTTAAGAAGCATAGTTCATGATAGAGGGAATTTATGTCTTTAACACAGTTTTTAGCACTAAACTAGTTTCCAGACCTGGAGTTCCTTGATTGAAGAGGAGACTATCTTTTCAAGGAAAGACCCTGCTTCATAGTCACAAGTGTATTCCGTAAATATTCCTTTAGTTATCCTCCATTTTCTGGGTGAGAGTAGACTTGGAAAACATTAATGGCTGTATTTGTATTAGACATTAACTCTGAGCATACACTAACCATTAGAGACTCAAAATGCCACTGAGGTTCAGGAGTGACAATGGAGACTTGAAGAAATCATAGATTAAATAGAGAGCTCAAGTCCATCTAACACTACTTCTAGTGGAATTATGAACCCATTAATAGTTGCTGGACTCACGTGAGGGCTCCTATGGTGGTAAAGGCTTAATAGAAGTCCCAGTAACTTCCCACACTCACTTTAAATTAAAGGTATTGGTTTAACTCCTTTTGGAAGAAGCATCAAAGATTAATGCCACTGTGAAAATTCTGAGAGACGAAGAGGTGATGACTCCCATCTTAGCCCCATTGCCCAGAGAAAGTAATTTGTGGGGCAGAGAACAATAACAGATTATTAGAACTATAATTATATGGTGATGCCAATCAGATGCAATTCAAGATCTGTGACCTCTTTTTGAGTAAATCTACAAACGTTTAGAGAATATAGCTACTCACTCACTAATAAATGAAATCTGAAGCAGGCCGCATTTGTAGAACGAGCAGCAACATTTATTACCTTATCTCTCTTTGTCACATCATAGTCCAGAGGAATTTTATTAATTTTGTTAGTTGTCTTAGATTAGAATTTTCCAAAAGCAACCAAAAATTTGAATGTAGAGTTTATTTGCACATTAGTCCAGGAAACAACAAAAAAAATAGGGCAGGTCATCAACAATATCTTATCCAATATCAAAAAATAATCACACTGTACCTTTAATTTATAATATTATAATAATTAGACCTATCTTAGTCTTATATTTAAAAAGTCTTAGAACTAAGTAAGTTGTAAACAACAGAAATATATTGCTTATAGTTCTAGAGGATGAGAAGTGCAGATTTGGTGTCTGGAATAGGGCCTCTTCCCCATAAATAGCATTTCTAATTGTGTCTTCACTTGGTGGAAGAGGAAAATAACCTCCTTTGAACTTTTCTATTATAAGGGTGCTAATCCCATTTATGAGGGCTCTGCCCTCATGACTTAATGACCTCCTAAAATGCACCACCTCTTAATATTATCACATTGGAGATTAGGTTTCCACATAAGAATTTCGGGAGAACACAAACATTCCGACCATAGAAGGACTTTATGAGCAGAAAACTAGCAATCACACTTTAATATTTATGAGTACTATGCTTATAGAGATTCGAAAATAAGGGCTTATCATTGAAGTATTTAAAGCTAGAGTAGTCTGTTGCATTTCAGGAAGTCCTTTCTAAAACTAAGAGATAAATTGCTTTGCTTTGCATTGCCCATCATGAATAAAGAGACACACTACTTGGTTGTAGTGTTTGCTCTATGGAATTCCTTTTAAACCTCAGTAGGAAAATAATGGTAGAGATCCCTAAAGATTTGACGTAAGGCCATACTCTTTTCTGCCATTTAAAGACTAGTCAGTCTGAGTCCTGACTAGGTACTTAGCAATGGTAAAAACAGAATTACTGACCATAGGACATCAAATGAATCTCTGACTGGAATGCCTAGTCATGAACCTGATGTGTTTGATACATGAAACCGTAAAATGATATTTGTATAACAATATTCCAATAAAAAAATGCATGTGATGTATCCAACAAATAAACCTAGCAGATATCGAAAGCACAAATAAATTGTAGGCCAATGGCATAGGCTCTCATTGCTTTACTGTCTCTTCTTCAGCTGAACTTCGTGGAGAATACCCTATGACTAATGGAGAAGGAAATGCAAGGATTTGGTTGATAGAGATCCATAGCATGGCAGCACCACTTTGAAGAGAACAGTTTTAATACAATTATAGCCAGGGATGACTCTGAAAGATGGCAGGAAACAGGAATTTTGACAGCAGGCAGAACTGTAGGCTTTAAATGTAATTTTTCATTGTGTTACTGATGATCTGAGATACAGATTTACACTCACTCATGAGCAGTGGCCAATGGGTTTGTCAGGTTGTCAGATTCTTAGGAAGAAAAGAATTTGAATATTAATGACAAGAAATTTTAGGTGTATATTATATGGTTACACTTCTTGGGCTAGGTCAAGATAGTTCTGCACTGTTTAGATGCCTACTAGAGAGCATCAACAGTCTAAAAGACTAACTGTTCAGGTAGAAGAGATGATATTGGATGTTTGTTATGCTTGTCAGTTAGTGTTTTCCACAAATGCCCTCAATTTTTGTACAATGGGCCCTCGTAAAAAGTCGCTATTTTCGTTACAGTGATGCGTAGACATAGAAAATGGTCTTACCATCACAACAGTTTATTAGACAACAACAGAAACCACATAGAAGCTTTAATACAGTAGCATCACCTGTAGAAATTTGCAATTATCTGATGCCAGGTTGATAACACTGAAGTTTTCCCTTTATGGAGAGAGCTTTGCTTTGTCCTCACTGGGATATATATTCTACATTAGTATTTGCCTTTTCTGGCCAAAGCCTGCCTGTCAGCACCTCTATTTGTGGCCTTATGGACAGATAGATATTCCACACAACATCACTTCTAACCAGGGGAAATTTTATTACAATTTAAATGTAGCAAAAACGTATTCCTTAGTTATTCACAGGCATTTCTGCATTTTATATCACATGGAAGCAGCTGATTTGATAAGATGATTATGGAAACTCCTACGGGCTTAATTATGTTGATGACTGGGAGACAAATGTAAGTTTCAGTTGCTGTCCTGCAGAATGTGCTATGTGCCTTTAGCGCTAATTATACAGTGTATTCACATTAAGATGCATCAGCTGGGAACCAAAAGAATATGTGGGAGTGGTCATTCTCACTATTGTACTTCACAATCAATTAAAAAACTATTTAGAAATGTCAACTAAAGCTAAACATATCTTTAATTCCATTCCTAGTTATTTCCCCAACAGAAGTGCACAAGGTAACAAGCAAATATTCATTAGAATATTTTTGGCATCATTATATGTAATACACAAGTGGACCTCAAGGAGAGATATCTGATATTTATTCTGAATAAAAAGGTATGCCCATGTCAAACTCTAGAAAATTTTCAAAGAAAACGTTCATCTCAATAGTTTAAACTTTAAGTCTCACTGTTAGACTATAATATCTGCACAGGACATACTTTTTACAAACTCTGCAATAACTTTTTCAATGGAAAATCATGATTTTGTTGCAATTCTAGTTCACTTCATTAATTTGTTAGGCACAAACTTTGTTTACATTAAATACCAACAATAAACCAATTTTTTCACTCATTATTTTGCATTTACATCTTGTATATTACTACAACCTCAAAAATTAGAAGTGACTCAGATTCCTATTCAACTTTTGAAATGTGCAGAAACAGGCTATTGGTGGATAAAAAGATGAACCATGAAATCTAGATTAGGTAGAAGATAAATTGAAAAAAAAAAAAAGAGACTTGTGGATAAGGCAATTATACATTAATGGGTTGGAGGGCCTAATGCAACCCAAGAATATTGTCATCAAACAGTGAGATAAAACAGTGAGGAAAGAAAATAATCTTGGGGTTTTAACCAAGGTCCAGGGGCATAGATTGGAATTTGTACCATGTGCTATTATTGCCTCAAACAAAATCTTTATTCTTTTTTCAACCTTTATTTTAAGTTTCGTGGTACATGTGAAGGTTTGTTATATAGGTAAACTTGTATCATGGTGGTTTGCTGGACGGATTTTTTTGTCACCCAGGGTTTAAGCCTAGTACCCATTAGTTATTTTTTCCTGATCTTTTATTGATGTCTACACATTGAAGGCTACTTTCTTTGAACCCTTGTCACCAAGTGACTTAGAGTCTTATTTTGTCCTGCAATGCACACCTGCCCTGTGTATAGGGTAAGCTAGAAATACCTCAGTTAATCTCTGGAAGCATCCTTCAACCAATGATATTCATGATGTCGGTAAATAAATACCATAGCTTTCTCATCCCCTATTTGATTTGTCATAACTCACAAATATGTAAAATTGTCTTGCAACATTTCCTAAAGGAATTAAGCTGCAGCCACATACAGTATAAAAACAATTAATGAAAAAAATTTTGTTGTATTTTTTCCATTTTTTGCCTTACTCATTTCTCTGTGTTTCCTAAAATTACTTCCTAAAAAGCCATTCAGACTTAAATCTTTGTCTCAGTTTCTGCTTCTAAGGAATTCCAAACTAGTATAGAGGTTTTCTCAAAGAATGATGGTGAAGATAATTAGGAATGAGAATGTCAAAAAATTTAAAGCCAAGATTATTCATTATGTAAACTGTAATAATTTTGAGGTTATTTTGAATGACTACAAGAGCCAAGATGAGGAAGAAACTGGTGAGTCTGATAGCAAAGTCTAGATTTTTATTTTATTTATCTATTTACTTAGTTATTTATTTAGTTAGTTATTTTTGAGACACAGTCTGGCTCTCTCGCCCAGGCTGGAGTGCAGTGGCGCGGTCTCCGCTCATTGCAAGCTCCGCCTCCCGGGTTCACGCCATTCTCCTGCCTCAGCCTCCCGAGTAGCTGGGACTACAGGCGCCGGGCACCACGTTTTGTATTTTTAGTAGCCACGGGATTTCACCGTATTAGTCAGGCTGGTCTCCATCTCCTGACCTCATGAGTCACCCGCCTTGGCTTCCCAAAGTGCTGGGATTACAGGCGTGAGCCACCTCGCCCGGCAGATATTTTTATTTATAAGAGTAAATAATAATAATAATAAAGAATGGTTACAAGGATGAGCCTAGAAAGTCATAAATTTTCACTTGTTTCATGGAAGTTGAAAAAAGACATTCTGGAAGTGGGGGCTAAATAGAATGCTACTGATCCACTCCCTCAAAGCAAGAGTAATAGTAGTCTGGAATCAAGAACCAAAAGGGAAATATCATATTGAGAATAAGAGAAGATTTTTTTGTGGCTTTTTTTGTTTGCTTGTTTTTTGTTTTGTGGCCGGGGGCAGGGATGAATGCATCTAAGAAAGCTTCATTCAAGAGGATGAAGGTGTAGGTAAGTTTCTTGTGCATTGAAGGAACATTCTTTAGAAATTCTATAGTGAAAAAGAGCGGGGGCAAGAATGTAGAATATCTGAGGGAAGAGGACATGTTTGTACACACACATACAATGGGTATATTTAGCTCCCTTCTTGTTTAGCACGTTCTCTGTTGAAATCCAATATTTTTTTAAGTTTTAAAAAGGGCATAATAAATGAAAGTAATTTATTGTCATAATACTGCTAGTACTGCTACATAATAACAAAAAATTATAGTGGCTTGCCTGAAAAAATGTTACTTGATCTTCCATTTGAAATATTTATATGTATATGTGTGTGTGTGTGTG
The DNA here is from genome assembly GCF_000951045.1 of Mandrillus leucophaeus. Classification (NCBI taxonomy): domain Eukaryota; kingdom Metazoa; phylum Chordata; class Mammalia; order Primates; family Cercopithecidae; genus Mandrillus; species Mandrillus leucophaeus. Next base: position 105,618 of record NW_012101237.1, read on the forward strand.
TATATATATATAGAAAGAGAGAGAGAGAGGAAGAGAGAGAGAAAGTATAACAGCAAAATGTTTAGTTTATTGTTTGTATTTAATGTAAACCAAGTTTACGCTTAACAAATTAATGAAGTGAATAGAAGTGATACAAAAACATAATTTTCCATGAAAAGATTATTGCAAAGTTTATTTAAAAATTCTTAAAATCTTATACATATACACACACAGAGAGAGAGAGAGAGAGAGAGAGGGAGAGATGCAGAGAGAGAGAGAGCGCTAAACAATTAGGGAGCTGAATATAGCCTATCTATCTATCTATCTATCTATCTATCTATCTATCTATCTATCTATCTATCCATCCATCCATCTATCTATCTATCTGAGATCACTGTTCCAGGCTAACATATGCACTTTTATTTTATTGACCTTGCATATTCTTTAGGTAAAGTCCAAATCCCTAAACTGTAAATAAATTCCATTATGGTTTAAGGGTCTTATCCTTTAAGGCATTCTTTCTAGTTTTGACATTTACTACTCCACCTCTAACACTCTCTGCTCTAGCTCACCTGTTCTTAACCTAAGATATGTCTTTGAATCACTTAACACGTTATTTTTTTTTCTGAAATATCTGAGGAAACCTGACATTTGACTTTCAGTTGCCCAGAAGCAGATACAAAATACATTTGTATTTCAAACAAGTTTTGCAGATGATCATGGTAATAAACCTTGATTTATCAGTTTTTCATGTCTTTTCCTCTTGTCTGAAGTGTGCTTCTCTCTGAAGTCCTTAAACAATTCATCTCAACATATTGTGCTGAACTAAGTTATAATCTCCTGCAGGAAATTGTCCATTGCCACTTGTATGTGAATTTTGTCCATTTTATGTGTCATTAGTCTTCTTATGCCAAACCCTATTATGAGTACATTGTAAAGTTTGCTTGCCTTTATACTATGAGGCAGCTGTGGGAAGGGACTTTGTCTAAGTTTGAATTTCCAAAGTAAGGAACTTTATATGGTGCTTGGTGGACAGTAAAAAAAAAAAAAAAAGTTCTTGGCTGGGCATGATGGCTCACGCCTGGGATTCCAGCACTTTGGGAGGTCGAGGCGGGCAGATCACTTGAGGTCAGGAGTTCAGGACCGGCCTAGCCAACATGGTGAAACCCTGTCTCTACTAAAAATAAAAAATAAAAAAATAGCTGGGTTTGGTGGCATGCGCCTGTAATCTCAGCTACTGGGGGTGCTGAGGCAGGAGAATCGCTTGAGTCTGTTAGGTAGAGATTGCAGTGGGCCGAGATTGCACCACTGCACTCGAGTCTGGGTGACAGAGGAAGACTCCATCTCAAAAAAGAAACAGTTCTCATAATAAATAAGTAGAGACATAAATTACACAGAATGGAAATAAGTTTACCAGTTCAGTGTCATCTTGTTGGAAACATATCTATTTATAAGCGTCTTACCAAGGGGTAGAAAAATTTGTGAAAATAAAGAGATTAAAAGAATTGCTAGGATTTTGTTAATTTTATATTTTAGATACGTTTATGGAATTTTCTGAAACACTAGGGTAGGGCACAAACTCTCTCTCTCTTTATATATATATGTGTGTGTGTATATATACGTATACACACACATATGTATATACACACACACCAGAATGTGTATTTGTGTGTGTGTGTGTAAGCTGATGAAAAAATTAAAATTGATTTTATCTTAAGTTAAATAAGTTTGTTTTTATAAAGTTTCCCCTAATTTTAAAGCTTTTTTTGGTTTAACTAAAGTTATTCGTGATGGATAGTTTTAGTTATGATAAAACTTACTCTCTTTAGCCATTAGGAATAAGTAAGAAACTTGTAGTATCTAAATGTTTCATTACTTTTTTGAACATTTAGTTCTATGAATTGTAGATCTTTTATGAAACATGGCAAATGAGTAAAATGAGTAAAACAAGTGTTTACATCAAGAATCCTTTCTATCAAAAATTCTCTTCCATCTCTATTGAGAATTGTAGTCAAAAGTGTTTGAATTCAGTTCTGAATAATTTTAAGTAGCTTTCAGATGGCTATAACTAAATGTAAACAACTTTACTTCTTTAGAGTTTCTGTCTGAGTGATCATATTTGAATTATAAATATGGTGATAATTTTCAAAGATTCAGTTGTCATTAATAATGAGTTGACAAAACTTCAGAAATATGCTTCTGTTAAAAATGTGAACAAAATATATCTGTTACTCATTTAGTAAACAATGCCCTGTTGAAATCCAAAAAAAAAAAAAAAACAATATTTTTTGAGTTTTAAAAAGGGCTTAATAATTAGAAGTAATTTATTATTATAATACTGCTATATAACCATATAAAAATTCTGTCAGCTTGCAGAAAAAATGTTTCTTGCTCTTACATTGAAAATCACCTGGAGTCAGGAGATCCTGTCATCTTGACTGGATTAATTGGTTACTGATTAGTCTATACTGGCTTTGGATAGGGCCAATATGGTAACTCCCCTCAACTTGTATTTTATCGTTCAGTAGGTTCTCATGGTATCTTAATTACTGTTCTCTAGAGAAACTGAATCAATAGGATGTGTACATGTATATATGCAGAGAAAACAATTTATTCTAAGGAATTGACTCACATGATTATGGAGGATACCAAGTTCAAAATGTGCAGGTTAGGCTTGTAGTCTGAAAAGCCAGTAGAGGTCCTGCTGCAGCTTCTCATGGCCCAGCAAGTTGAGGCATAATATTCACACATAAGAATACGGGAGGCATAGGAACACACGAGAAAATATGCAAAACTTCTTCAGGCATAGGCTCAGAACTGATATATCATTTCT
>NW_012101237.1:112009-114882 GCF_000951045.1 Mandrillus leucophaeus
AAACTCTTTGCTACTTGGAGCAAAGTAGAATAGGGGTAGGGGATGATATAAGAACAATTATACCTTTCTCTCCTCTATGATTCTTTTCTGAGTTCTGGTGGTGTCTGTTAGTGGAAATATCAGCTAAAAAGAGTAATACCAAATAGGCAACATCTACAAAGACAAGGGTTGCCCATAGTAGAAGCATAAGAATTAGGCTCCAGATATTTATTTATTTATTCATTCATTCATTCATTCATTTATTCATTCAACATAGCATTACTGAGTGCTTTCTAGGTAGTAGCAACTATTCCAGACATTAACACTACTCATAAAAATATTCCAGCACAAATCTCTACTCTTACGTAGTTTAAACTCTAGTATGTGAGAGATACATAGCATAAGAATTTAGAACATAAAATTATTTCGTGTCATGATAAATGATTGAACTATATCATTAAGAATAATGTGATGGAGAGTAACTAGGGTGAGAAAATGGGCACCATTAGACAGGGTAGCCAGGTGTCTCTATGGAAAAGATATTTGAATTATAGTCAGAATGATGAGGAGGAACCAGGTGGGAAAAGATCAGGAGGGAGAGTTATCCAAGCAGAGGCAAGAAGACGAACAAAAGACCTGGGCAGAAAACAGGCTCATCATGTTTCCTGTCAAGATTGGTCTGTTCAAGGGTAAAACCGAGAGAAAATAAGCTTAGAGATAAGTAACAATCCAGCTGATGCTTGCCACAGAAGAGTCAGAGTTTTATTTGAAGTGGAATTGGAAGACATAGGTATATTAAAAATTGGATAGTGATATGATGTGTTTTGCATTTTTAAAAGGTCATTTTGAAGGCTGTGTGGAAAAAGCGTTTCAGAATAAAGAGGAATGAAAGCACAAAGGTCAGTTCAAAGACTATGTCAGAAGTCCACATGAGTGAAGATGAGAGGTTGTAAAATTGATAACACTAACTATGGAAGAAGTTGCAGGCTGGGGAAATTTTTTAGTGTTTGTGAATAGAGTGGACAGAAGGTGGATAAAAATAGGATAGAATCGGAAATCCAGGTTATATCTTCAACTATATAAAATGCATTTCTGACTCTATACAGAGGACCCGAAACAGGATATTTAATTTCAAATTACAAAATGAAGCTCAGGTGCCACAACAAAAGCCTCAGAAGGTCCCATTTTAGCTCTCCCTCATCTTCAACCGTCCTGCAGAGGATGCTACAGAAGCAATAGAAGCAACAGATGGTGTTGAATCCTTCTTCTACCAGCTATTGAAAAGACAGAAAGAAAGAATGCAGCCAAAGACCACCAAAGAACATGCTCTTCCATGAGACCAGATTCAAGCACATGGCACAGGAAATAAAGGACATGATGGAACACATCTCACTGGGCCTGGTGATACTGGCAGAGGCAGGGGCTCAACAGCCTGTTCTTCAAGCTGTCTCGGTAATAGGCTTCCTGCTTCATGTCTTTTTGGAGATCTCTTTGATCCTGATTATTCCTCAGCCTCATCTTCTGGCCTTTCGTAAAATGTGCAAGCCCTTTAATATGCTTTAAATAAATTGACTTGTACTTGTCAACCATGTCAGTTTTGCTGCTGCCAGTGTTCACAGGGAAATACCCAACTGATATATTAAAAAGCAAGAATAGCTGGTACTCCAGAATAGAAAAATCCAGTGATGAGAATGGAAAAACAGGAAATAATAAACATGTAAAGACATTAAGAGGCTATGATCACCTGAAAACTCGAGATAATTAAGAAAAAAAGGTGTACCAGATCCACAACTTATTCATTAAACAATGCCACTTAAAATATTTGGGACTGACATACTAACAAATGAGTTAATCAATAGGCAGATAAATGAAACAGACTAGGAGTACAGAAATACAATCTCATACATTTGGGAATTTGATGGCATCACATTTTACATTAGATTAAAAAATAGATTATTCTGTAAACAGGATATAAAATTGTTTCTCCAAAAATTAGATCTGAAAAATAAATACATGACTCTATAGACAGATAAAATCTGAGGTGAATTAAAATTTAAAATATAAGAAAAATATAAAACTCTAATGTTATTACTTTTTTTACTTAAAGCACAAATCTGTTCTACAGAGTGACAATGTAAACATAGTTAAATGACAAACCACAGAAATTTAGTAGATGTTTATAACATAAACAAGTAAAATGTTCAACAATTGCAATATATAAAAATTTATTCACAAATATTAAAAATAAGCTAAATGTATAAACAGAAATTTTTAAGTAGAAGACACAAGAATACACAAAGTTGTTTGGCCTTGCTACTATTTATGGAAACACAACGGTGGGTTACCATCTTGTGGTGCCAAGTATGACAACAGCAATTGATGGTAATGTTGTAGTTTAACTTTATGTCTTACACACTGTTGGTATGAGTATAAGCAATTACAACTATATTGAAGAACAATTTTACGGTATCCAGAAAATTGAAGATAGACCTACCCTGTGGCATAGGATATATAGAAATATATACCAAGGAGGAACATCTTGTTCAAAAGTGCATACAATGTTTATTGCCACTTATAAAGAGTGTTTGTGGCAGTGTTGTTTAAAATAGTGCAAAATTGGTAATATAAAAGTCCATCCAGGAGGATATAGATAAATAACACCACCATCAGTGGAATAATAATAATAATTAATAATAATAGCATTTAGTCCAATTAAGCAATTGCATTTCTAAAATATTGCATTGTTTACTTGTATTTAAGTTATTTAATCATTATAAATCCCTGAAAAGAAAAACGGTATTATTAATCCCATTCTGAAGATAAGAAAACTGATACAGAATTTAATTATACAAATTTTTTGAGAGCACAAAGCTAGTAAAAAACAGAACCAAGAT
>NW_012101237.1:114932-122188 GCF_000951045.1 Mandrillus leucophaeus
ATTTAATTTCAAATTACAAAATGAAGCTCAGGTGCCACAACAAAAGCCTCAGAAGGTCCCATTTTAGCTCTCCCTCATCTTCAACCGTCCTGCAGAGGATGCTACAGAAGCAATAGAAGCAACAGATGGTGTTGAATCCTTCTTCTACCAGCTATTGAAAAGACAGAAAGAAAGAATGCAGCCAAAGACCACCAAAGAACATGCTCTTCCATGAGACCAGATTCAAGCACATGGCACAGGAAATAAAGGACATGATGGAACACATCTCACTGGGCCTGGTGATACTGGCAGAGGCAGGGGCTCAACAGCCTGTTCTTCAAGCTGTCTCGGTAATAGGCTTCCTGCTTCATGTCTTTTTGGAGATCTCTTTGATCCTGATTATTCCTCAGCCTCATCTTCTGGCCTTTCGTAAAATGTGCAAGCCCTTTAATATGCTTTAAATAAATTGACTTGTACTTGTCAACCATGTCAGTTTTGCTGCTGCCAGTGTTCACAGGGAAATACCCAACTGATATATTAAAAAGCAAGAATAGCTGGTACTCCAGAATAGAAAAATCCAGTGATGAGAATGGAAAAACAGGAAATAATAAACATGTAAAGACATTAAGAGGCTATGATCACCTGAAAACTCGAGATAATTAAGAAAAAAAGGTGTACCAGATCCACAACTTATTCATTAAACAATGCCACTTAAAATATTTGGGACTGACATACTAACAAATGAGTTAATCAATAGGCAGATAAATGAAACAGACTAGGAGTACAGAAATACAATCTCATACATTTGGGAATTTGATGGCATCACATTTTACATTAGATTAAAAAATAGATTATTCTGTAAACAGGATATAAAATTGTTTCTCCAAAAATTAGATCTGAAAAATAAATACATGACTCTATAGACAGATAAAATCTGAGGTGAATTAAAATTTAAAATATAAGAAAAATATAAAACTCTAATGTTATTACTTTTTTTACTTAAAGCACAAATCTGTTCTACAGAGTGACAATGTAAACATAGTTAAATGACAAACCACAGAAATTTAGTAGATGTTTATAACATAAACAAGTAAAATGTTCAACAATTGCAATATATAAAAATTTATTCACAAATATTAAAAATAAGCTAAATGTATAAACAGAAATTTTTAAGTAGAAGACACAAGAATACACAAAGTTGTTTGGCCTTGCTACTATTTATGGAAACACAACGGTGGGTTACCATCTTGTGGTGCCAAGTATGACAACAGCAATTGATGGTAATGTTGTAGTTTAACTTTATGTCTTACACACTGTTGGTATGAGTATAAGCAATTACAACTATATTGAAGAACAATTTTACGGTATCCAGAAAATTGAAGATAGACCTACCCTGTGGCATAGGATATATAGAAATATATACCAAGGAGGAACATCTTGTTCAAAAGTGCATACAATGTTTATTGCCACTTATAAAGAGTGTTTGTGGCAGTGTTGTTTAAAATAGTGCAAAATTGGTAATATAAAAGTCCATCCAGGAGGATATAGATAAATAACACCACCATCAGTGGAATAATAATAATAATTAATAATAATAGCATTTAGTCCAATTAAGCAATTGCATTTCTAAAATATTGCATTGTTTACTTGTATTTAAGTTATTTAATCATTATAAATCCCTGAAAAGAAAAACGGTATTATTAATCCCATTCTGAAGATAAGAAAACTGATACAGAATTTAATTATACAAATTTTTTGAGAGCACAAAACTAGTAAAAAACAGAACCAAGATTCAGGTTACTCTCAATATGCTCTAGAAGCCACTCTGTTAACTCTATCATTGTAATATAATATAGCATTTATGTAATATTTACCAAGTTTGTTTTTATATATATGTATATATATACACACAAATGGAGATAGAAATATAGATAGATAGATAGATAGATAGATAGATAGATAGATAGATAGATAGATAGATAGATAGATACACACAAACGGAGAGAGAGAGAGAGAGAGATCCATCCCATGGAATAATATTCAGCCATTTAAAAAAATGAACTGGAGTTTTATGAATCAACCTGAGTAGTTCTTTAAAACTTAATATTGGCAACAAATCACATTGTAGAACAATCTGTGTTCTCCTCACACAGCTGCTGTGTTGAGCAATCTCAAAGAGTGCCATTGGCTTTGTGCCCTAGGAGCTGCAGTCCAGTTTTAACACTATAGTCAGAAACCAGCTAGTGCTGGTTTCTTAGCCCTGTCACAGTTAACCTGTGGATCCACACCTGGATTACTTTAATGACTAACAGTTCCCCCCTTCTACCCTATAATCTTTTCTAATATAGAATTAATGAGATTCCCTTACATATTGTCAGATAATCTTACTTGTCCACATAATACCTTCCCATGTATTTTTTTTTAAATCTCACTTGGGGTAAGGTCCCCAAGTTGTGCATGTACAACTCATAGTGACCTGCAACTTGCTAGGAAATATGGTTTTGAATTACCTCACTGACCCTTATCTCCTGTGGCCCTCCCTGCTACTCATCCCAGGGACTTACTGGCCTCGTTTGCTTTTTTAATCAGAAAGTCACACTTCTTCCTCAGGGTTATCTTACTTCCTGTTTCTTCTGGCTGTAACACTCTCTGCCCCAGATATCTACAAGGACCATTCTCTCAGCTCATCAAAGGATTGTTGCGAATGTCATCTTTTGACTAAAACCTTCACTGGTAACACTATTTAATTTGCCTAGAAACACGATTTAACTAAAACCTTCCCTGGAAACACTACCACCTCACAGGCGGTTTTCTCTATTATACTTATCAGCATGTAATATGCTGCGTATGTTAATCGTTTTTAATGGACTATTGCTCACTTCAATGTAAGGTGCATGAAAGTAGAGAGATTTGTCTGTGTTGCTCTCTGCTGTATTCCTAGCATCAGGTTCTTCTACATAACAAAATTTATACTGAATGAACAAATGTCATAGGGCTTATATCAATTTAATAGCAAATATAAAATAACATTGTACTATTTCTTTGGATGTACATATTTATGGGATATATATAACATGTGCTATAAGAGTATCAAGTTCATGCTTATGTATTATTTTTTCAAAAATTTTATTTGCTTATTTATGTTTTTCTGATGGGAGAGTAAAAGAGTCTGAGATAATGTAGCAAATCCTGTCAGTTTTGTCGACAAGGAGTTCAATACATTTACAGAATGGTATCTTAAAGTCTTGAATAATCTGTGGGCTACAGTAATTGTGGTTTAAAAATTTCATAACATATTGGAAGAGTATAAGGAAACATTTCAGAAAACTTAGAGAAAAAAGCATATTAGAATCGGTTTAGTATGTAAGACTAGAGAATCCAGATGACAATGTCCCCTGGGATATTGGGCCCTCCCTTCACTAAACTAATGAAGAGTCCACTAATAAAATTGTTACAGTAGGTAGCTAGTAGGAGAGGGCTGCCCCCAACACACACCAGGAGTGACAGGTGATCATCAAGTGATGGTCAGGCAGTTGTTAACTGTCTCTCTAAGTAATAACTGGTCACAGCTAGCATCAGGGAAAGGCAGTCTTCTAAAAGTAGAAAACACCTTAAACTGATGATCAGCCGCTTCCCAGTAAGATCTCAGGAGCAGGGAGAAGTAATGCAGGACCCCAGAAGTATGCCAACGTATAAAACCCCAAATCAAAAGGTCCAACCCTTCACTTCTGTTTCAAATCGCCCACTTGTCTCTCTTACAAGCGTACATTGTTTCCTTCCTTTCATTCCTGATCTAGAGCTTTTTAATAAACTTTCTCTCCTGCTCTAAAGCTTGTTTGGTCTTCCATTCTGCTTTATGCTCTTTGGTTGAATTCTTTCTTCTGAGGAGGCACGAATTGAGGTTACTGCAGACCTGTTAGAATACATTTGCCACCGCTAACATATTTGGTGCCATGTACTTCAGATAACTTCCACTGCTAACAAAATGTGAGTGAGACTGGTGGATTGAATCAATCTCCATACTCTTGTTGTGATACTGTACTGTAGTTTTGCAAAATGTCATCACTGAGGAAAACTTTGTAAAAGGTAGAGGGGGATCTTCCTGTATGAATTCTTTAAATTCTATGTAAATTTACAATCGTATCAAAATAAAACATTTAATTTAAAAATAAAAAGCAATTCCTTTTATCCTACAGAGCTTGGGTAGAAACTAAGAGTGTTATCACAAGATATTTATGCCCAGATTTCTTCATCATGAGCTGGGTTTTATAAATTATCCCAAGTGATTAGGTCAAGCAGTTTCCACAGTAGTCCATTATATGATGAAAACAATATATGCAAGATCAAGTCCAAGCAGGTCTGAGAGAACATCAAAGGGTGACCAAGACTCTCACTAGCCTCTGTTACACTCAAGTCTCTTCATCAAGTCCCACATATAGCCTCATGAGTAGTTTCCCTAGAAAAACTAGTGAAGAAGAAAAAAATCCAGGTCTGATTTTAAGAAAATTCAACTGAATATGTGTGATGGTTAATACTGAGTGTTAACTTGATTGGATTGAAGGATGCAAAGTATTATTCCTGGGTGTGTCTGTGAGAGTGTTGCCAAAGGAGATAAACATTAGAATAAGTGACTGGAAGAGGCAGACCCACCCTAAGTCTAGATGAGAACCATCTAATAGGCTGCCACTGTGGCTAGAGTAAAACTAGACAGAGGAATGTGGAAAGGCTAAACTAAGTCTTCTAGCCTTCATCTTTCTCCCGTGCAGGATGCTTCCTGCCCTCGAACATCGGACACCAAGTTCTTCTGCTTTTGGACTCTTTAACTTATACAAGTGGTTTCCTAAGGGCTCTGGGGTCTTTGGCCACACACTGAAGGCTACACTGGTAGCTTCCCTACTTTTGAGGTTTGGGGACTCAGACTGGCTTCCTTGCTCCTCAGCTTGCAGACAGTGTATTGTGGGACTTCATCTTGTGATCGTGAGAGTCAATTCTCCTTAATAACCTCCCTTTCATATATACATCTGTCCTATTAGTGTTGTCCCTCTAGAGAACCCTGACTAATAAAAAATGTTACTGTGAACTGAAGATTACTGGCCCCATGTAGAGATTAACCGAAAGAATGAATGAAAATGATTTTGGTGAATATCAACACATCGGTTCAGAGTTCTGGGGAGAGCAGAATAGGAGAACCGGAAAAGGAATGTTCTGTGATAGGAGAATATGGATAAATCTAGGGAAGTGCAATGCTCACCAGACATCATTTGCTGTAGAGGAGGTATTCCATAAACAGGAAGACAGAATTCTTCTCTAGCAGATGTCACTCAGTCTCTGTCCTTAGCCATCCTGAGTGTATTCACAGTAAGACAAGAACATCACAGCCATGTTATTAGAGATGAAAGGTATGCATGAGTCCAACAGTGTGAGCTTCTTCTGGTTAAGGGTGGTCTATCTTCTGCATTTGCTGAATGTGTAACCTACCAGCAGTAGACACCAATGCTGAGTCCCTGACATAGTAACATAGCTCAACGGTAGCAACCAATTTCTTACTGGAAACTTGATTACATTGGACCCCTTCAATTCTAAAGGAAATAGTAATTGCTAGACTGATGCATGTGTTTTTAAAGGATTTGTCTAATCTGCCTGCAAAGTCTATACTAGCACCACCACCTCTGGGTAAATAGCATATGATTTAACATAATACCTCACATAACCTCACTTTAGAACAAAAGACCCATTTATAGATATGAAAATGAGCACTCACTTACTCACAAGATCCACTGGATGCACCTTATACTGCTTTAGTTGGAAATGTCTGGCCTGACAGCACCTTGAAATGACCTCTTCAAGACTGAAATAATACATCATTGGCAATGTTATTCTGTAGGATTAGAACATTATCATTTAGAATCTGTATGTAAGTTAAACAAAAAGTCATTATATAATACTGTGTCTTTCAATATAGTAAAAGACTGAACCTATGAAACAACCGTAGAATTAGCAGTGACCTTTGTCATCATTATTGTCTTTGATTAACTTATTGTTTTGTACTTCATTGTTTCTAAAACTTTAGAGTTAGCAGAATAAGAGGAGCTGGAATCAAAAGATAGTATGTTTTCATCAGGTTGCACTGAACCTAACCTGTGATATTACATGGTCGTTTTGGACTCCTCAAACCAATGCACCAGTAGGCTAAGAAGTGAATCACTATATAGTCATGTGCCACTTAACGGCAGGGAAATATTCTGAGAAATGCATCATTAAGTGATTTTATCATTGTTCAAATATCACAGAGTGCACTTATACAAACCTAGATGGCATAGCCTACTACACACCTAGACTATGTGCTATAACCTATTGCTCTTAGGCTACAAATATGTACAACTGGTTTCTTTACTAAACACTGTAGACAATTGCAACACAATGGTAGTATTTGTGTATCTAAGCATGTCTAAACATAGGAAAGGTACAGTGAAAATGTGATATAGTCTTATGAGACTACTGTCATTTGTGCAGTCCATCATTGGCTGAAATTTTATTATACAGTACATGACTGTTTATTTGAAGCTAGTCAACCCTGAATATCATGAAAAGAGAGAGTTGATACTACAGCATGGAGGCAGGGAAGAATATATGCAGAATTGAAATGTATTCATCAGGGTGTGTTTGTGTTCCCATACTTAGTAAGAGGAAAAACTGTAGCAATCATAGCCAGACAAAAACAAGATGACCAGAGCTCAGAATCCCGCTGCATAAAGTTCTGAGTAACTCTACCTGGCAAACAATCTAAAACAGACACATTATCTCCCTTTTTAAACCATTTATTTTTATTTCTTAATTATTAATTTTAACAACCTATTAGTACATAAAATGAATTAGTCCTATATCTGTTATATGTATGGTAAATTACTTTTCCCAAAGTGTATGTGATTAATATTTGCATAATGTTCCAAGAGACCTCATCTGTTATTGTTCTTTACATCCCTTGGAGAGAAGCTCTACTGTATTGTCACCTTGGTGCATCTGTAACTTAAATAATAAACCTCACAGATCCACATCCCAGTTTTCTGGATTCTTAGTACAATGGAGATATTGAGGAGTACACTTTCATTTATTTTATTTATTTATTTATTTTGAGATGGAGTCTTGCTCTGTTGCCCAGGCTGGAGTGCAGTGGCCGGATCTCAGCTCACTGTAAGCTCTGCCTCCCGGGTTTATGCCATTCTCCTGCCTCAGCCTCCCGAGTAGCTGGGACTACAGGCGCCCGCCACCTCGCCCGG
>NW_012101237.1:122433-124080 GCF_000951045.1 Mandrillus leucophaeus
CAGCTGAAGAAGTTTCTCTAAGATTTACTTAACCAGCTGAAGAAGTTTCTCTAAGATTGGTTGTATCTATTTTCACACTGCTATAAGGAAATTCCCAAGACTGGGTGATTTATGAAGGAGAGAAGTTTAATTGACTCACAGTTTCATATGGCTTGGGAGGCCTCAGGAAACTTACAATCATGGAGAAAAGTGAAGGGGAAGCAAGAGCCTGGAGAGAAGGAGTGTATGTGGGAGGAAATGTCAAACACTTAGAAAACCATCAGATCTCATGAGAACTCACTCACTATGAGGAGAACAGCATGGGGTAAACTGCCTCCATCATCCATCTCGCTCCAGGTTCTACCCTTGACATGTGGGGATTATGGGGGTTACAATTCAAGATAAGTTGTGGGCAGAACACAGAGCCAAACTATGTGATTGGTTTACCCCTTACATCAGAGTGCTTCAAGCTTTATTGGGGAAGAGCCAGACTTATGAGGGAAACCTTGGCTTACTTCAGCATTAGAGGTGATTGTTATATTAATAAAAGCTGTTTGTGGGTTGGTGATATACTAGCCCTGTATTGATGTATTTATTCTACACTGTTGTAACAATTTTGAAAGATATCAGGTAGCCATTGACAAAATAAGAGAGATTTGGACATTATTAAATAGTTTTCATATTATGAGAACAACTCAAATTTCCTTGTTATAATGCATATGAGTCTTGGATGAAATACTTAGCATTTTGAATAGTTTGATTGACATATAATTTAGCTACCACAGATAATATAGATTGATATATAATTTGTGTACACACTTATTGCTGTACACAATTCAATGATTTTGAGTATATTTACAGAATTTATCGCAACAGTCTAAGTTTTAAATATTTTCATTGTCCTAGAAATAAATGGCATGCCCATTTGTAGTCCCTCTTCATGCTCACTACCAGCTGTAGGCCACCAAAAATCTTTTTTCCTTATAGATTTTCCTTTTCTGAACATTTTGTCCAAATAAAATCTTACAAAATGTACAATATTGTGTTTTTTGTGTCTGGCTTCTTTCACTTAGTGTTATGCTTTTGAGGTTTTTACTGTGAAAGTAAAATAAATATCAGGACCCCCAAAATCACTAAGCCAAACGGAAAAATCAAACTGGGAACTGCATAGGGCAAACATGCCTCCCATTTTACCCCTAAATAAGATAGATACAAACACAAAAAAGCCACATACCTCCCTCGCAATCTGCCCACAAGGCAATTCCTCCTGGACAAAGGACACACAGAACTCAAAGTCATCCCTTTGCTCACGTGAGACAAATGTATTATCTGATTGCTCCCTTTGCCCTATGGTTTCACTAAACCAGACTAAAGCATAAGTGACTATTTCTGTAAATTGCGTGATCAGTGAAAGACTAATCAGAAACTCAAAAGAATGCAACCTTTTGTCGTTTATCTACCTATGATCTGGAAGCCCCCTCCCCTGTTCGAGTTGTCCCATCTTTCGGGACCAAACACCTGTCCATCTTACATATCTTGATTGATGCCTCATGTTTTCCTAAAATGTGCAAAACCAAGCTGTGCCCCGACTACCTTGGGCACATGTGGTCAGGATGTCCTGAGGCTGTGTCATGGGTGCATCCTTAACGTTGGTCAAAAAATATTTCT
>NW_012101237.1:124565-127406 GCF_000951045.1 Mandrillus leucophaeus
ATCCACTAAGCATATTCATTAGAAAGGTACAAGCATTTACAAAATGAAACCCGGTAAATACTTTAGGATCAAAAAACTTAAAAACTAACTGCACCCTAAAATATCCCAGTTTCATAACTTATATGGGAAGCAAAGAACAATTTTCTACATCTACACAGTGTTGTAATACTGATGTTCGAAAGAGTGCTAAAATCTGTCAAAAAATATTCAAAATGCAGCACCCTTTGAGTTCCTTTTTGTATCTATGTGGAAGAGTATAATTTTCTGTAATTTTTAACAGAGTTTCTGGATGAAGCTATTAAGTATAAAACCTAGAATGCATTTGGGAAGGTAAGAAAATGAAACACAGAAGACGTCTATGCTGGAATCATTTACACTTTTAAGATGTTCCCCAAGTTAACGTCAATAGAATTAACTCTAAAACTACCTTAGTTCCATATCTTAGTCTCCCTGATATACATTACTGAAATGCCTTAAGACCTGGGTATTTCTTTTCGGCTCCCTGGCCATGCTCTGAGTGGTGCCAGCAATTGAGAAAGGATAGCTGTGTAATGAGCCCAGGCAGGAGGGATAGACCTGCTGGGAGAGCTCAGTCTTGTCAGATTCTCATGTTAGAGCTAGGCTAAGCACAGCCAAGTCACTGCCCTTGTGAGACCATGTGAACTTGGGCATGAAACCAGTGTTTCATAGTGATTATTGCCTAATGGTCTCCAGACAACCTTGGCTAACTCAGTATTTCTCCTGTCTTCTTCTTGTCTGTAATTCTCAGATAACTATAGAATGTGCTGGTAATGCAAAACCCTGACCTAAGGCAAAATTGTCCCCAACAGTCCAAGTCTTCTTCCTCTTCCTCGTAGGGAATGTAACACCTCGATTTAGAGAGAAACGTCCTGGGACAGCCCAAACTTTGTTCTTCTCACCTCTGGAAGCAAAGTATCCTTCAACGTTTTGTGCAGTGAGTCCTGTGACCGCTGTGTTATATAAGCAGTCTGCCATTCCAGGTTCCTCATCTGTGGTACAATTGGGCCATGCACAGTCAAAACTCAATCTGCCCCCGCTAGTTTTTTTGAGCCCTTGGGGGACCAGCCCACAATGGATTGTAGGCTTTTTTTGGCCCCTTGCTGCCTATCTGTAAGTAGTAAATCTCCTTTATATAACTTGTTGCATGTAAATGTGTTCTGTCTCACCAGACATAGTCTGTTGGTGAAACTGCAGCCCAGGATGCAGTGGATGTAAGTGTTTTGACTCCTGTTCCTGGTGGTTGGCATGGTGACAGTATTTGCTATCTTCCACATGTGAGTGTCCTTTCTTAAAATTGGTTACTAGTGAACCTGCTTCACAGTTATGATGGATTGAAGGCTTGTAACCTGTACTCTTGTTTTCTGGTCCCAGCATTAAGATAGAAAAACAAAGCATTTAGAAAAAAGAGTCAGGAACATGTAAAAAAGGCAGAAAGAAGCACAATCATATCAACATACAAGAACAAATTCAAATATCATGCATTAATTTTAATTCATGACATTTTCTGTGGAAAATGTCAAATTGGTTTATTGTCTCAAATCAAAAAATGTATAATAGGCATTGTCTTAAATTAATTAGAATTGTTTTCTGTTATGATTCAAGCAAAAGTTAATGCAAGAGCATAAATTAATATAATCACAGTTGTCAATTATCACCTCAAGATTCCTAAAGATAAGGATTGTCTCTATAAGCCAATTATCATAATATATGCCAAGATAGGAATTTACCATCTATTAGGTAATAAATGCAGTAGTCTATTGCTATTTTTGAAAAATCAAGTTTTTGTTTTTATCTCGCTTTGGGAAATGTGGACACTAGCCTCTACAAATTGCCAAATATATTTAAGCAGTGACTGCGCTACTCTGACAAAAGAGAAGCTACTACATCTGTGTTAATAACTACCAATGTAAAATGTGCTAGTTCAACTGAATAATCTTGTTAATGGCATCTGAAGAACATGAACTAAAAATTAAAAACCTTTTCTTCAGGTAATAGAAGGTGATAGGGGCAAATATATATGGCATATGACTAGCATGTTTCTAGCCATGGAAAGAAACTATAAATAAGGAAAACAAACTATAAGAAAATGTTCTAAAGTCTGTATGAATCTCTTTCACACATTTTGTCTCTCTGAAGGAAAAGAAGCAAGCAAATTAGAGTCATTTGGATGGCTAATTAAAATTTTGATTTTAATTTGTAGTTTAATTCTTTCAAAAAATATTTATAAGGGCCATTTATGCTGCACGGGAGTTTGACATTATAATACAAAACTCTACATATTCAAGGAACTTACACACTGGCATGAAAGATAGGCAAAACCATCATAAAATGTTAGTATAGAAAGCAGTGAAATAAGATACTTATAGGAGACTAAAAACAAAAGTGTCATACTACTGGAGAAGGTTTGGTGTAGGGCTAGTTTCCAAAATAAAAACTTGGTAAGTTTGAAATAATTAAATGTATTCAATCTAGAGCAACGATAGATTTTGTGTTTTCTGATTTTGTGTTAAAATGTTCTTTGTTTCATGTCATTAGGTTAATTATGAATGATGACATTTTAATGAACTTACTTGGAGCAATAAAATGTTGGCAGCCTTCTTTCAATCCCCTTTCTGGGAAATACTGATTTGGCATAGAGTGTGTGCCAGCTAATACCAAAATTCATCTTTTCCCAGGAAACTCAAAGTATGTAAGTACCTGTGTGAAAGGATCTATGAGTTTGAGTTGAAGAATAAATTATTAAACACTTTAAACTTTCAGGAGTCAAGAATCTTTGTAATGTTTGCCCAGGATCTCAGAGCTTAGCAAACACAGAAGGAT
>NW_012101237.1:128181-128645 GCF_000951045.1 Mandrillus leucophaeus
CCTAGCCTCAACCCAATCTACTAGAGCAACGTTTTGGCCCTATTTTGCTGAAACCGCTCTTCTATAGGTCTTGGATAACTAGTGTGAATCTACTTCCCAATTTTCATTGGACAGTCTTGGCTTACCCGTGTTGCACTAGCTAATTGTTAATGATTCACTTTTCACTCTCAAAGTTTCCAAGATACACAATAAGTTACATACGTTACTCCACTATTGGCATCCATATCGTCACATAAAGTTTACTTTGGACCATAAATCAGTAGCAGCCTGCAAATATAATCTATCTCATGTTCTTTCAAAATTTTCTTTTTTTTGTTTCTGTGACATTACATTCTTCTGGTGGATCAGTAGTAGTAATGCTTACCAAATCTTCCAAGTACTTCATTACATTACCAAGACATTTTCAGTTAGGCATATGATTCTAGCCAATAAAATGTGGAAAGAATATGAGTCTCTTACATGCT
>NW_012101237.1:130404-132598 GCF_000951045.1 Mandrillus leucophaeus
AACAACTATAACTCGCATCCCCTTGCTGCTTCTCTGATTCTCTTCACAAAATAACTTATCTGTTAGGCTGCTCATCTCATCCCCTAGCCTCAACCCAATCTACTAGAGCAACGTTTTGGCCCTATTTTGCTGAAACCGCTCTTCTATAGGTCTTGGATAACTAGTGTGAATCTACTTTCCAATTTTCATTGGACAGTCTTGGCTTACCCCTGTTGCACTAGCTAATTGTTAATGATTCACTTTTCACTCTCAAAGTTTCCAAGATACACAATAAGTTACATATGTTACTCCACTAATGGCATCCATATCATCACATAAAGTTTACTTTGGACCATAAATCAGTAGCAGCCTGCAAATATAATCTATCTCATATTCTTTCAAAATTTTCTTTTTTTTTGTTTCTGTGACATTACATTCTTCTGGTGGATCAGTAGTAGTGATGCTTACCAAATCTTCCAAGTACTTCATTACATTTCCAAGACATTTTCAGTTAGGCATATGATTCTAGGCAATAAAATGTGGAAAGAATATGAGTCTCTTACATGCTCAGTGAAAAATCATATAATATGACTCTTTATTATTTTTTAATAGAAAGCTGCATGTTCCAAGTAGTGCATCTATGAGCTATATCAGCCTCTATCAGTCTTGTTCCTGTGCGATTTTATACTTCATAGTCCCCACTGACCTTGCTGGGACAGAAACCATGAGTGAGAAACAAGCTTTTGTAATATTGAACCCTGAAATATGAGAGTCCTTTGTTACAGAAACATACCCTAGTCTGTCCTGAATAATATACCCACCTTAATATTTTCTCATTCTCATTTTTCATCCTGGCTCTGATGCCTTTGACTGACTTTAAATACATCACATTAGCATATTAAAGGATTCTATTTTCCTTGAACATTTATTATTGCTTATCTATTTGTTTGTTTGAGTGATTCTTTAACCCCTCACTAGAATGCAAACTTCATAAGAGTTTGAAATGTATTTGCATTGTTTACCACTGTTATCACTAACCTTAGAATATTGCCTGCCACAAAGTAGTTGTTTCTTATTTTCAGCTAAATGAAAGTACACTGTGGATGGAAAATTGAGACATGTAACACAGCAAATTTAGAAAATTTCTATTTTTGCAGCTATTTTGTATTTTTAAAAATTCTTGAAAATATCTAACCCATGGAATTTTGATTAATGGGCCAATTATTTTCAGTTCAGAGATGTTTCCTGCTAATGTGAATCAATGTAGATAATTATTCAGTTCCATTTGTCTTAACCCGTTTTTCAGGAATATGAGTTAACAGTGTTTATATAAAGCTATCTTGAACATATTTTGTCTGAGTTGCAAAATGTCTGAAAATGTATTTATCCTCTGTCACAATATGGACAACTTGACTAAATTTAACATGTCTAAGTCACAACTCTTTTCTTTCAAATTGTTGCACTTTGTTCTATCAGTGTCTGTTATTTTGCATTAGTACAGAAAATACTGAGATCAATATGATTTGTATTCTCCTAAAGTAGCCTCATATTTTAATATTCTTACTTAAAATATATTTTATGTGTAACTTTTGAAAATTCAAAAACATTGCTATCTAAATATGGATCCTTTTCATTAAGTTTGAGAGATGAACTGATGTAAATGGCCAATAATAAGAACAGGCTGCTTTTGTAAGAAAAAAATAGTTTTCAAATATTGTATTTTTTATGCATCTTCTAATCTCTTTTCAACTTAGAAATCATTGTTATATGTGGGCCTAATCTTCATTTTTCTTCACATTTTAATATTTTATCTTTCTGTCATATTCATTTATGTGTATGAGGGATTCTTTTTTTTTTTTTGGAGGGGTCTCCTGAGTCCTTGATTCACTTGTGTTTATTTCCAATAGCCATTCATTTTACTAAATGTATTAAGTCAAGAATTACTTTGTTTAATACAAAAATTTCAATTTTATGTTTGTATTTAACTTTGATAATTGAAAGCTTTGCTATAATTCGCAGATATAAGTGAGCCTTGCAATTTTTAAAAGATGAATCAGGTTTCCTAAAATGTTACAATTTTTTAGTCAATAAATTTAGGAAAGGCAGTGCTTCGGTTATTCAGAACATGTTAGTCATCTCATTTTCTACCACAGATTATTTTCATACATACTTGATGTCTACATTTTTCTCATCAGTGCAAGAAAAGAACTTCACT
>NW_012101237.1:133813-135613 GCF_000951045.1 Mandrillus leucophaeus
GTAACCTGTGATTCTAAACAGCAATTAAGTTTCACTGGTAAACAGCACAAAGGATCCACAGAAAAAATGGACAAGAGACTTGAACAGATATTTCACAGACAAAATGGAAATGACCAATAAATATGTAAAGTAATGTTTAATATCTTTGCTAGTCAAGGAAATGCAAATCAAGACCACAAAAATAAAATTCTATACCTGTTTTCTTGGCAGAAATTTAAATGTTAAAGAAATGGTCAAGAATGATGATTTACAGATTGCTGATGGTATTTTGAATTGGTGCAAACGCTCTAAAATAGTTTAGCATTGCCTTTTAAATTCAATCATTTCATACTTCATATATTGTGTGATTCACGAATGCTTTTCCTTGGAATAACAGTCGTTAAGAGAAATGTATATTAGAGTTCCTAGTCTTCCTTCCTTCTCTATAATTTAAAGACTTATTTTATATATTCCAGATGCAAGCCCTTCGGTTGTTATAGGCACTGCAAGTGTTAATAATTTCTCAAACTCTTTACTTGTCTTTTCCCTTTTAATTGTTTTTTAAATGGGCAAATATCTTTATTAGTAGTATAATAAATTTATTATTTTGTGGATAATGTTTTTGTGTGTTTTAAAACAAATATTTAACAACCTAAGTAAGATATTAAAGATATTATATATGTAGTATGTAATTATATAAATTAAAATTTATGTGATTTTCAACAAATTACATGTAATTTATGGTTTTATTTGCTTATTTAGACCTATAATCTACCAATAACTGATTTTGTGGCATACTTAGAGATAAGTCAAATTTTATTTTTCTGCAAATATTTAATTGATAGAGCACTACATTAAATAAATTTCTTTACTCATATTAAATATGTATACTTCCAGACGTCTAAAGTAATAATAATTATTAGTTTCACAATATTTCAAAATTCTTTTATTGGGTACCCTAAAGGTTGCAACATATATCCTCATCTTATAAAGTTTAGCATATATTACAACATTCACTAAATACTTTTGAGCATTGTAACTTTATTCACTTCCTTCCCTCTGGAGTATTCTCAGTTTCATTTTATACGATATTTTATATAAAAAAGCAGCACACAAGACATAACTTTTTAAAACATAATCAATCTTTGTGATATTTTCTATCACATTTCATTGTTCCATGTTTTTCTCTTCTTCCCACTTTTATCTTTCAGTTGCTTCAGCTCACAATTTTTTTCTCATACATATGAGCCTTTACATATATATTCTTTTTCTGCTTCCTTTCTTGGAAACGTTTTATTTAATTTTTAAAGAGGTTTTTAAAGGTTATTTTCAGTATTAGTTCCTCCATGTTCTTCCCCGCCTTTTACTAAGAAACATAATATTTTTCTCAGATACCCTTACCAAACACCATCAAATTTCCAAGATAATAAATATTATATTGTATTTAGTCAGGTATTTTTTACAATTGTTCCCTCTCTAGGTATTGCAAGTTATGAAATGTGTGCTTCATGTTTGTAACTCTAATGTCTTACACATAACAATTATTTAGTAAATATTTGTTAGATCCACAAGTAAATTAATTATCTGCTACCAATAATGTCCAACACTACAAAATATGTCAACCAAATCCAGCAATGAACAATGTAAAATTCACAGTATAGCATTCTATCCAAAACTGTAAATATGAAAATGACTGGTATAATATGCCCCAAGAATGGAAAAGAAAATTAATACAAATATGCAGAGATAAAATTAACAGAGAAACATTTAAACAAGTTACTCTAAACATTATAAATATGCTTAATGGTTTAAGTAAAACAT
>NW_012101237.1:135663-138625 GCF_000951045.1 Mandrillus leucophaeus
CTATGGTGACTTTAAACACTGTAGACAGTCACTGTTTATAAATGAAGCTTGATTGTCTTAAGTGCAAAGGACTTAAGAAAGTTTAAAACACAAGAGCGTCAGGAGCCTCAGCAAATGTAGGTGGGCCTGGCTTTGAGACAGCTGTTTCCTAGAGGCCAGGACAGCTTCAGCAAGGAATAGACAGGCACAGCTGTGGAATGTTCCGACTTCTGGGTTCTCACTGCAGCACGTGTGCAAGGTGAGGCAGATGCAGCTAGCATAAAGAACGCAAGATCTTATCGAAGGGAAGAATCTTCCCCTATACAGGCTCTTGCTACTTTAAAGGGATGAAGTAAATATTATATTTGCTGGATTAACATTTTTTTAATAACAGGTATGTAACCTGTGATTCTAAACAGCAATTAAGTTTCACTGGTAAACAGCACAAAGGATCCACAGAAAAAATGGACAAGAGACTTGAACAGATATTTCACAGACAAAACGGAAATGACCAATAAATATGTAAAGTAATGTTTAATATCTTTGCTAGTCAAGGAAATGCAAATCAAGACCACAAAAATAAAATTCTATACCTATTTTCTTGGCAGAAATTTAAATGTTAAAGAAATGGTCAAGAATGATGATTTACAGATTGCTGATGGTATTTTGAATTGGTGCAAATGCTCTAAAAGAGTTTAGCATTGCCTTTTAAATTCAATCATTTCATACTTCATATATTGTGTGATTCATGAATCCTTTTCCTTGGAATAATAGTCGTTAACAGAAATGTATATTAGAGTTCCTAGTCTTCTTTCCTTCTCTACAATTTGAAGACTTATTTTATATATTCCAGATGCAAGTCCTTCGGTTATTATAGGCACTGCAAGTGTTAATAACTTCTCAAACTCTTTACTTGTCTTTTCCCTTTTAATTGTTTTTTAAATGGGCAAATATCTTTATTAGTAGTATAATAAATTTATTATTTTGTGGATAATGTTTTTGTGTGTTTTAAAACAAATATTTAACAACCTAAGATATTGAAGATATTATATATGTAGTATGTAATTATATAAATTAAAATTTATGTGATTTTCAACAAATTACATGTAATTTATGGTTTTATTTGCTCATTTAGATCTATAATCTACCAATAACTGATTTTGTGGCATACTTAGAGATAAGTCAAATTTTGTTTTTCTGCAAATATTTAATAGATAGAGCACTACATTAAATAAATTTCTTTACTCATATTAAATATGTATACTTCCAGACTTCTAAAGTAATAATAATTATTAGTTTCACAATATTTCAATATTCTTTCATTGGGTACCCTAAAGGTTGCAACATATATCCTCATCTTATAAAGTCTAGCATATATTAGAACATTCACTAAATACTTTTGAGCATTGAAACTTTAGTCACTTCCTTCCCGCTGGAGTATTCTCAGTTTCATTTTATACGATATTTTATATAAAAAAGCAGCATAGAAGACATAACTTTTAAAAATATAATCAATCATTTTTTGTTATATTTTCTATCACATGTCATTGTTCCATGTTTTTTCTCTTCTTCCCACTTTTATCTTTCAGTTGCTTCAGTTCACAATTTTTTCTCATAAATATGAGTCCTTACATATATATTCTTTTTCTGTTTCCTTTCTTGGAAACGTTTTATTTAATTTTTTAAGAGGTTTTTAAAGGTTATTTTCAGTATTAGTTCCTCCATGTTCTTCCCTGCCTTTTACTAAGAAACATAATATTTTTCTCAGATACCCTTACCAAACCCCATCAAATTTCCAAGATAATAAATATTATATAGTATTTAGTCAGGTATTTTTTACAATTGTTCCCTCTCTAGGTATTGCAAGTTATGAAATGTGTGCTTCATGTTTGTAACTCTAATGTCTTACATATAACAATTATTTAGTAAATATTTGTTAGATCCACAAGTAAATTAATTATCTGCTACCAATAATGTCCAACACTACAAAAGATGTCAACCAAATCCAGCAATTAACAATGTAAAATTCACAGTATAGCATTCTATCCAAAACTGTAAATATGAAAATGACTGGTATAATATGCCCCAAGAATGGAAAAGAAAATTAATACAAATATGCAGAGATAAAATTAACAGAGAAACATTTAAATAAGTAACTCTAAATATTATAAATATGCTTAATGGTTTAAGTAAAACATTAATATAATGAGATTAAATGTAAAGAGTATTAAAAATAAACATTTTGGAGATATAAATTTTTAATTAATTTAATTAAAAATTCGCCAGATGAGATTTATGATAAATACATATCAGGAGAAGAAAAAAAAATTGGGGCACCAGAAGCCACAGCAATGGTAACTATTCAAATACAACACAGAGAGAAGAAAAGAATTTAAATAATGAAAAGACCACTAGAGATGAAGAAGATAATATCAAGCAATCTCTAGAAGTCGGTTGGTTGAGGGAACATAAAAGTATTTGAAGAAAAAATTACCAAATATTTTCTAAATTGGACAACAACCTAAATTTACAAACTCAAGAAAATCAGTAATTCCCATAAACATAAAAAAACAAACCAAGGTACATTATATTCAAATTTCCAAAAATCAGTGATTACATTTTAAAATTAAAGGGAAGAAGGGAAAACAATTTGTGCTGAGTAACATTGTGCAATGCTTCCTCAGACTTCTCTGAATTTCCACAAACCAACAGACATAGTACAGACAAAGGGAAAAATGAAGCCAAACTGTCCACTTACAATTCTATGTCCAGCGGAGGGAGCCGTGGCTCATGCCTGTAATCCCAGCACTTTGGGAGGCCAAGGCGGGTGGATCATGAGGTCAGGAGATGGAGACCATCCTGGCTAACACTGTGAAACCCCATCACTACTAAAAATACAAAAGAAAAAAATTAGCCGGGCATGGTGGCGGGCACCTGTAATCCCAGCTACTCGGGAGGCTGAGGCAGGAGAATGGCGTGAACC
>NW_012101237.1:142850-145005 GCF_000951045.1 Mandrillus leucophaeus
ATAATGTTTTATATTTATTATAGAGAAGAATTAGTTCTGGAACAATTGGGTTCCATTCTCAACCAAAAATTATATTTTAACTGTTTCTCTAAATGGAAACACAGGAATTTTTAAAATCAATATACTAACTATATAGTGAATTGTGTATGCAAAACAGTTTATAAAGCATTTAAGATACTCACTTTTGAAAACAAAACTTTATATGGCTAGCAACTAGGTTTATTCTTAAGGAATAAGCGTTTGATTTGGCTCTGCTTTCCCCTCCTTTTTAAAATTTAGCTCATTATGTCGCCATGTTGAGAATAAAAATGAATCGCTTCTCGGCCTTTTGATTAAGATCAAGTGGAGAATAACAATGACACATTTTAATTCCTTTATAATATTTCTGAATGATTTATAATTAAAATTGCTTTTTTCCTGAGCTATAAAATATTAAATTGATCTTTTCGGGGTTAGCAGTAAGAATGTTTTTACTCCACTTTGGTGCGTATTTTTATCATGCTGCTTAAGAAAATATTTTTATGAGTTTGTAAAGAAATAATATTTGCACAGATAGTCGTTTATTTTTAAAAGTCATATAATTTTTCCCTGCACCTTTTTTTGTAACTGACCAAAAGAAAATTAGAAAAAAAGGTGATAGAGTTGTTCATGCTAATGGCATCAGTGACTTGTCTGGAGCGGCTGCTGCAACCGGGGAGGCACAGCGGTGCCTGCATGCTCCACAGAGTTGGCAGGAGCTGGGAACAGGCGGAAGCCCAGCCGTCTTCTGAGTTGGCAGGGCAGGAGCTGTATCCCAGCTGCAGCCTCCCACTTGAGGCTGTGGACCTGGGCATCCCTGTACTCCTGGAGGCCAGGAACAGGCAGAAGCCTCACTCTCCCTGGGCGCAGCTGCAGCCGTCCAGGCAATGGCTGTGAACCCAAGCAACTCTATACTCTTATGGGCTCAAAGAGGCCTTCCCTCTCTGCGCAGGTTTATCGGTACCTGTTCTCACTCCCTGGCGTCTCCCTGCTCCTGGCACCTGCTCCACAGGCTCAGAAATGCCTGCTCCCACTGCTCGGCATCTGCCCGCTCCTGGCGCCTGCTCCACAGGCTTGGAACTGCCTGCTCCCTCACCCTGGCGTCCTCCCGCTCCGGTGTCCACTTCAATCTTGTAGCAAAGTTGAGGTGAAGCCCAGGAGCTGTTGCAACCCAGCTGGATGTGCGAAAGCTTGAGGCAGTGCTGACATGCCAGCCCCCTGCGCCTCAGCCCTCTCCAGATTTGGGGTGCCAAAAAGCACAGAAGGGAGGCCGAAGGGGTGTTGAGGATGGCTTAGCGCTGGCCTGCAGGTGCCCCTTGGCACAAGTAGCCTGGGCAACCGCAGGAGGCAGACAGGCTCCCGGGTAGAAAGTGGGGGTCCCCAGTGAAACCATCAAGTGATGGACAACCTGAAGCCTAGGGTCTGGGCTGATGGGCCAGAATGGGAACTTATGGTGTCTTTTCTGGGCTCACCCATGTCGCCCATGAACACATCGGCACACAGTTCCTCCCCTCTGAGGCCCAACACCCCCGCCCCCTACCCTCAGCCAGACTCAGAGGCAACTGGCAACCTGACTGTGGAGAGGAACTATCCGCTTCAGGGTCTCCTCTCCGCTGAAAGCTGAACGCTTGTCGGGACGCCCTGCCCGCACAGAGGAGCTACCCAATGCAGGTCTCCTCGGAGCTGTTCCTTCCCTTAATAAAGCTCCTCTTCAGCTTGGTCACCCTCCACTTGTCTGCATACCTCGTTCTTCCTGGATGCAGGACAAGAAATTGAGCCCTGCCAAATGGCAAGGCTAAAAGAGCTATAACACAAACAGGGCTGAAACATGACCCTTGCTCACCATGTTGCAGGTGATGAGAAGGAGGGAAGAAAGGGAGAGAACAGCTAGAACCCTTGAGAGTGCCCAGACCTAGGAGTTCCCTGAGTCAGGGCTGTGACACCCTTTTGGGGGCTCTGCGGTTCCTGGAGTCTCCAAGTTTCCGGGCGGCCCACGTTGCCAGGTGTCACCGGGTTCCCCGTGCCAGCTGTGGAAGCTGCTTGCAGTACACCTGGTCAAGCTGTAGCCTCAAAAAGAGCCAGTGCCAGGAGCTGCCCGCCCCGCTGCAGCCAGTGTGCCTGGCAGTGTGCAGTGGCT
>NW_012101237.1:145055-147259 GCF_000951045.1 Mandrillus leucophaeus
CATCAAATCACATGGCAAGTAAGGAAGCAAGAGAGAAGGGAAAAAATGTGCCACACTCTTTTAAACAACCAAATCTCACCTTTTTAAAACAATCAATTGTTGTTTTAAACAAGTCAGAGCAAAAAATCACTCATTACTGCCAGGAGGGCACCTGTCTGACAGACCCAAACACCTCCCACTAGGCCCCACCTCCAACACTGAGGATCACATTTCAACATGCCATTCGGAAAAAACACACATGGAAACTGTACCTACATCTTAACAATACAGAACAAGTTGAAGCATGAGAATCCAACACTAGTATCCTCTACTACAGATCACCTTCTATACCTAGGAATGACTAAAAACTTTAAAGCAATAGGTAAATTGGTAGATAATTAGAGCAAAGATAGATAATATCCATTGAATGGAGTACTTACAAGGTGGTCAGCAAAGATAGCCTAACAAATAGAAAAATCAATAAAGGCAGTGGTGAAAGAGCTGTGCATTGATCTTCAGCAAAGGATTATGTAAATGATCAGATTAGCAAATTAGTTCACCATACATTAAACATTGCCTATTTCTATGATAAAGAGAATATGACAATAACAGAATGGCAAGTTTTGTTCTGATTATTTTGGTTTGCACATATTTAGTACATACAACTAAGGAAGATAATATACTTTGCAATAATATACTAATGATATACAACTTCAAAACCTTGAAGTTTTCTAATGTACATATTCATTCTAACTCAATTTTCTCTGCAAGCTAATCAATTATTGGCACTTCAAAATATCCTTGCCTTTTGAAGTGATTTATACCCTCACTCTCACTGCTTGCCACTCCATAGTAAGTTTATTAGGAGGCTTAAAAAAATAATCAAACTAATGGAAAAACACTGATGGCTATTTCATTATAAATCATTTACTAGTATGTCAAATACCATGTGTACATTATGTTATTTTAATCTTAAATCTCTTAAGACACATTTCAGAAAAAATATTTCCCCCTGTATTATTGCAATTACTTATCTTTAGTTGGTCAATCATTCCTTAATGTAAATTCAAGAACTATTTATCTTAAATCCATATTGGGCCTACATAGCTCTTATTAATGTGGAATTCTGCAATACCAGGCCATCAAAGTAGTAGAATACAATCAAATAGTGATTACTTATTTTTTTTAATATTACATCTCTGCTTTTTAAATTGTTTTTACAAATAAAATAATTATATTTATTTATTTTTTAAATTACTATGAGTACACAATAGTTGTATAAAAATATGGGGTATATGCGACACTTTGATACAGGCATACAATGCATAATGATCAAATCAGGGTAATCGTAGCAACCATCACCTCCAGCATTTATCACTATTTTTTGTGTTAGGGACATTCCAATTCCACTCTTTTAATTATTTTTAAATATATGTAAGTTATTGTTAACTCTAGTCACCCTATTGTGCTGGATCTTATTTACTCTATCTATCTACCTATATTTTTACACCCATCAAAATCCCCATTTTATCCCCTGCTTCCTTTCACCCTTCCTAGCCTCTGGTAACCGTCTATCTTCCCTTTATCTCCATGGGCTCAATTTTTTTTTTTAATTTTTAGCTCCCACATATAAGTGAGAACATGTTAAATTTGTCTTTCTGTACCTAGCTTATTTCACTTAACATGATTGCCTCCAGTTCTATCCACGTTGCTGCAAGTCATGGAATTTCATTCTTTTTATGGCTGAATTATATTCCATTGTATATATGTACCTCATTTTCTTATCCATTCATCTGTTGATGGACACTTATGTTGTTGATTTCATATCTTGGCTATTATGAACAGTGCTGCAATAAATATGGCATGCAAATGTCTCGGATATGCTGGTATTCTTTCTTTTGGTTATATATACGTAACAATGAGATTTCTGTATCATATGATAGTTGTATTTTTAGTTTAGTGGTTTGTTTTTGCTTTTGTTTTTGAGACGGAGTCTAGCTCTGTCGCCCAAGCTCGAGTGCAGTGGCGCAATCTCGTCTCACTGCAAGCTCCGCCTCCCGGGTTCCCGCAGTTCTCCTACCTCAGTCTGCCAAGTAGCTGGGACTACAGGCGCCCGCTACCACGCCCGGCTAATTTTTTGTATATTTTTATAGAGACGAAGTTTCACCGTGTTAGCCAGGATGGTCTCTATCTCCTGACCTCGTGATCCGCCTGCCTCGGCCTCC
>NW_012101237.1:147309-147670 GCF_000951045.1 Mandrillus leucophaeus
AAAGCGAATTTTCACCCATATCCTAGAGACAATTCAGACAAAATGTCAAGAATAAACAACTTAGAGTTTCTAATTTTTCGCATTATTTTTAATGAAGTCAATGATCACTTATTAAATAAACCATTACATTGAAACTGTCAGATTAGTATCAATCTGCTAATTTTCAGTTGCTGGTAAATATTAGCCAGTTGACAGATTTTTGTTAATTATATTGGTAAAATACATTTTACACCATTTTTACTAATTTATAAACACATAGATATTTCAAAAAATGTTTTCTGTTACAAAACTCAATCAGCAGTTTTTCTCAAAAGTTATAGAGTTCACTCATGGACTTGCTACAAATATTTCAGTTCACACA
>NW_012101237.1:147720-149046 GCF_000951045.1 Mandrillus leucophaeus
ATTTCACTCAGTATAATGTTATTGAGATTTATTTATGTCATTGTATATATCATCAATTTATATCTTTTTTTCTTATTTAGTAGTAATCTTTTGTAGGTAGATACCACAATTTGTTTATCTCTTTACTAGCTGATGGACTTTTAGGCTGTTTTTTAGTTTGGACTATTACAAATAAAATTGCTCTCAACATTTGGGTATGACTTTCTATAAACATAATGTTCATTTCTCCTGGGTGAAGTGGAATTGTTGAGTCTCTCATTAGGTATATGTTTAACTTTATAATAATCTGCAAATTGTTTTCCAAAATGGCTGTACTATTTTCCAATATTATTAGTTCCTGTCCACACCAGCACTTTTTATTGTATGTTTTTAATTTTATCCATACTTCTCAGTGTGTTGACTTTAATTTGCATTTCACTGATAACCTATGATATTAAATGCCATTTCATGTTATTTCCCATTTGTATATCTTTTTTGACAAACAGTCTGCTCACACATTTGTCAATGTTTTAATTTAGTAGTCTTCTTGAGTTGTAAGAGGTTTTTACATTTTGGATAAAAGACATTTAACAAATATGTGATTTGCAAATATTTTCTCTCAGTTGCGGTTAGTCTCTTCATTTTTCTTTAGATAGTGTATTTCAAATATGAGTAGCTTTTAAATTTTGATGAAATAAAATTTTTCATTGTTTTCTTTTGTGATTTGTTATACCAGAACTTTTTGCCGAATCCAATGTTACAATAATGTTTTTCTGTGTTTTTGTATAGAAGTTTATAGTTTTAGCTCTTACATCTAGATCTATGATACAGAACCGTCTGAATCCAGCCAAGCTGATTTCATAATAAAATGAGCTAACAAAAATCAACATTCTCCAGAGAATTTTAACAAGCATGAGAGACTCACAACATAACATTTCAATTGTCCAAGATACAATCCAAAGTATTGTACAAAAAGCCAAGAAACTGTGAAAAATTCTCAAGGCAGAATGAAATCAAGATATTTCAACGTTAGGATGACTCAGATGAAAATATCAAACAAAGACTTCACATTTCAGAAATTTGATATTTTTAACTGTGTTTATATAAGAAAATATAAATTCATTCAATAAATAATATTTTCTTACATCACTATACATATATCTTCTCTAATGACCAAATTCATTGTATGAAATGGCATGCACAGACATAAGAATGGAGTGGTATTAAGTTGTTGCAAAAGTAATTGTGGTTTTTGCCATTGAAGCTAGTGGCAAAAACCGCAATTTCTTTTGCACCAACCTAACAGAAACAAGAAGGAAGAAAAAGTCATTTGTATGTGCCACCAGA
>NW_012101237.1:149096-150831 GCF_000951045.1 Mandrillus leucophaeus
GTATAGAAGTTTATAGTTTTAGCTCTTACATCTAGATCTATGATACAGAACCGTCTGAATCCAGCCAAGCTGATTTCATAATAAAATGAGCTAACAAAAATCAACATTCTCCAGAGAATTTTAACAAGCATGAGAGACTCACAACATAACATTTCAATTGTCCAAGATACAATCCAAAGTATTGTACAAAAAACCAAGAAACTGTGAAAAATTCTCAAGGCAGAATGAAATCAAGATATTTCAACGTTAGGATGACTCAGATGAAAATATCAAACAAAGACTTCACATTTCAGAAATTTGATATTTTTAACTGTGTTTATATAAGAAAATATAAATTCATTCAATAAATAATATTTTCTTACATCACTATACATATATCTTCTCTAATGACCAAATTCATTGTATGAAATGGCATGCACAGACATAAGAATGGAGTGGTATTAAGTTGTTGCAAAAGTAATTGTGGTTTTTGCCATTGAAGCTAGTGGCAAAAACCGCAATTTCTTTTGCACCAACCTAACAGAAACAAGAAGGAAGAAAAAGTCATTTGTATGTGCCACCAGAAAAAAACTTTGCTTTCCTGCATCCATCATGTAGATTAAAACTACGCATAAATATCTACACATTTATGAAAGTGAATCAATTACGCAGATAAGTAACAGGCATAAAGCTTTTTTTCAATTAGTTCTCAGTAAAAGAGATATTCAAAATTGTAATTATTCCTGAAGAATTGCCTTGATTATTCAGTTAGAACTTGTACAGATATCCTTAAAAAAATTAGTATAAACTATAATGCTAACAGTTCTTAGGAAGCAGCTAAAAGAATTTGAAAAATCATGTGCTCACTTGCAAGTTTTAATTTTACATCTAAATTTTTCATCAGAAATTGAAAGTGGCAAAGGATACAATTTTCCAAATTTAAATATAAAAGCATTACATCATTTTTCTGATACCTGATGGAATAGTAACTTAATAGTCATTATAATTTGTTTTAAAAATATGAGAACAAAACATTCTTTATTATTGGGAAGGGTTACATTCTTTTTCCTTCCTCTTGAAGTTACCTTCTCTCACCTCACAAAATTTTGTTACCTTAATATATTTTCATGTTTGAAAGTCTGTATTGATGATCTATCACATTTCTCTGAAATGAAATATTTGTTATTTGAATTTTAATTTTTTAAACCTCTGTGAGTAAAAGCCTCTATGTATTAAAAACATTTTTCCCTTTGGGTTGAGTTATTATTATAACTTTTCTTAAATAAGTAATAAAAACAACTTTAACAAACCATGAATTTTCATGAATGTTTATAAATAAAATCTTTTTCATTTTAAAATTGATATATAATAGTTGTACCTATTTGGAAATACATGAAATATTTTGATCCTGTATACAGTGTGTAAGTATCAAATCAGAATAATTGAAATAACCATCACCTCAAATCTTTTTCTTGAGAAAACACTACAAATTTTCTCTTTTAACTCTTTTGAAATATACACAAATTTTTGTTAACTACAATTTTCTCCTATACTATTAAATATTAGAACCTATGTAGAGAAATAGGAACACTTTTGCACTGTTGGTGGAACTGCAAACTAGTTCAACCATTGTGGAAAACAGTGTGGCGATTCCTCAAGGATCAAGAACTACAAATACCATTTAAGCCAGCCATCCCATTACTGGGGATATACCCAAAAGATTATAAGTCAAGTTGCTATAAAGACACATGCACAC
>NW_012101237.1:151596-152036 GCF_000951045.1 Mandrillus leucophaeus
TCAAAGGAAACCAAGATCAACAGATAGTTAGCTAGATTAACAGAAAAAAAGAAAAATACCCAAATAAGCACAATCAGAAACAACAAAAGTGACATTACAACCAATCCCACAGAAATACAAAAAATTCTCAGAAAGTATCTATGCACACCAACTAGACAATCTGGAAGAAACGAATATAGTCTTGGAAACACAAGCCTCTGAAGTTAGAATAGGGAAGAAATTGAAAGCCTGAATATATCGAGATCATGTATTGAATCAGTAAAAAAAAAAGAAAGAAAAAAAAAAAACCCTATGAATGAGAAAATAAAAAAGCCCTGGACCAGATGAATTCACAGCTGAATTCTGCCAGATATACAAAATGTGTCGAAACCAATTCTGCTGAAACTATTTCAAAAATTGGAGGAAGAGAGATGCTTCTGTAATTCATTCTATGAAGCTAG
>NW_012101238.1:0-2588 GCF_000951045.1 Mandrillus leucophaeus
CTCCAGCGGCGCCGCAGCGCGGGGGCAGGCACAGGACGTCCCACCCAACTCTGTCCAGGCCTCCTGGGACGCGGGGCTCCGGGTGCGCTGCTGAATACGCAGGGGAAGGAAAAAACAGAGCCCCTCATCTGGCTGCCTCCTTGTTCTTCCGCCAAATAATTTTTAAACACTTTAGTTTAACTTTTTATTCTCACATAATTTCTGACTTACAGAGCAGCTGCAGAAATAGTACAGGGCATCCCTGTAGCTCTTTCACCCAGATCCCTCAGATGTTAGCCCGGATGTTAACATTTTGCTGTTTGTTACCCCCAGCTCACTTTACGAATGTGAATATGGGTGTGTGTATATGTACTGTATATGCATTTTTTTGCCTGAATCTTTTGAGAGTAAACACTTCAGTGTGTTTTTCCTTAAAACAAGGGCAGTATCTCACATAACCACGATTCCATTTTGAAAATCAGCACTGACACATTCATGGTCTAATGCTCAGACTCATTCAACTTTCCCTGACTGCTGACGGGCTTCATGCCTTAGGACGCTCCCGGGCCATGAGTACATGAGTTCAGCCCTGTCCTGTCCCCTCTGCCTCTTTTCACCTGCAGCAGCCGCTGGGTCTGTGCCATGACCGTGCCATTTCCCAGGATCCAGCAGGTGTGGGTGGAGACTGCTGACTCTGGGTGGGCTTGGTGCTGGTCAGGATGAGATCCAGGCCATGAGGCTCGTCTTCCTCCCGGAGTCCTCTCCATAGGGGCCACACCTGAGCCTGGCTCCTTGTCCTGCAGAGCCCTGCTTCCCTTCCCAAGTGACACCCCTGGGCACAGCCCTCTAGGACTAGGGGCCTTCACCCTCAGGCCGACTGACCACCCCCTACAGCCCAGGGCAGCTGAGTTCCTGCTGGGGTGGAGCATGCCTGACCCTGCTTCTACCAGCTGATGCAGAGTTAGACCTCAGCCAGATGAGGACAGCAGTCACCCAGCAGTGCGGAGTAGGGGGTCAGATCGGGAGGGAGCTTCAGTAGGGCTACCAGGTCCAGCTTGACCTGCATCCCATGGCAGAGCAACAAACAGTGACACAGACTTTAGAGCTCCTCCACCTTCTGTTGGAAATTCAGAGGAGTCTAGACCAGCCCCGTTTCTCCTCCTGCAGCCGTCAGCTGGGGCCCTCTCCCTGTTCCCTGGTGTAGGATCCCCGCTGGCCTGCACCCCTCTCTCACTGGGAGTGAAGCACGGGGCATTGTAGGACCCTGGAACCTATTTTACAGAGCAGCAGACTGACACCGGAGGGATCACGGGACTTGCATGTGGTTCTACAGGACTTGTGTGTGGCTCCACAGGGCAAGGTCTAGCACCCTGGTCTCAGGGTCCCTCATCCCATGCTTCTCCACAGTTCTCACAGATCATGTCTGGGGGTGGCACTGTGCAGGGAAAGCATTCAGTTCTCTTCTGAAGTTGCAACCGTAAGACTCACTTTAGAAATACTGCCTCCAAAATCACACCTGGAATGGAGGCATGTGGGAAGCAGTTTATTGGCCTAAAACATCAATGTATGTGAGCATCTCATCTCCTATTGATAAATGAGGAAAAATACCTCTGGGTTAAATGAGAGGAATGAGATGCTCTGTGGACTGAATGCCAGGAACTGGAAGTTTGCCGGAATTTCATCATCACATGAGAGCCTTCCTAGAATAGATCCAGTGTCCCTGCCCCCTGGGTCATAGGTAGCAGAATTCAGTTAATCCTTGGCATTGGCATAGAGAAAACAAGTTACCAGGGAGGCCTGGGGCATGGCATCCCTGCCAGCTGGCAGGAGGAGGTGGCTTGTGTGCCTTGCAAGTGACAGTGTGGGTAGCTCGTGAAGGTAGGCTTGAAGCCCCAGGCAAGCCCAGTGACCCAGTCACAGTGAAGTGCCTGTGTGTGTAAGAAACTGACAGAGCGTGCCGTCCCTGCCTCCTGCTCTTTCACATGTGTAGATCGTAGCTGGGGTGAACTACTTCTTGGACGTGGAGTTGGGCCGAACCACATGTACCAAGACCCAGCCCAACTTGGACAACTGCCCCTTCCATGAACAGCCACATCTGAAGAGGGTATGTGCCTCATGTGGGTCCAGGGCCAGTCATACACTGCAGAGGGGTGTGTGTGTGCGTGTGTGTGTGATGTACATGTTCTGGAGGGTATGTGTGCGTGTGCCTGAGTGTGTGTACATATGGAGATGCACATGTGTTTCCATGTATAGGTTTGTGTGGGGAGGTCATATGAGTGTGTGCTAGTGGGTGTGTGATGTTTTGGGGAGGTGTGGGGGTCTATGCACAGATGTGTGTGGGTTTGTGAGTGCGCATGCGTGTGCACATATGTGTGGGGGTTCTGTGCGCATACATGCTGTATGAGGAAGTGCCTGCACTGTGTGTGTGCATGTGGGTAGAGGTGTGAGGGAGTATGTGGATTCACGCATAGATCCGTGTGGGTGAGGGTTGGGGTGAGTTCATGTGGAGGCCTATGTGTGTGTAGATGAGGCGGTGTGGAGAGGGCTGATGAATCTGATTTGCTAAGAGGGCTTTAGCTTGGGAATGGGGGTACTGGAAGCCCCACCCT
>NW_012101238.1:4553-8956 GCF_000951045.1 Mandrillus leucophaeus
GGAGTCCTCTCCATAGGGGCCACACCTGAGCCTGGCTCCTTGTCCTGCAGAGCCCTGCTTCCCTTCCCAAGTGACACCCCTGGGCACAGCCCTCTAGGACTAGGGGCCTTCACCCTCAGGCCGACTGACCACCCCCTACAGCCCAGGGCAGCTGAGTTCCTGCTGGGGTGGAGCATGCCTGACCCTGCTTCTACCAGCTGATGCAGAGTTAGACCTCAGCCAGATGAGGACAGCAGTCACCCAGCAGTGCGGAGTAGGGGGTCAGATCGGGAGGGAGCTTCAGTAGGGCTACCAGGTCCAGCTTGACCTGCATCCCATGGCAGAGCAACAAACAGTGACACAGACTTTAGAGCTCCTCCACCTTCTGTTGGAAATTCAGAGGAGTCTAGACCAGCCCCGTTTCTCCTCCTGCAGCCGTCAGCTGGGGCCCTCTCCCTGTTCCCTGGTGTAGGATCCCCGCTGGCCTGCACCCCTCTCTCACTGGGAGTGAAGCACGGGGCATTGTAGGACCCTGGAACCTATTTTACAGAGCAGCAGACTGACACCGGAGGGATCACGGGACTTGCATGTGGTTCTACAGGACTTGTGTGTGGCTCCACAGGGCAAGGTCTAGCACCCTGGTCTCAGGGTCCCTCATCCCATGCTTCTCCACAGTTCTCACAGATCATGTCTGGGGGTGGCACTGTGCAGGGAAAGCATTCAGTTCTCTTCTGAAGTTGCAACCGTAAGACTCACTTTAGAAATACTGCCTCCAAAATCACACCTGGAATGGAGGCATGTGGGAAGCAGTTTATTGGCCTAAAACATCAATGTATGTGAGCATCTCATCTCCTATTGATAAATGAGGAAAAATACCTCTGGGTTAAATGAGAGGAATGAGATGCTCTGTGGACTGAATGCCAGGAACTGGAAGTTTGCCGGAATTTCATCATCACATGAGAGCCTTCCTAGAATAGATCCAGTGTCCCTGCCCCCTGGGTCATAGGTAGCAGAATTCAGTTAATCCTTGGCATTGGCATAGAGAAAACAAGTTACCAGGGAGGCCTGGGGCATGGCATCCCTGCCAGCTGGCAGGAGGAGGTGGCTTGTGTGCCTTGCAAGTGACAGTGTGGGTAGCTCGTGAAGGTAGGCTTGAAGCCCCAGGCAAGCCCAGTGACCCAGTCACAGTGAAGTGCCTGTGTGTGTAAGAAACTGACAGAGCGTGCCGTCCCTGCCTCCTGCTCTTTCACATGTGTAGATCGTAGCTGGGGTGAACTACTTCTTGGACGTGGAGTTGGGCCGAACCACATGTACCAAGACCCAGCCCAACTTGGACAACTGCCCCTTCCATGAACAGCCACATCTGAAGAGGGTATGTGCCTCATGTGGGTCCAGGGCCAGTCATACACTGCAGAGGGGTGTGTGTGTGCGTGTGTGTGTGATGTACATGTTCTGGAGGGTATGTGTGCGTGTGCCTGAGTGTGTGTACATATGGAGATGCACATGTGTTTCCATGTATAGGTTTGTGTGGGGAGGTCATATGAGTGTGTGCTAGTGGGTGTGTGATGTTTTGGGGAGGTGTGGGGGTCTATGCACAGATGTGTGTGGGTTTGTGAGTGCGCATGCGTGTGCACATATGTGTGGGGGTTCTGTGCGCATACATGCTGTATGAGGAAGTGCCTGCACTGTGTGTGTGCATGTGGGTAGAGGTGTGAGGGAGTATGTGGATTCACGCATAGATCCGTGTGGGTGAGGGTTGGGGTGAGTTCATGTGGAGGCCTATGTGTGTGTAGATGAGGCGGTGTGGAGAGGGCTGATGAATCTGATTTGCTAAGAGGGCTTTAGCTTGGGAATGGGGGTACTGGAAGCCCCACCCTATGTGCTTTGGAATGTTGCCTGCTGGACTGTAGGAAGCAGCTGCAGGGCTGGGTGCTGTGCACAGAGAAGGGGCTCTGTCTAACCCCAGCCTCAGGCACCTGCCCGCAGCCACAGCCACGCTGAGCAGATTAGAGGGTACTAGAGGCCTGTTAGCAGCCAAACCCTCAGACCTGCCCCAGCTCACCCAACACCAGCTTCTCCAAGGACCCAGGATTTCTTGTGGCGTCTCTGCTCAGGGGAGAGTCACACGCTCCTTGTCATCTCCTCGCCACCCCAAGCACTATGAGTTGCAATTTCCAGTTCCCTGGTTTCTTCCCTCTGTCCCCTCTTAGTGCTGACCTGGATGCTGGAGGTGGTAGGAGCTGGGGGCAGTGAGCTGCCTTCCCCTGCTCTGCACCCTTAGGGCTCCCGAGGCCTTGCACAGGCTGCTCCTCATAGGGCTGTGCTGGGGCAGGAATCCTGCAGGCTAAGGTGGTGGCCCAGTGCCACCTGGTGGAGCTGGAGCCCTGGGAGAGGGATGGAGCAGTCACTGCCGAGTCCAGCAGTGCTCTGGGATCAGCAGGGGTGGGTGGAGGGGTAGGTAAGGGCCAGTGTTTCACCTCCATCCTTCACTCCCACTCTGATGTCCTGTGCCTGGGCATCTTCCGCTTTGAACTGTAACCCACACTGATTGTCCCCTCTGTTTTCTTTCACAGAAAGCATTCTGCTCTTTCCAGATCTACACTGTGCCTTGGCAGGGCACAATGACCTTGTCGAAATCCACCTGTCAGGATGCCTAGGAGTCTGTACCAGGCTGGCCTGTGCCTATCACCTCTTACGCACACCTCCCACCCCCTGTATTCCCACCCCTGGACTGGTGGCCCCCGTCCTGGGGAAGGTCTCCCCATGTGCCTGCGCCAGGAGACAGAAAAGGCAGCAGGCGGCCTTTGTTACTCAGCAGGGGGCTCCGCCCTCCCTCCTTCCTTCTTGCTTCTCACAGCCCCGGTGTGCGGTGATACGCCCCCACCTCCTGCAATAAAACAGTAGCATCGGCTCCCTTTTTTGAGTTCTTGGCTGTCTGGGGATGTGCACACAGGCAGGGTTTCCACAGTTCCTTTATGAAGCCTCCTCATCCTGCTGGTGTGGAGATCAGAGGAGTACCTGGGAGCTGACACAGCCACAGCAAGGCTGTCAGGGGAGCTGCTGCTATAGGAGACCTGAGTCTCAGAGCAAGGAGAGAGCAGCCGGGGGCTGGGAACCCAGGCATTCAGCCACAGCAGCCCCTGGTGAGGGGTTCAGGGAGAGCAAGGTGCCCAGGCTGCTGACCCCAGAAGCTGGGCTGGCGCTTTGGTCTGAGCTCCTGGTCAGACCAGGAGGAGGGGGCTGGCTGTGTCCACAGGCAGAGGCCAGGCCTCGGTGGAGCTCGCCAGGCCGTAGGTTCCATCTGTGCTTGCAGAGTTGAGCAGACTCCAGGGACTGAGCTGCTCTCATCATTCCCCTAGACACTAAATAGATAGTGATCGATGTGTGTTTCTTTCCAAGAGACTTAGGCCCCTACATGGAAACAAAGTCCAAAAAGCCTATGTGTGTAACTGAGCGGGAGAAATGTCAACCAGACCAGAGACCGGCAAGATCACCCAGAGAAAGCAGCACCTGCTGTCATCCATACTGGGAGGCTGTGTCCTCAGAGAGTTTTACAGGCTCGTGGCCACCAGCCCTTTCTCTGGACTTGGATTTAAAACAAGTTACGTCCAGCTTCATGGTAGGGATGAAGTTAAAGCACAAATGAGACTGACAATGCAGTGGACTCTTCTTTTTCCAAAGATTAAGAGAGAACATTCCCTTCATGTCAGCATCATCCTATAGAATAGTGGATCTTTGCCACAAGCAGGAGGCTACAGTCCTAGGACACAGCCCACCCTGCATGGTCCTTGCCTTTGCCATTTCAGGACAGGGGTGCAGCCCTCACAGCCAGTGCTGCTAGGGCAGGGCTCCCAGGTACCTTCCAAGCTCCAAGCTGCACTGACGCCCTCTTTTGGCCACTGCCATGAACACTGAAGGTGAAATGATGAAAATCCACCCCAGTAGCCCCAAGGACATGCTGTCCCTGCAAAGCCAGAGCAGGGGACACGGCGGGGAGAGTGGGGAGCATCTGCTTCCATTTCCTCTCCACCCTGACTTGCTTTAACAGGGTATTTGGGGTGAGGAA
Organism: Mandrillus leucophaeus; assembly: GCF_000951045.1. Classification (NCBI taxonomy): domain Eukaryota; kingdom Metazoa; phylum Chordata; class Mammalia; order Primates; family Cercopithecidae; genus Mandrillus; species Mandrillus leucophaeus. The sequence continues at coordinate 8,599 of NW_012101238.1, forward strand.
AGTGTAACAACGCCTAGGAGGCCATAAGCTGAGGAGACATGAGTCTGGCCTCACCCTGCTGGGGGTGGGCGGACTTAGTGACTCAGCTTTCTGTTGGGGATTGGGGGATAGAAGTGGTGGTTGGGGTCAGGGGTAAAGGGTCCCTGCAGGGAGGTGCCCCTGGCTTTCTACCTGGGTAAAGGATCTCCTGTGACACAGACAACGACCATCCAGGCACACAGTGGAAATGAACAGCTGACTGTGTAGCCCAGTCCCTTTTCTGACACACTTCTTCCCTGGGGAAGTTGAGGTGGGGTGGGGGCTGTACACAGGACTCCCCAATCTCCCTGTATGTCTCCTCCCTTCCCTGCCCGCCAGC
>NW_012101238.1:9006-21348 GCF_000951045.1 Mandrillus leucophaeus
GGAGGAGGGGGCTGGCTGTGTCCACAGGCAGAGGCCAGGCCTCGGTGGAGCTCGCCAGGCCGTAGGTTCCATCTGTGCTTGCAGAGTTGAGCAGACTCCAGGGACTGAGCTGCTCTCATCATTCCCCTAGACACTAAATAGATAGTGATCGATGTGTGTTTCTTTCCAAGAGACTTAGGCCCCTACATGGAAACAAAGTCCAAAAAGCCTATGTGTGTAACTGAGCGGGAGAAATGTCAACCAGACCAGAGACCGGCAAGATCACCCAGAGAAAGCAGCACCTGCTGTCATCCATACTGGGAGGCTGTGTCCTCAGAGAGTTTTACAGGCTCGTGGCCACCAGCCCTTTCTCTGGACTTGGATTTAAAACAAGTTACGTCCAGCTTCATGGTAGGGATGAAGTTAAAGCACAAATGAGACTGACAATGCAGTGGACTCTTCTTTTTCCAAAGATTAAGAGAGAACATTCCCTTCATGTCAGCATCATCCTATAGAATAGTGGATCTTTGCCACAAGCAGGAGGCTACAGTCCTAGGACACAGCCCACCCTGCATGGTCCTTGCCTTTGCCATTTCAGGACAGGGGTGCAGCCCTCACAGCCAGTGCTGCTAGGGCAGGGCTCCCAGGTACCTTCCAAGCTCCAAGCTGCACTGACGCCCTCTTTTGGCCACTGCCATGAACACTGAAGGTGAAATGATGAAAATCCACCCCAGTAGCCCCAAGGACATGCTGTCCCTGCAAAGCCAGAGCAGGGGACACGGCGGGGAGAGTGGGGAGCATCTGCTTCCATTTCCTCTCCACCCTGACTTGCTTTAACAGGGTATTTGGGGTGAGGAAAGTGTAACAACGCCTAGGAGGCCATAAGCTGAGGAGACATGAGTCTGGCCTCACCCTGCTGGGGGTGGGCGGACTTAGTGACTCAGCTTTCTGTTGGGGATTGGGGGATAGAAGTGGTGGTTGGGGTCAGGGGTAAAGGGTCCCTGCAGGGAGGTGCCCCTGGCTTTCTACCTGGGTAAAGGATCTCCTGTGACACAGACAACGACCATCCAGGCACACAGTGGAAATGAACAGCTGACTGTGTAGCCCAGTCCCTTTTCTGACACACTTCTTCCCTGGGGAAGTTGAGGTGGGGTGGGGGCTGTACACAGGACTCCCCAATCTCCCTGTATGTCTCCTCCCTTCCCTGCCCGCCAGCCGTTGGCCCCATGGCCCACAGCCGACAGGGAAGCAGATTGGTGCCACCCCTGTGTCTCCTCCACAGTCATCAGGCCTGTAAATGCCTCCCTTGGACCCCCATGAGGCCAGTGAGCCAGGAGCCCCCCCTCTGACCCAGAGGTTACTGTGACCAGCACATCCTGGAGAGGAGGCTTCGCCCTTGCACCTTTCATCTGCAAGAGTTACTTTTACATTTATTTTAAAAGTTGGTTTAAGTATATACTTCACCTACAGTTATCCATATAAATAGATTCATTACAGGGCCTGGCTCTGAATAAACAGTAAGTTGGAGAGGCTTTTTCATTGATCTGGTTCTACACTGGTGGCTTTATAACATGGTGCTTTGACAAACCTCTTGCATTGTGATGCTGGTGAGCATCAGGGCGGGATCAGGAAGGGCCCAGCAGCTTCCGAGCTCCCTAGCATTCTTGCCCTGAAGGAAGCCAGCCTCTGCAGAAGGATCCCTCTCCCCAGGACGGTCAGGCTGGCAGGGTGTTCCTCGATGGCAAGCCTGCACACGCCTGCCCTCAAAGTCCAAGGGAGCTGAGAGGCCAAAGAAAGGCTGACAAGTCTAGTTTCTTAGAAAGAAAGTTGTAACGGACTTGCGAGCAGAAGCCATGTCCTGCGTGGCCGCAAGATAGTGGATCCCCATCCCGTTACCCCAGACCCTGGGCTTCTGTGCCATAGGGGAAAGGGTATAGGAGCTTCAGAAGGAATTTACCTAAGGGCTGGATTTACAGCAAACAGCAGATGAAATAGAAATCTTAGAAGCATGGATGGAACTGAGGCTCAGCATTGGCATCCAAAATGGAGTGGCCTTAGCCTCCACAAGAGACCTCCCAGAGCCGCTCCAGTTGACAGCCCACAGCAAGTTTCCATAACCATAGGTCAGTTTCAGTATCTCAGTCCTCAATCTGCCTTGTGCTTTTCCATTTTTTTTTAAATACTCCATTTTAAATACAATATTTTTATGTCTTTTAAGTAAGAACCATTCTCCATTCTGTTTATTCTTTATTCCCCCAAAATTTTGTTTTCTGAATGTATTTGTTCCTCCAAATGAAACTGTTTTCTCAGGTTCAATAAGTAGAAATATGCTTTTTTAGGAAAAAAAATTGACAACATTGAACATTTGAGTCTTTCATTTTAGAATACCATGCATCTTGCAATACATTCCTGCTTTTCTGATGGTCTTCAGAGAGTAAATTTTATGCATCTTTTGTATTTTCTGTGAAATTTAATCCTGGATATTTTATATTTTGGTCAGGAATATTTCCAAGTATTGTACCTCTAGTCTTTGCTGATAGACTAGTTAATAGTTCAATAGAAAACTATTGATTTTGCCTGTTTTTTTTTTTTTTTCCTCTGCCTTGGTGGTTTTTTAAGGACTTAGAGGCTTGGGATGTTGCCACCCTTGATACTGTGAGAGAGAGGGGAGCTGGCTTATGACTGCTGGCGGGAGTGACCTCGGACTAGGCCACAAGCCTCCCTGAAAGATGCAGAGAGAGCAAATTGCCAGCCCTGTCCCATAACTCCAGGGTGAAGCTGCAGAGATGAGGCCCAGGAAGACGATCCACTCCAGTAGCCCCAAGGCCAGCACCCTGCAAAGCCAGAGCAGGGGACACGGCAGGGAGAGTAGGGAGCATCTTCCTACTACTTATACTCTGCTGTGCTGTCTGAGTTCATTGCTCGAACACACAAAACTGAGAAGCCATGAACAAAATGGTGACTCAAATAGGGAACAGTCATTCCTTTAATAACCCATACCCACTCTCACCCTTGGCCCTGAGATGCCAAGTGGGTCACTTCCAAATCCTGTCACCTGAGGCTTATGGGGTCAAGTCAGATGTGCTCAGGCCACTGTGACATCAGCTGAGGCTCTGGCTCCCTCGAGACCAGGTCAGGCTCATCTGAACTCTAGTCTCACGCTTGGCTGTACACGGCATCACTGGGGAGCCTGGCTGCACATGGCAATCCCATGATCCCATTCAGAAAAGTTGATTATGTTCTGGGATGGGATGTGGACATTGGATGTTTAAATACTCCTCCCATTGCTTCCCCAAGGAACCACTGAACTAGAACTCAATTAGAGTCCCAGTCAAAGCCCAGTTGCTGCTAAAACATCTGCAAATTGCAGCAGGTAAAGATACTTTTATGGTCACATCTGCATGTGGACACACCTTCCTTGCCAGGTATCTCTGCCAGTGTGTAGCCCAGCCCCCTTGATTTCCAGTAAATGAAACACAACAAAGCAAAAGAAAATGGAAATTCCTTCCATCAAGGTTTTGTTTGGGGCAATGAAATTTGTTGGTGATTTCAGAAAATCACCTCCTGCCCTGTGGAAAAGTAACCCCCACTTCTTCAAAGCCAGCAGGTATTTCTGTCCTTGAAATGCCCTTGGCTTCCCTCCCAAAGGTAGTTGCCACTTGACCTTCATATTCCACCCCACACCAGTCACTGGCCTTTCCACTGCCTGCCCTTCACCGTGGCATTCCTCATCTGTCCACACCATCTTCCCCACTGGGTCGCTCAGCAAGTCCAAAAGCTCCTTTGTGGGGCAGAACAATTCAGCTCTTTGTAGACTTCCCCACACCCATCAAAGTGCTTATAAACCAAAGGCCTTCCTAGTGAACAGGACCACCTTCTTTGCGAGGGACTTTAGATCACGAATAGCAGCAGTTATTTATTTATCTATTTATTTTACCCAAATCCAGGACCCTAATGAACAGACTGAGGAAAATGCTGCCTTTCCTGAATGGCTACTAGGCAGGAAATGATGCTGGGAAGTGTTTACCCCACAGGCTCTGTGCCTTCTCTGACTGGGTAGCTCATGCTGTATGCACGGAGGCATCATTACCAAACACACCTCCGAGGCCAGCGGCCAGCCCAGCGTCTGACTCACAAGCCGTGACTGCCCCACCTTCTTACAACAACGATAGCAGTTTCCCAATGAGGATCCACCCCTCCTCCCCTCTCACTCCGCCTGTTTCCAGGGAAGCTGACTCTACTGTTTGGACCACAGCTTGGAGCACTTGACCCCGGCTAAACTGGTCAGGTCAGCGGGTCTCCCTCCCTTGAAGCCTCAGTGATTGGCGTGAGGACAACAGTGACCTATGTGTGGCCGCCTGGGACCCAGGAGGCTTAACGGTGGGATTTTGTTTGACTATGTGATAAGTGGGTTCTTCCTTCCCTGCTGAGTGTGAAGATAAAAAAGACATGAGGTCTGGGGCCCACTTGGAGCCTGTTTGAGAATGAAGCCAAGTTATGGGGAGCAGCAAAACTAAATCAAGAGACAGCAGGGAAGCCAGGCCTGGCAGTGCACTCCCAGTTATTCCGTAGGCTGAGGCGGGAGGACTGCTTGAGCTCAGCAGTTTGAGGCTGCAATGAGCCGTGATTTCACTAGTGAACTCCAGCCTGGGCAAAAGAGTGAGATCCTGTTTCTCAGAAAAAGAGAGAGAGAAACAGACAGACAGACAGCAAGGAGCAGGTGGGTTATAATGTTGGAGTCCCTGCACCAAGCAGAGCCTGATGCCCGCCCTTGCTCTGAGCTTCCTAGTTATATGAACTGACTACCAGGCCAGTTGGGTTGGGTTTCCAGCCCTGTGCTCTTATCTGTCCTCACTGATAGACAAAAATAACTCATTAGTCGGTTCTCAGACCCACAGTCCCATGACATTTCTTGACTGTTTCAGAAGTAATACCTCAAGGGCCAGCCTGTAGAAAGTGGAGGACCTGCCCCCTGGACCTTAGAAATAGCAGCCACTCTTAAAAAATGCAAGGACAACAGATGTCACCATGACTGAAAAATAGAGGCTGACCCTGCCTCTGAAGATGCTGCGATGGACTCGTGTTCAAGGAGATATTAGCTATAACTTCCTTTCTTGTGATCTAGTCGGGCTCATCATTAAGCTGCGATCAGCCAGAAGTGTAGCTGCGCCCCTGGGATTGAAATCAGCAGTCAATCTGGACATGCTTTTTCCATCTTCATGAAGCACTTCCCCAGTACCAACCAAATTTCTCATAAATGGAATTGATTTGAACTCAGGAAATCCTCAAAGAGGCCAGAACAATTCACTAATTAAATTCATCCCCAAAACAAAAACAAAAAAAAACACGAAAAAACAACCCACATGATAGGAAAAAAATTTGCAAATTATATATCTGGTATAGAACTTGTATTCAGAACATATAATGAACTCTTACAACTCAAGAAGAAGACAGGTAACCCAATTAAAAATTCTTTTAAAAAAGAAAACCGAATTTAAAAATAAAGACAACCTAATTTTTATATAACTCAAAATTGTTAAAGAAACAACCCAATTTAAAAATCCTAAAGGATTTGAATAAACATTTTTCCAAAGAAGATATGTAAATGGCCAATAAACACATAAAAAGGTGCATAACACCATTAGCTATTAGGGAAAGGCAAATCAAAACCACAATAAAAAGCAACTTCACACCCACTACATCGTCGGGGTCAAAGAGACAGAAAATAACAAATTGGAACCTTTATACATAGCTGGTGGGAATGTAAAATGGTGCAGCTGCTTTGGAAAACAGTTTCACTAGTTTTCAAAAGATTAGACCTACCATAAGACCTAGCAACTCTACTCATATTTATGTGTCAGCTACAAATAAAAACATTAAGTTCACCAAAAATGTGCACGTGAAAGTTCATAGCTTCATTATTAATAAAATCAGAAAAAAATATAAAAAGTAACTCAAATGTCCATCAACTGACAAATGGATAATCAAGATGTAGTGTTAGTATAGCCAGACAATGGAAAACGAACGGGCATAAAAAAGAATGACATGATGACCCGTGCTACCATGTGGAGCAATCTTGAAAATGTGCTAAGTGAAAGAAGTCAGCAAGCCATGCTGAAACAAGTCAGCATTCATACAATATTATTCAATTTATATGAAATATCCAGAGCAGAAAAATATATAGAGACAGACTGCAGATTAGTGGTTGTCTAGGGCAGGAGGCAATAGAAGGCAGAGTGACTGCTAATAGGAAGTTTCTTTGGAGGGATCATGAAAATGTTCTAAAATCAGACTGTAGGTCTATTTGCACAATTTTGTGAATGTACTCGGAACCACTGAATTGTATACTTAAAGTGGGTGAGGTATGTGAAAAGTAAATGTCAGTAAAGCTGTTTTAAAAAATTTCATCCCAAAGCTACATTTTACCCAAGGCAAATGTTTACTACTACTTCTCTTTCAGTCCCAAATAATTTCAAGTCATGCATTCCAGTCAAGCCTCAACAAAATTAAACACCACCACAACTTACTCCAGTTACAAGCCAGTGTGGAAATGCCCCAAACTTAAATTTGCCACCCAACCCCCATCATCTCATTCCCAGGAAAAAACTAAACACAAGATCAACTCCCCTTGCAAGCTGAAGTCCAAGACATTGAAGTCTAAAGAAATTACAGCCCACAATAAAATCCTTAAAGTGTACAAACGATTCTTCCCAAATTCTTATTTGGCTCATCTCAGGCTTTTAACCACGGAGATCCCCAGCCTTAGTGCATGTGTGACAGGTGACGGCGCAGTGCCTGTAGCCCATTTCTCACTGTGACTGGACGTATTTTTTAAAGGTAGAGAATCCCGAAGTGCAGTTCCTGGACCAGCAGCAGGAGCAGAGATCTCGTAAGAGATGCAAATTCTTAGGCCACACCCCAGCCTGTTGAATTAGAAACCCAGGGCGTGGCCCAAGAATGTATGTTCACAAGCTGTGAGACAAAGTAGTAAACATGAGAAGCAGTGTGTGCTCATGCCTGCCTGCAGCGAAATTTTGGAAAGGCCTTGATTCTTTCCTTGTGTTCAAGCCCCACTTGTTTCCTCTTCTTACGCAGTCCACTGCATTTTGCCCAAAGGATACCCTAAGGAAGGATATAAATCAGTCACTTCCAGTCTGCTCAAGTCATGTGATGTTGAATAGGTCTTGTTTATTCTCTCACCCTGAGTGGGATAACTGTTTTCCATCAGAATGAGCACTGACCTGAGACGCTGGTGGCTGACTCCCCTTTGGTAGGTCCCACCTCTGCTCATCCTCTCTTATTTTCCTTGAGTTTATCAAGCACGTCCTCTTGAAGCTGAATCAAACTTGTATCTTCACCTACAGTGTCCGCATCACCTGACAAACCCCCAGTGGAGTTTTGATGATTTCAGGTTGGAGAAGTTGGTCAGAAGACCTGGCCTGGTTGCTAAGACTGTGGTCCTCACTCCTGGGGGCACAGAATGAGGCAGGATAAGGAAGGTTAGGGGGCCATACTGACTCATCCCCTTGTGTGAAGCCCAGTGGGCTCACTTCTCAGCGGGCTCACTTTCTCCCTCACATGTCAGCACCTAACTCTTTTGCAGGTCAGCAGTCCTACACGGTACCAGCCAACCGCCAGAGTCTTACAAGTTCCTGATACTCAATACAGCTGGGAAAGAGAACAAAAGCCCCTGGTTCATGATGTAGCTCCCTTCATCTTCAGCCAATCAGCACCAAAGCCCAAGGAGATATTAGCTACAAATTTCTACTTTGGGTTGGGGGGAGGGCTAAGAACTTCTCTGGGGTCCCATCTGTGCAACTAGACTCAGGGTTTAGCTTATAGTGTCCTTTCCCTCATCTTAATAGTAAAAAACACATTCCTAGGTGGAGATTTTATGTGCTAATGATGCATGTGATGCATCTTAGAGCATGTAGATGCTGAGTGCATGCGCCAGCCGCAGGTCCACCTTTGTGTACTTGACCTCAACAGTATTTTATGAATGTGTATGAACAGCTCCCATAAAGGGAATCCCCCTTACAGCACTAGCTGCTGTTTCTTCTTCTGAGCAGCCCACTCTGCCGCTCAGTATAGCTGTTGCTTTGCAGCAAACTTCTTTGCCTACTCTTACTTTGGACTTGCTCTTAAATTATTTTGTGTGGCGAAGTCAAGAACCTGAACCAACGACAATAAGAATCACCTGGATGCTTTCAATGGCTGCTGGTTCACAAGCCCCATCCAGACAACTAAAGTCACACGCCCCAGGTGATTCTAACAGCTGTAGGAGGCAAACCTTCAACTGTTCTTACCGGGAGTCCTCTTAGTGCAGACCTAAGAGACTTCCCCCAGATGCCAGTAATTCCCTGGATCCTACCTGCACCCCACCAACCCCCCAAGGCGTCATTCTGGCCTGTCCTGAGACCACTCTCCTCTTCATCAGTGAGATGCCTTTGGCCCCAGTCACTCTTTCTTTCTCTTTTTTCTCTTTCTTTCTTTCTCTTTCTTTCTCTCTTCCTCTCTTTCCTTCCTTCCTTCTTTCTTTTTCTTTCTTTCTTTCTCTTTCTTTCTTTCTTTCTTTCTCTTTCTTTCTTTCTTTTCTTCTCTCTTCTTTCTTTCTTTCTTTCTTTCTCTTTCTTTCTTTCTTTCTTTCTTTCTTTCTTTCTTTCTTTCTTTCTTTCTTTCTTTCTTTCTTTCTTTCTTTCTTTCCTTCTTTCTTTTCTTTCTTTCTTCCCTTCCTCCTTTCTTTCTTTCCTTCCTTCCTTCTTTCCTTCTTTCTCTCTTCTTTTTCTTCTTTCTTTCTCTTTCTTTCTTTTTTAGGCATAAGAATTTTGTTTCTTGTTGTTTTTATTTGTACAAATTTATGGGGCACATGTGAAATTTTGTTGCGTTTATATAAATGCATAGCGATTAGGTCAGGCTGTTTAGGGAGTCCATCACCAGAATACAATATATTTTTGTTTAACTATAGTCACTCTACTGTGCTATCAAATTTCAGATGTGTTTCTTCTGTCTAACTGTACATTTGTACCCTGTAACCCACTTCTCTTCATCCTCCCCCTTCCCTGACTCACTCTTCCCAGTCTCTGGTATCTATCTTTCCACTCTCTGCTTCCATGTGATCAGACTTTTTAGCTCATATAAGTGAGAACATGTGATATTTGTCTTTTTGTGTCTGGCTAATTTCACTTAAGATAGTCCCAGTCAGTGTTTCTAATTCAACAATAGCTAAGGTGTCTTTCACTTTTTTATTGCCCCCTGCAAGAGAAATTGAGTCAAGGTTAGTCCTCATCTCCCTCTCTGCCAGCCTTCAGAACCACATTGTGCTTTGTATCAAGTTGGTCCTGGTCCTTAAATTCATAGGGAAATCTCTCTCTTCTTGCTGAATTAGTCAGTGTATTGATATGGTTTGGCTGTGTCCCCACCCAAATCTCATCTTGAATTATAATCTCCATAATCCCTATGTTGAGGGAGGGACCTGGTGCGGGGTGATTGGATCATGGGGGCAGTTTCCCCATGCTGTGTTTTTGATAGTGAGCTCTCATGCGATCTGATAGTTTTATAAATGTTTGACAGTTTCTTCTTTACACACACTCTCTTTTGCTGCCATGTGAAGAAAGTCCTCGCTTCCTCTTCACCTTCCGCCATGGTCATAAGTTTCTTGAGGCCTCCCCAGCCATGTGGAACTGTAAGTCAATTAAAACTCTTTCCTTTATAAATTACCCAGTCTCAGGTATTTCTTTTATGGCAGTGTGAGAACAGACTAATACATGTATCAACTCAGTTTCTCCAGAGAAACAGAGCCAACTGGATATATATACACACACACATCTATATACACACACACATCTATATACATACACACATCTATATATATAGAGAGATTTCACCAATAGGATATATATTATGTGCACATAAATAGAAAATTATACATATATAATATGAAATGTATACATATATATTGTATACATGTATTAAGATATATTTATTAAGAGAATGATGTGTGTGTGTGTGTATGTGTGTGTATACATGTAAAGGGATTTATTTTAAGGAATTTGTTTATGGGATCGTGGGGCCTGGCAAGCCCAGGATTTGTCAGGCAGGCAGGATATGTTACAGTCTAAAACAGACTTCATTCTTCTTCTGAAAATCTCAGTTTTTGTTCTTAAGTCTTTCAACTAATTGAATGGGGTCCAGTCACATTATCTAAGTTTGTTTTCTTCACTGAAAATCAACTGACTATACATGTTAGCAATATCTACAAAATACCCTCACAGCAACACACAGTTGGTGCTTCACCAAACAACTGGCACCATGGCCTGGTCAAGTTGACACAAAAAATTCAGGCATCACAGCTGGTTTTCCTCTCTCTTGTTTTCACTTTTTCTCTGTTCCCGTTTTGAAAGTGAAACTGAAGCATGTTTTCCAAAATGCTCTTGATCCTGCTTAATTTCCCAAGCAAATATGATTCATAAGAACAGAATGTCCAAAGCACGGGCCCTTCCATTCACCTTCCCAGCCTTTAGCTTTTCAGTGATACTACTGGGATGAGAATAAATTCTCTTCATAAGAAAAGCAGGGCATGGGCAATGGAGCTCAAAGCCTCTGTGGCTGCAGCCCTTTGCTCTCATCTCCCTGGCCAGAGATGACTCACTCAGCCACACCCAGCTGCCAAGAGGCTGGGAACTGGTCTCCTGGGGGATGGTACTGGGCAAAATCACAGCTCAGTAGTTCTATTGTTGAAGAAAGGAGAGGGAACAGATGGGCCCAACTTTTATTCACTTAAGTAAAAATATGAGAGTGTCTCTGCTTTTGACATTCTGTAAGTTTTACTTCACTGTTCACGAAATGAAACAGAACTGACCTCATGTGAATGCAAAATGCATTCCCACTTTTTATTAAAAAGTCAAAAAAAAAAAATAGATGCTGCTGAGAATGTGGAGAAATAGGAATGTGTTTACACTGTTGGTGGAAATGTAAATTAGTTCAATGACTGTGGAAGACAGTGTGGTGATCTCTCAAAGATTTAGAACCAGAGATACCATTTGACCCAGCAATCCCATTACTGGGTATATACCCAAAGGAATATAAATCATTCTATTATAAAGATACATGCACTCATGTGTTCACTGCAGCACAATAGCAAAGACATGGAATCAACCCAAATGCCCATCAATGATAGACTGGATAAAGAATGGTACATATACACAATGGAATACTATGCAGCCATAAAAAGGAATGAGATCATGTCCTTTGCAGGGTCATGGATGGAGCTGGAAGCCATTATCCTCAGCAAACTAATGCAGGAACAGAAAACCAAACACCTCATGTTATCACTTATAAGTGGGAGCTGAATAATGAGAACACATGGACACAGGGAGGGGAATAACACACACTGGGACCAGTTGAGGGAAGGTGGGGTGGGGAGAGCATTAGAGAAAAGAGCTAATGCATTCTGGGCTTAATACCTAGGTAATGGGTTGTTAGGTGCAGCAAACCACCATGACACATGTTTATCTATGTAACAAACCTGCACATTCTACACATGTACCTGGAACTTAAAAAATAATAATAATAATTTTTTAAAAAAGAATCTGCCCTTATGATCCAATCACCTCCCACCAGGTCCCTTCTCCAACACTGAGGATCACAGCTCAACAGGAGATCTGGGTGGGGACACAGAGCCAAACTATATCAATAATAATATAAAATCAAAAAAGGCACTCGCACTATCAGCAGAATGAAAAGGCAACCCACAGAAAAGGAGAAAATATTTGCAAATTACATATCTGACAAGTGGTTAATATGCAAAATATATAAGGAACTCCTACAACTTACCAACAAAAACTGAGCAAACAACATGACCAAAGACAGGCAATAGGCTTGAATCGATATTTCTCCAAAGAAGATACATGCGTGCATGACCAGTACACACATGAAAAGATACCTGACACCACTCATCATTAGGGAAACACAAATCAAGGCCATAGTGAGATAGCCTGTTACATCTATGAAGGTGGCTATAATTAAGGAGGCATAAAAATTAGTATTCTTTTTCACTGCTGGTAGGAATGTAAAATGGTGCAGACACTGTGGTAAACTTACAATAGTTCCTCAAATAATTAAAAATAGAATTACTGGTCACTGCCAAGATGGCCAAATAAGAACAGCTTCGGTCTGCAGCTTCCAGTGAGATTGACGCAGAAGACGGGTGATTTCTGCATTTCCAAATGAGGTACCTGGTTCATCTCATTGGGACTGGTTGGACAGGGGGTGCAGCCCACAGAGAGCAAGCCAAAACAGGGCGAAGTCAGGGGATTTCCCTTTCCTGGCCAAGGGAAACCATGACAGACTGTACCTGGAGGAACG
>NW_012101238.1:27093-29206 GCF_000951045.1 Mandrillus leucophaeus
TCAACCCAAATGCCCATCAATGATAGACTGGATAAAGAATGGTACATATACACAATGGAATACTATGCAGCCATAAAAAGGAATGAGATCATGTCCTTTGCAGGGTCATGGATGGAGCTGGAAGCCATTATCCTCAGCAAACTAATGCAGGAACAGAAAACCAAACACCTCATGTTATCACTTATAAGTGGGAGCTGAATAATGAGAACACATGGACACAGGGAGGGGAATAACACACACTGGGACCAGTTGAGGGAAGGTGGGGTGGGGAGAGCATTAGAGAAAAGAGCTAATGCATTCTGGGCTTAATACCTAGGTAATGGGTTGTTAGGTGCAGCAAACCACCATGACACATGTTTATCTATGTAACAAACCTGCACATTCTACACATGTACCTGGAACTTAAAAAATAATAATAATAATTTTTTAAAAAAGAATCTGCCCTTATGATCCAATCACCTCCCACCAGGTCCCTTCTCCAACACTGAGGATCACAACTCAGCAGGAGATTTGGGTGGGGACACAGAGCCAAACTATATCAATAATAATATAAAATCAAAAAAGGCACTTGCACTATCAGCAGAATGAAAAGGCAACCCACAGAAAAGGAGAAAATATTTGCAAATTACATATCTGACAAGTGGTTAATATGCAAAATATATAAGGAACTCCTACAACTTAACAACAAAAACTGAGCAAACAACATGACCAAAGACAGGCAATAGGCTTGAATCGATATTTCTCCAAAGAAGATACATGCGTGCATGACCAGTACACACATGAAAAGGTACCTGACATCAGTCATCATTAGGGAAACACAAATCAAGGCCATAGTGAGATAGCCTGTTACATCCATGAAGGTGGCTATAATTAAGGAGGCATAAAAATTAGTATTCTTTTTCACTGCTGGTAGGAATGTAAAATGGTGCAGACACTGTGGTAAACTTACAATAGTTCCTCAAATAATTAAAAATAGAATTACTGGTCACTGCCAAGATGGCCAAATAAGAACAGCTTTGGTCTGCAGCTTCCAGTGAGATTGACGCAGAAGACGGGTGATTTCTGCATTTCCAAATGAGGTACCTGGTTCATCTCATTGGGACTGGTTGGACAGGGGGTGCAGCCCACAGAGAGCAAGCCAAAACAGGGCGAGGCATTGCCTCACCCAGGAAGCATAAGAAGTCAGGGGATTTCCCTTTCCTGGCCAAGGGAAACCATGACAGACTGTACCTGGAGGAACGGTACACCTCTATTCAGATACTGCACTTCTCCTATGGTCTTAGCACCCGTCAGACCAGGAGATTCCCTCCCGTGCCTGGTTCGGTGGGTCCCACACCCACAGAGCCTTGCTCACTGCTAGCACAGCAGTCTGAGATTGACCTGTGAGGCTGCAGCCTGGTGGGGGGAGTGGCATCCACCATTGCTGAGGCTTCAGTAGATAAACAAAGTGGCCAGGAACTTCGCGATGTATGCAAAAGCTTCAATAGTTGATTTGATCAAAAGGAAGAAAGGATATCAGTGATTGAAGATCAAATTAATAAAATAAAGTGAGAAGACAAGATTAGAGAAAAAAGAGTGAAAAGAAATAAAGAAAACCACGAAGAAATATGGGACTATGTGAAAATACCAAATCTACGTTTGATTGGTGTACCTGAAAGTGACAGGGAGAATGGAACCAACTTAGAAAACACTCTTCAGGATATTATCCAAGAGAGCTTCCCCAACCTAGCAAGGCAGGTCAACATTCAAATTCAGGAAATACAGAGACCAACACAAAGATACTCTTTGAGAAGAGCAACCCACATAATTGTCAGATTGACCAAGGTGGAAATGAAGGAAAAAATGTTAAGGGCAGCCAGAGAGAAAGGTTGGGTTACCCACAAAGGGAAGCCCGTCAGACTAACAGTGGATCTCCCAGCAGAAGATCAAGCCAGAAGAGAGAGGGGGCCAGTATTCAACATTCTTAAAGAAAAGAATTTTCAACCCAGAATTTCATATCCAGCCAAACTAAGCTTCATAAGTGAAGGAGAAATAAAATCCTTTACAGACAAACAAATGCTGAGAGCTTTTGTCACCACCAGGCCTGCCTTACAAGAGCTCCTGGAGGAAGCAC
>NW_012101238.1:30346-46975 GCF_000951045.1 Mandrillus leucophaeus
AAAAGAACAGAAATCACAACAAACTGTCTCTCAGACCACAGTGTAATCAAATTAGAACTCAGGATTAAGAAACTCACTCAAAACCACACAACTGGTATCAAACTCCTGACCTCATGATCCATCTGCCTCAGCCTCCCAAAGTGCTGGGATTACAGGCTTGAGCCACTGTGCCTTACCCAAGGTTAACATTTATATGTGAGTTTTTGATCCTATCATGACGTTGTCAGCTGGTTCCTTTGTAATATGTATTGTGTGGTTGCTATATAGCATCCCTGAGCTATATTTAACTGTATTTTTGTAACAGTAGGTATTGTTCTCTTATTTCCATGTTTTGAACTCTCTTAAGCATCCCTTAAGGTTGGTCTAGTGGTAACAAATTTTCTCAGTAACTGCTTGTCTAGAAAATATTTTTTTCTTGTTTGCTTATGAAGCTTAGTTTGATGGGATAGGACATACTGGGTTGGAATCTATTGTCTTTAAGAATGCTGAGGTTATCCTCATGAAAATGTTCTCACTAATATGGTATGTACAATAGTGCACCATGCAGTTTGTTTTTATTTTATGTTATTTTGTTTTTAATTTTACCCAAGTGAGACCCAAGTTGATTTATTTTTTATGGGAATTTAATGAGAGAGAATTTCTTGATTTTCCACATCTGTAGGGTGCAGACCTGTATAGTGAAACTACCCACAGCAAGGATGTATGCCTGTTAGGTGGCACAGACCCGAGACCCGATGGATCAGACTTGGCCTTCATCCTCCTCTTGTCCTGATGAAATCTCACAGCTCCAGACAACACAGACACAAAACATTGATCAACAGTAAGATGCCTTGAAGAAATGCTTCTTTCAGGACAAATTCTTTCTGTGCATTCCATGAGGTAATCAGTATAGTATATAGCTACACATTTGCACCATTTTGAAGTCCACTACAACAGAGTTTTAAAATGCTGCCTTTAGTGAGCATTGTCAATAGAGTCTTTAAGATCATCAATCTTAAGTCAAGAAAATTTAGAAAGTACTAAAATCTTAGCACTCACATGAAAGAAAACTGGAAGCTTTTCCAAATTAGACAACAATCAGACAAATTTGCATAATATTACCAATCTGAGTTTTGAAGCAGAAAGAAAATGTTATAAACCATGATTTTCACAAGTAGGATTGATTGTAATATTTCATAATTTTGGATGATTACAGTATTTATCAGAATTTTAAAGTGATCAAATTTAGTGGATAACTGGTTTATCTTCCTGCTATATTTACAGAAAATTCTATTATAAAATCAATGTCATTTGATGAAGCAAATAGTGACTCAATAGTTGAGTATGAAAACGTAGAATTAACTTTTCACACTGTTGTGTCAAGTAGTTAATTAATAAAAATGTTACGTTAGCAAGTAAAAAGAACACAAATTAAGGAAGGGCAAATCTGCCCTTCCATCTGCAGGGTGGATGGATGGACTGACGGGGTCAAAGCCAGTGACATCACGAGCAGGAAACCATGTTTCTCTTAAGCTGCAGCTTTGAAATGTCAAACAGCCTCTTCCTTGGCTGACGGCTGCTTTCTGACTCAATGGAAGACCTTGTTCTCTAGCGTCAGGGCTGTCAGAATCTTTGCTTATGAGTGAGAAGAACATCCCACTGCTTGGAGGATCTGGGTCCATCTTTACACAGAAGCACAGAGCTGCAGAGAAGGGGTTTCTGGATGGAACATTCCACACCTGG
Organism: Mandrillus leucophaeus; assembly: GCF_000951045.1. Taxonomy (NCBI): domain Eukaryota; kingdom Metazoa; phylum Chordata; class Mammalia; order Primates; family Cercopithecidae; genus Mandrillus; species Mandrillus leucophaeus. The sequence goes on from NW_012101238.1 coordinate 32,069, forward strand.
CTGGACTTTGTGGGTTCTAAGGACACAGGACCTAGGTCCACTTTGCAGACCAGACTTGACACTGGCTGCTTTACACGAAGGCCTGCCATGCTCTGAGTCCATCACTACAGCCTCAAAAATCCCTCCCCACAGTCTTATAATAAGCTCTTTCCATTGTTTTTTGAGTCATCACAGGTTTCTTGGTGTGAATTTATTCCCTTTTTGCTGCAAGCCAATAATCCTGAGTCTGTTGACTGCAAAATCTGTTTTGGTGACTGATCGCACTAGGATGTATATTATTTTTCTGGAATTTGGGATGATTGTAGTATTTATCAGGACTTTAAAATGAGTAATTTGTTGTGACTTATTTCCCTTTCTTAAATAAACACTAACTTTTGTGCTTAGTTTCTAATTGGTTATATTATGCCATTTTTCATGCAGATAACCCTCTGTATTATGGAAGCCTTAGACCTCACGGAACCTGGGTTGCCTGTGGTCACAGTGCTGAGAATCCACCTGCCCAAGGAATGACTGCACTGGTTCCTGCTTCCCAGGCCTCCAATGGACTTATCCCTCCTTCCAGAGTGATTTGTCTATGCTGAAGGTGGAGTTTCTAACCTCAGTGGCTTTAGTCTTTTAGCAAGAATTTGTGACATTATTTTTGCTAAAGGAACTTTTAGAAGGGGTGCAATATTTCCAAAACATGACCCTCAGGAGCCTCCTTTACTCCAAAAACCCAGGAGTTTCCGGAAAGGGCCCAGACCCTCAGCTTGCTCCAGAAGACGAAGACCCACATGCTCACCTTCAAGCCTCCCTGCCCCCTGCTCCCCTCCTGGGGAACAGACACACAGGGAGATGGTGGAGGGAGCCTTCTACAGAGCCAGACTTCCCCCTCCACTTCCCCAGGAAGAGAGATGTCAGAAAAGTTACGGGTTTACACGAAATCACCTGTTCCTTGTGTCCTTGGATGGTGGTTGCTTATGTCAAGACAGACCCTTCACCAGGTAGAGAACCACGAGGATCTCCATGCAGGAAAGACTTCCCCCCGACCACCATTCCTGGGCACCCGCTGCTCTGCTGTCAGCCCCTCTCTTCCAACAGAAGCCTGAATCAGTGTGTGTGCACCCCCCATCCCCGACACCGGGTGAGGCCCAGACTCAAATCTCCCCAGCTCACGACCTCCTGGGCGCTGCTGCACCTTCTTCAACCCCAAACCTTGGTTAACTCCTGTGGGGGTGGAGAGGAAATGAAGCAGATGCTCCCCACTCTCCCTGCCAGACCATCCTCCTCCTGGCTTTCTATGTGCGGCACATGGGGTGTGGGCCTCAGGGCTGTTTGGGCAGTTTCCCCTTTGTCATTTCTCCCTCAGTCTTCATGGCAGCCACCTTTGGTCAACGCAGCTCTAGGCACAGAAGATAGTTGAGAGCCCTTCCCCAGAGGCACCTGCCCAGAGGGCTGCACCCCTCTGCCCAGAAATAGCAAAGGAAAGGGCCGTGCAGGGTGGGCTAGGTCTTAGGACTGTAGCCTCTTCTTTGGAGCACAACTAACCATTTTTCTGAAGAATGGTTTTGACACTAAGGTGATGTTATTTATTAATTAAAACATCCTTTGTGAAAACAACGAGTATCCACTGCATGTCACTTCCATTCGTGTTTTAACTTCTCCATCCCTACGAAGAAGCCCGACCTGAGTACTTGTTTTAAATCCAAGTCCAGAGAAAGGGCGGCTGGATGTGAACATATAAAACTCTTCTAGGGCACAGCTTCCTAGCCTAGGACACAACCTCCCAGCCTGGGGCACACCCTCCCACGATGGATGACAGCAGGCACTGCTTTCTCTGGGTGATATGCCCGTCTTTCATCTGGTTGGCATTTTTCCCCATCAATTATACACACACACACACACACACACACACACACACACACTTTTGGGCTTTGTTTCCATGTAGGGGTCTAAAGTCTCTTGTGGAAAGAACCACACGTCCATTGCTATCTAGTTAGTGTCTAGGGGATTTGATGAGAGCAGCTCAGTCCCTGGAGTCTGCTCAACTCTGGAAGCACAGATGGAATCTATGGCCTGGCGAGCTCCACCGAGGCCTGGCCCCTGCCTGTGGACACAGCCAGCCCCCTCCTCCTGCTCTGACCAGGAGCTCAGACCACAGCAGCCCAGCTTCCCGGGCCAGCAGCCTGGGCCCCCTCGTCTCCCTGGTCCCCTCACCAAGGGCTGCTGCAGCTGCAGCCCTGGGTTCCCAGCCCCTGGCTGCTCTCTCCCTGTTCCGAAGCTCAGGTCTCCGAAAGTGGCAGCAGCTCCCCTGACAGACTTGCTGTGGCTGCATCTGCTCCCAGGTACTCCTCTGATCCCGCACCAGCAGAACAAGGAGGCTTCATAAAGGAACTGCAGAAACCCTGCCTGTGTGCACATCCCCCAGACAGTCAAGAACTCAGAGGGAGCCGATGCTACTGTTTTATTGCAGGAGGTGGGATTGTGTGTAGCATGTACCAGGGCTACCAGAAGCAAGAAGGAAGGAGGGAGGGCGGAGCCCCCTGCTGAGCAACAAAGGCCTCCTGCTCCCTTCTATGTCTGTCTCCTGGCGCAGGCGCATGGGGAGACCGCCCCCAGGGTGGAGGCCACCAGTCCAGGGGTAGGAGCACTACAGGGGGTGGGAGTAGGAGGCGGTTGGTGTGACTGGCCTGGCACAGATCCCTAGGCTTCTTGACACCTGGAATTCACCAGGGACATTCTGTCCTCCCAGGGAACTTCATAGATCTCAAAGGAGCACAGCTGTTTCTGTGAAAGGGAAGAGAGGGGGCCAATCAGTGTGGGTTACAGTTAAAGGGGAAGACGCCCAGGCATGAGATGTCAGAGCCTGGGTGAGGAAGACGGAGGTGAGACACTGGGCCCACACCCACCCCTGCTGAGTCCCAGAGCACCGAACTAGAATGAATAGTGACTGTTCCATTGCCCCTCCCAAGGCTCCAAGTCACCAGGTGGCATTGGGCCCTCACCCCAGCCTGCAGGGTTCCTGTTCCAGCACAGCCCTGTGAGGAGCGCCCGTGCAAGGCCTCCGGAGCCCCAAGGGTGCAGGGCAGGGGGAGGCGACTTGCTTCCCCCAGCTCCTTCCACCTCCAGCATCCAGGCCAGCACTAAGAGGGGCCAGAGGGAAGAGCCCAGGGCAGGGCAACTCCCCCTCAAAGAGCTGGGGCCTGGGGCAAGGGTGACAAGGGGAGTGCGGCTCTCCCCTGAGTGGAGACTTCACAAGAACCAGCAGGTCCTTGGAGAGGCTGGTGTTGGGTGAGCGGGGCAGGTCCAGGGCTACGCAGCTAACAGGCCTCTAGGTCCCACTAATCTGCTTAGTGTGGCTGTGGCTGCGTGCACGTGCCTGAGGCTGGGATTAGACAGAGCCCCTTCTCCCTGCCCAGCACCCAGCCCAGCAGCTGCTTCTTCCTGTCCAACAGGCAACACCCCAAAGAAGGCAGAGTTGACCTCTCAGTAACCATTAACCATTCCCAGGCTAAAGCCTTCCTAGCAAATCAAATACCTCACCCCCCTCCCTCACCACCCCATCTGCACACACATAGGCAACTATGTAAACTCACTTGGACCCCTCATCCTCATGGATCTATGTACAAACCCCCATACTGCTCCCACGCATCCACACAGGGCACACATCTCCCTTACACCTCCCTGCACACACTGGCACATGTGTGTACACACGTGCACCTTTCCACATGCACACCTGCATGCACACACCCCCCACAAGTACATGAACATGTACACATCCATGCATACATGGCTCCCCACATGCCCACCTGCACACACACACACCCTCCAAATATGGGTAGGGCAGAGGTTGACACATACGCACTCCTCTGCAGTGCATGACTGGCCCGGGACCCGCATCAGGAACGTACCTTCTGCAGTTCTGGCTGTTCATGGAAGGCGCAGGTGTCCAGGTTGGGCTGGGACTTGGTACATGTGGTTCGGCCCAACTCCACATCGAGGAAGTAATTCATTCCGGCCACGACCTACACACATGAGAAAACAGGACGCACGGACAGCGCTCCCCATCAGTTTCATGCACACACAGCACTTCACTGTGGCTGAGTCACTGGACTTGCTTGGGGCTTCGTGAGCTGCCCATATGTCACCACAAGGCACACAAGCCCCCTCTTCCTGTCAGCCGGCAGTGTGCTGGGCCTCATGCCTGCTCTTAAACATTGTTTTCTCTGTGCTGGGTAAAAGGATTCATTGAATTCTGCTACCTGGGGCTCAGGGGCGAAGGAACACTGAATCTTTTCTAGGAAGGCTGTCATCTGATGACAACATTTCAGCTAACTTCAGAAAATCTCATTCCCTCCATTTAACCTAGATTTATTCCTTCATTTAAGAGTAGGAAATGAGGTGCTTCACACACAGAGATGCTTTGGCTCAATGGGGCCTCCCGGATGCCACCATTTTAGGTGTGAGATTCGAGCTACTTTTCTAAAGTCAGCAGCACACCTGCGTGTCTTACAATTGCAGACTAGAACTGAACCCTTTCCCTGCACGGGGTCTCTCCCAGACACAATGTGGCAGAGCTGTGGAGAAACCTGGGATGAGGGACTCTGAGACCAGGGTGCTAGACATTGCCCCTTGGAACCAGGAGGAACTGCTGAGATCCCTCAAGTATCAGTTTATCCATATGTAAAAGAGGCTTCCGGGCCGGATGGTCTGCAGTACCCTGTGCTTCACTCCAAGTTATTGTCATGCTTGAAAGGGAGGTGCAGGCCAGCGGGGACCACTGCACCAGGAAGTGCACCTTGTGTGCAGGGTGAGGGCCCCAGCTGACAGCTGCAGGAGGAGAAATGGGGCTGGTCTGGATTCCTTTGAATTTCCAAGAGGAGGTGGAGGAGCTCCAAAGCCTGTGTCACTATTTGCTGCTCTGCCATGGGATGCACGTCAAGCTGGGCCCAGTAGCCCTTCGAAGCTCCCTCCTGACCTGACCCCATCCAATGCTCTGCTGGGTGACTGCTGTCCTCATCTGGCTGAGGTCTAACACTGCATCAGCTCGTAGAGGCAGGCTCAGGCATGCCCCACCCCAGCAGGGACTCAGCTGCCCTGGGCTGTAGGGGGTGGCCAGCCAAACCGAGAGTGAAGGCTGCTAGCCCTAAGGGGCTGTGCCCAGGGCGTGACTTGGGGAGGGAAGCAGGGCTCTGCAGAACAGGGAGCCAGGTTCCCATGTGGCCCCTGCCAACAGGACTCAGGAAAAAAGATAAGTCTCATGGCCTGGGTCTCATCCTGAGCAGCATCAAGCCCACCCAGAGTCAGCACAGTCTCCACCCACACCTGCTGGACCCTGGGAAATGGCACGGTCGTGTCACAGACACAGCAGCTCCTGCAGGTTAAAGGAGGCTGAGGGGACAGACAGTGGCTGCAGGGCATGGCCGGGGAGCATCCTAGGGCATGAAGGCCGTCAGGGGAGAGTCAGGGAAAGCTGAAAGAGTCTGAGCATTAGATCATGAATGTGTCAATGTTGATTTGCTGGGAATGCTCTTGGGAGTTGCGCGACAAACCAGGCTGGAACTCAGGACCTCTCAGGCGGTGGCAGCACCCACCTGCTCTCTGGCTCGCAGCACCCGCAGTGGGCGTCTGTAGTACTCATCTTCGGTGGCCTTGTTGTACTCGCTGATGGCGAAGTGAAGGGCACGCTGTACTTCATCATCATTGAGGTCTGCGTCATAGATGCCACCTGGGATCACCCTATCCTCCTCCTTGGGGCTCCAGGCCTGGGCCCCAGCCAGGGCGGCCAGCAGGAGCAGCAGGGTGCACAGGGGCTGGGCCATGGGCTCCTCAGAGGCAGAGCACAGAGCTGGAGCTGCAGGAGAGGAGGGTGAGAGCCTGAGGTGGGGAGCCCAGACCAGCAGGCAGCTGTGCATTTATCCTGCTTTGGCAGCCCAGCCCCACCCCCTCCATGCCACGCCCCTGACTCCTCCTCCTCTCTCTGCCCATCCCCTCTTTCTCCATCTCTCTTTTCAGTCCCCCACCACCACAAGCTCCCATCCTGCCTAAGTTCCCCCGGCCCCTCCCAGGCCTCCTCTTCCATATCTCCCTCCTCCCCACTCCTGTCCTCACTATAGCCTCCCCGAGCCATGCCTCTCTTCCCTGGTGCTCCCAAGCTTGAGTACAGAGGTGGCACTGCTCCTTTGACACTGCTCTATGAAAGCAATGTGACCTCCTGTTTGCTCAGAAAAGGGAAAAATACAGGGTTTGGCCTTCGGGGTCTTCAGATATCGGGGGCATCCAGAAGCCCTTGGTCACAGTCTCTGAATCTCTGGAGCAGGGAGGTTATTTCAGAAGGTTCCAGAAGACCCTGTCCACACCCTACTATGGAGAATTTCTTTGCCAAATGTAAGGGAATTAACCTGTTTGGAAAAGGTCACTGGGTTCTCTTCTCATAACTCATTATTCAGTAAACCAACCTGTCACCAGTTACTCCCTGTGCCAGGAGGTCTAGGAGTTGAAGACGGAACCTGGATGATGAGCCATAGAGGTGACGCTGCAGAGCTGCTGCCCAACAGAGATGTGACGTGAACCCAGGAGCAACTGAAAATTTCTCGTAGATGCATTTTAAAAGATAAGAATAAATGGGTGAAAGTAATGTTTAAAATATTTACTTAACCTAATATAGCCACAAGATTATTTCAGCTAATGGGAACAATTATTAATGAGATAGTTTATGTGGTTTGTTTTGTTTTGTTTTGTAAATCTTTGAAATTCCCTGTGTATTTTTTACACTTAGCCCAGGAGTCACTTTGGACTGGCCCCGTTTCAAGTGTCTGGTGGCACATGTGGCTGGTGACTATGGAACTGCACAGTCCATTCCTACACAGTGTGTGTAGGGGATGGTAGGTTATGATCAACAATTAGGATCAGGGAGTTATACTCACTTTGTTGAAAGTGAAATATTACAGGGGCTAGAGAGAGACCAGTGGACCCTGGTCAGGGAGGTCTCTACGAGACTGGAGAGGTTGAGAAGCCCCAGGCAGCAGGGAACAGCCAGTGCAAAGGCCCTGAGGTGAGGTTGGGCATGTCTGCTCCAGGGAAAGGAAGCTCCTGGAGGGGGTGTGAGCAGGGAAGGGAACGACCTGGATTCTCATGGTAACTGTGGGTGGGACCGGGTGGAAGGTACACAGAGACCCCTGGCAGGCAGTGGGGGTGTTAGGAGAGGGAGCAGCAGGCGCAGGGTGAATGTGGGAGTCCACGGGCCTCTCTTGCTTCTCTCCTAGGGAGCCATGCTTCAGGTTCCTTTCCTCTGCGCACTGCTTGGAAGACTCACCTGATATTTTAAAAATTGCCTTGAAGGAGGTAGAATTTACATACAATAAAATGCCTAATAGTATGTGCTCCACATGGAGGATTTCATAAATGCATATACCTGTGTTACCACTTTGTCCAGACCTGTGACATCTGCCTTGCCCCAGACGGTATACTCCCACCTCTGCAGCTCACCCTCATGCCCACCCTGCCCTGGCATTCCCCATCCGGCCCTGTAGACTCCTTTGTCACCAGTCCTTGAGCTTCCCAGGAATGGAGTCCTGCAGAGCGAGCCCAGGTGTGTCTTCGTCCTTTCCTCATCGTGGTTTTCCAGGGGCCCCTGAGTTACTTCATTGCCAGGATTGTGAGTTCTCCTTCTCCCCAGACTGAGAGGACCTGATCAGTTGGGTGCCCTGTGGGGTGACAAAGTCCCCAGCTCGGAATGCTGCGGGCCTGGGCTGGAAAGTGACTCCAGGAGTGGGGAGGGTGGAAGGAGGCTCTGAACAGACAGCTGTTCCCTTTGTTCTCTCAACCCCACCCTCCACGCCTGAAGGTGACCCTGTGGCAAATGCCCTTATGGTGAGGTGGCAGCTTGGCCAGAAACACCAGGAAACGCTGGGGCTTTGCAGGGCACCCAGAGGACTCTCCTGGGAGTGGTCGAGGTGAGGGTTGGCCAGAATCAGCCCAGACCTGCTGTCATCCTGGGGCTCAGCCATGGTTGGGGCTGGATCAGCAAGAACCCGACAGCGGGAACAGTATTACTCTTGGGTGCTCGTGTTCAGTATTAGGACAGGGGACCTTGTTACCCAAGGTCCAGTGACCATCTCACCCCACGGTGAATCCAGCACCCCTAGAAAGCCATGCAGCCCAGCAGATACAGCAGGTGGCCCAGGGATGGTGGTTACTGCTGGGTGAGGGAGGGAAGGTCTTCAAACAGGGCTGCACATATGCCTCCTAGTTAGACAGGACATGGGGAGAGATTCCCAGAGAGGGAAAGAGAGGGCAGCCCCTGACCAGGTGCTTGTGAGCAGAATGGTCATCTCCAAAGGGTAGGAGTTAGTTCTCCTCTGTGGCTCCCACTTTCCCGGGAGAGCTGGGAGTCCAGACTCAGGAAGACATGCTGTGCAGAGGGTAAGCTGAAGGTCAAGCAATCCTGTATTTTTTTTTTAAAATCAGTGGAAGGGAGATGCAGGTAACCCAAATAGCGAGAATGTGCTGGTGGGTGGAGTGTGAGGGAGGGAGGCCAGAGTGCTGACCTGTGCCCCGTATGTGATGACACCACCAGTGGTCATCTGTCAGGATACTGGCCGGCACTGCCCGGAGGGTCAGCTGTCCTGATGCAGCAACCTCTCTAATCGCAGTAGGAAAGATACCAGTGTAGGTTGCTCTTAGGAGTAGGTACAAGTGCGACGTCCACTGTGGAGTGATAGGAAGTGGCAGGTTAGGGTAGCTGGCCAGCTGCTCCAGACGTTTGATGAGCGTAGGCAAATGTTGTGTCTATCGTGCATCTGGAGAAAGAGGCTACTTTGCAAAGCATAGTGTCTGGAAGTTCAGACCAGCAGAGATGAGCAGACTTCAGCAGTGATGTATCAACCTGTTTGAAAATGATGGAGTAGCCAGGTGTGGTGGTGCACCTGTAATCCTAGCTAATTAGGAGGGTGAGTCAGGAAGATTCCTTGAGTCCAGGAGTTCCATTCCAGCCTGTGAAACAGTAAAACACCCATCTCAAAAAAAAAGTGACAGAACACTTTGTTCCCTGATTTCTATAGTCCACAGTTTTAAGGACACACCAGGAGGGGGCCAGATAGCAAGCACGGACTGAGGAACAAGCCTGGGGCCTCCAGCTCCCATGTAACCTGGAGGAGTCCAGCTGCCCAGGAGGGGGCATGTTTTCCTTCTGCCACGTGACGAAAGAGAAAGCTGTGTTCGCCTAGGCTGCGTGGGTGACTACTGATCCGATCATCAGAATTAGCAGGATGAGAAATTAGGTGAGTGGCAGAGGTTCTCTGTAATAAATGACCAGTAATAAGTGAACGCTAAACAACACTATAATAAACAAACGACCAAGCGCAGAAAGCATCACCTAAAGGTGCAAGTGGTGAGGACAAGCTGGCCAAGAGTTGAGATTCTGCACATCTGGGTTTTAAGCAACTAACACTTTGGCCTATGGTAGGAGCTGAGACTGAGCAGCCACAGGATTTGGTGGCTTCTCAAATGGGAAGCCCAGGAGCCCCCTTTATGGAGTGCCTGGAATTCTCTGAGGTCAAGCTCGTCTCGTTCACACTCCATCGCTCCTTCTTTTCTCCCTCTCCTCAAACATGGCGGACACATGGATGTTCTAAACTGTGAGCCAATGTTGGTAACACATTTGGCTCTTCCACATCATTAGGAAGCTGTGATACTCATGGGGAAGCCAGCTGGTAGCTCCCGCAAGAAAAGGCGACAGGGCAGAGCCCAGTGCCTGAGGTCCTATTGTTTTGCACTCCATGGAGAGAAAGAGAATCCTTCCTCTCAGGGACCAGTAGGTGAACAGTATTCATAGTTTTGGAATGCAAGTTAACATTTATTTTTCAAAAAGAGTATTCGTCAGTGCAGATTCAGTGACTGAAGAACTACATAGGAATGGAGGGGAGTAGAGGCGGCCTCCAGGATCTCGGGCGGCTGGCTGCTGCAGGCAGGGATCCGTCTGACTTCCTGGGCTGCAGCCTGCAGAGGCCTGGACCCGAGGAAAACAGATGACTCTGAGGAGGTGAGTAATCTCCTTGACATTGCTGAGTGGTCAGACTTTCTTATCCTGTTTGGGTCACTGTTCGCACTTCCCTGTCACTGTTTGTGTAACCTTAAACATCAATTCCTTTAGCAAAGTGCAGTGACGGTGGAGAGTGGTTCCTGTTCCTGCTTGGAATCCTGCTAAACTCAATCACTGAGTGCTGGAGCTGGGGCCAGAGGCCATCAGGCAGCCCTGCCCTTCCCGTGACCCTGCCTGCTCTCTCCTGTCACAGAGGAGCTGGATCCAGCGACAAGACTCACCTTGACCAAACCTTAGTTAGGCTCCTCTGAGCCTTCATCTCCCCTAGTCCTCAACCCTAGTCCCCAGCCCCTACCTCCTGTTCTTGCGAGGGCTGCATTGCCCAGTTTTAGGAAAGAATCCTGCTAAGTCAGTTTAGAAAGAATCCCCCCACCCTTGGTATCTGATCACTCTCCACATCTGATCAAGTTCTTCATTCCTTAACTTTGATGTCTAAGGCTTTGTCCTGCCTTTAGCAACAATATTGTTAGGTCAGTTTATCCAGAAACTCCTACCTTTTTGTCTCTGCTTAGTAATTCCCATCTATTAACCCCACCACCCTGATCCTTGGCTGTAAATCCCACTTCACCTTGTATTGAGAGTTGAGCTCATTCTCCATCTCATTGTGAGAATCTTTACACCTATTGCAATAGTCTCGAATCATCTCTACCAAGCTCAGGCTTCAAGCAGTGAAGTTGCACATCCTTTTGCCCATAATGTCATCACTGGACTTCCTGCAGGCTCCAACAATTCAGCATGTCCAGTGTTACAATCATTTTGGCCCACACCCCTGCCTCCCATCATGTATCCCCAGTTTAGTTAATAGCCACACTATTCTCCATGGTTCTGCCCAGAGATGTAGTTGTGACCACCAGCAAGTTGTTAAATCTCCCAGTGCTTCAGTCTTGCCATTTTAAAAACAGGAATACCATGATTCCCAGTATCCATGAGTTATTATGACAATGGGCTGTGTAGTAAGGTGCTGCATGACCTCATTGGCCTATGGCATCGACCAGTTATTTTGCTCACATCTGCAGTCCAGCTGGGAGTCACTGACCTGGGATGGGACTGTTTGGGCTGGCTCTGGTCCATGTCTGTCATCCTTCTCCAGGGACCAACGGCTGACATTTTTCATATTCTCATATGCCAAGGGCAGTGCACAAGAAGGCAAGCTGAATTGCATGAAAGTATTTCAGGCTTCTGGTTACTTCACACCTGCAACTCTCCCTTGGCTAAAGCAAGTCACACGGCCAGCCCAAAGGGAAGTGGTCGGGAAGTACACTCTGCCACGGAGGGTGGAGGACAGGGAGTGAGTATTTAGAAGAATAATCTAATATGCCCCAATAGTGTACCACACTGACTCATAGGGGTGCCAGGGAAATCTAATGAAATGCTTGTGAAGAGCTTGCTCCAGTGCCTGGCATATCTATATTTCTAGCTATCAATCTGCCAATTAATTTAACCTCCTAAGTAATCTGGCTATCTAGGTGTAAAAGGAAAATAAATCTCAGGACCCCTAAATCATTTAGCCAAAAGGAAAAGTCAAGTTGGGAACTGCATCGGGCAACTGACTCTCATTCTTTTCCCAAATAAGGTAGCTACAAAGATTTAAAAACTACATCCTCCCTCACAATTTGCCCACAAGGAAATTCCTTGTGGAGAAAGGATGGACAGAACTCAAAGTCATCCCTCTGCTCACATGAGATCGTGAGATAAATGCATTATCTGATTGCTTCCTTTGCCCTGTTGTTTCACTAAATATTGTAAATCACTTATTCAGTTAAAGGTTAATCAGAAACTCAAAAGAATGAAACCATTTGTCTTTTATCTACCTATGACCTGGATGCCCCCTCCCAACTTCCAGTTCTCCTGCCTTTCCAGACCGAACTAATGTATATCTAATATATGCTGATTGATGTCTCATGACTATCTAAAATGTATAAAACAAGCTGTAACCCGAACACCTTGGATGCATGTAATCAGGGCTTCCTGAGGCTGTGTCATGGGAGTGTCCTTAACCTTGGAAAAATAAACATTCTAAATTGATGGAGACCTGTCTCAGATACTCTTGGTTTACAAATGGAATCTATCTATTTACCTATCAGATTTATTTAATCTATCCATCTATGTATCCATCCATCGTGTTTCCTGCTTATTTCTCATTGTTCACTAACCAATAAAAACTGAAGTCCTGTGACATTCTGTTACCTGTATTTCCAGTGTGTCCTCCACACTGCCAAAGCTATGAGAACGCTCACGGCTGTCTTGTGACTGTCCAATCTTTGAGGAATCTTCACTGTACTCTATGCCTCCACTCCTGTGCTGTTCTACTCATTGCCACAAATCAGATTGTGATCCTTGGCTCACAGCCCTCCAAGGCTTCCAAGTGTCCTTAAATTGAAACTCGGAAGAGTACTTGGCATCTAAACTTCTCCTTACCTGTCCCTGCCCTCCCTAGTGCATCCTGCAGGCAGGTGAGCTCTGGCTTGGCCTTTGGGGTGAGAGTTTGGACTCTTCTGCCTCTGCAAATTTCTTTGCAATCCTGAGTGCACCTGGTCCCAAACCTATTTAAGATCTTTTGAAAGGCTGTTCCTCTGGGGGCAGCTTGATGGGTTTGACAGTTCTAGTGCTATGAAAAGAGGATGGAAACTGGTGAGAAGGCAGATGGAGAGCATGAAATGTAGGCTGTATTCGGAAAGATAGGGCTGCACTCCACATATCCCATGGCTGTTGCAGACACCAGCAGAAACCACAGTCTATGGAGGAGGAATTTCCCCCTTTCTGGACCCCACATGGGGTGGACTATGGGCCTCTGCTCGGAGGGTTGTTCAGAGCATCCTGTACACACCAGTTACCCGTTGCTGCATCAGAAGCCACCCCGAATCTTCCTGGCTGAAAGCAACATGATGTGTGGATTCTCATGACTCTAGAGCTATCTGCGGCTCTTCCGCTGGTCTTGTTGGGTTCACTAAGGGGCTGCATTCAGGTGGGGTAGGCTGGAAATGTGCTCCGTTGCAACAGTGGGCATTTCTTTCCAGGTGGTCTTTCATCTTAAAAGAAGGTGCGAGGATACTTTTACATGAAGACTAGTTCTAAGATCATTCTAGGAGCCCGGCGCCCAGGTGTGACCTGGCCCCAGTCAGACTCCCACCTTCTTAAGTCTCACTGTCCAAAGCAGGTCACATGGTCAAGCTCAGAGTCAGAGTGGGCGGGGCCTCACAGAGTTAGGGAGCTAGGCCTGGTGCATTGTGGGGCTTCTTGCGTCCACCTCCATTCCCTGCATGGAATCCAGGAGGCAGACGTGGGTTGGAGCAGTCCGATTTCAGAAAATGTATTTTTAAAAGACTGTTGTTTGAGTAAAATTAGTCTTCCCCTAATATCTGGATAGAGATGAGGTATCCCAGAGGAAGGTACTGAAGCTAGGAGTCAGGAGCTGTGTTTAACTTGCCCCTTCTCATTCATCATGGGATCTGGTGAAACCACCCTTTCCAGGTTGCCTTGGAAAGTTCTAAATATGGGTGGCCATTCCAAAATGGCTGAATAGGAATAGCACCTGTCTGCAGCTCCCAGCGTGATCAGCACAGAAGACAGGTGATTTTTGCATTTCCAACTAAGGTACCTGGTTCATCTCATTGGGACTGGTTGGACAGTGGGTGCAGTGCACGGAGGGCAAGCTGAAGCAGGGCAGGGCATAGCCTCACCTGGGAAACACAAGAGGTTGGGGGATTTCCCTTTCCTAGCCAAGGGAAGCTGTGACAGACTGTACTTGGAAAATTGGGACACTGTTACCCAAATACTGCACTTTTCCAATGGTCTTAGCAAATGGCACACCCCGAGATAATATCCTGTGCCTGGCTCAGTGGGTCCCATGCCATGGAGCCTTGCTTACTGCTGGAATAGCAGTCCAAGATTGAACTGCAAGGCAGCAGCCTCGCTGGGGGAGGGGCATCCGCGAACAAATTTGCAAGAGTACAAAAGCGAACAAATTCAAAAAGGTAGCAGAAAGCAAGAAATAACTAAGATCAGAGCAGAACTAAAGAAGATAGGGACACAAAAAACCCTTCAAAAAATCAATGAATCTAGGAGCTGGTTTTTTTGAAAAGATCAACAAAACTGTTAGACTGCTGGCAAGACTAATAAAGAAGAAAAGAGAGAAAATCAAATAGATGCAGTAAAAAATGGTAAAGGATTGTCACCACCGATCCCACAAAAATACAAACTACTACCAGAGAATACTACAAACACCTCTACGCAAATCAACTCTAAAATCTAGAAGAAATGAATAAATTCCTGGACACATACACCCTCCCAAGACTAAACCAGGAAGAAGTTGAATCCCTGAGTAGACCAATAACAGGCTCTGAAATTGAGGCTATAATTAATAGCCTACCAACCAAAAGAAGTCCAGGACAAGACAGATTCACAGTTGAATTCTACCAGAGGTACAAAGAGGAGCTGGTACCATTCCTTCTGAAACTATTCCAATGAATAGAAAAAAAGGGACTCCTCCTTCACTCATTTTATGAGTCCAGCATCATCCTGATACCAAAGCCTGGCAGAGACATAGCAAAAAAAGAGAATTTTAGACCAATATCCCTGACGAACATCGATGCAAAAATCCTCAATAAAATACTGGCAAGCCAAATCCAGCAGCACATCAAAAAACTTTTCCACCATGATTAAGTTGGCTTCATCCCTGGGATGCAAGGCTGGTTCAATGTACGCAAATAAACATAATCCATCACATAAACAGAACAAAAGACAAAAACCACATAATTATCTCAATAGACGCAGAAAAGGCCTTCAACAAAATTCAATAGCCCTTCATGCTAAAAACTCTCAATAAA
>NW_012101238.1:48061-69908 GCF_000951045.1 Mandrillus leucophaeus
CATTCAGGACATAGTCATGGGCAAAGACTTCATGACTAAAACGCCAAAAGCAATGGCAACAAAACCCAAAATAGACAAATGGGATCTAATTAAACTAAAGAGCTTCTGCACAGCAAACAAACAAACAAAGAAACAAACAAAAAACCAAAAAAAAAAAAACAAACCCAACTATCATCAGAGTGATCAGGCAACCTACAGAATGGGAGAAAAGTCTTGCAATCTACCCATCTGACGAAGGGCTAATGTCCAGAATCTACAAAGAACATAAACAAATTTACAAGAAAAAAACACAGAACTCTATCAAAAAGTGGGCAAAGGATATGAACAGACACTTCTCAAAAGAAGACATTTATGCATCCAACAGACACATGAGAAAATGCTCATCTTCACTGGTCATCAGAGAAAGGCAAATCAAAACCATAATGAGATACCATCTCACACCAGTTAGAATGGCAATCATGAAAAAAGAAACAAGAGATGCTGGAGAGGATGTGGATAAATAGGAATACTTCTACACTATTGGTGGGGGTGTAAATCAGTTCAACCATTGTGGAAGACAGTGTGGTAACTCCTCAAGGATCCAGAACTAGAAATACTATTTGACCCAGTGATCCCATTACTGGGTACATACCCAAAGGATTATAAATCATGCTACTCTAAAGGCACATGGACACATATGTTTATTGTGGCACTATTCACAATGGCAAAGACTTGGAAACAACTCAAATGTCCACCAATGATAGACTGGATTAAGGAAATGTGGCAAACATACACCATGGAATACTATGCAGCCATAAAAATGGATGAGTTCATGTCCTTTGTAGGGACATGGATGAAGCTGGAAACCATTATTCTCAGCAAACTATCCCAAGGACAGAAAACCAAACACTGTCTGTTCTCACTCATAGGTGGGAGTTGAACAATGAGAACACATGGACACGGAAGGGAACATCACACACGGGGGTCTGTCAGAGGGTGGGGGAGTGGGGGAGGGATAACATTAGGAGAAATACCTAATGTAAATATCGACTTGATGGGTGCAGCAAACCAACATGGCACATGTATACATATGTAACAAACCTGCACATTGTGCACATGTACCCTAGAACTTAAAGTATAACAAAAATAAAAATAGAATTACCATTTGATTCAAATTCTACTTCTGGATATATACCCAAAAGAAGTGAAAGCAGGGACTCAAACATAATATTTGCACATCCATGTCCACAGCCAAAAGATGGAACCAACCCAAGAGTTTATTGATGGATGATGAGTGGATTTACAGAATGTACTATACACATACAACAGAATATTATTCAGCCTTATAAAGGAAGGAAATCCTGACATTTGCTGCAACATTAATGGACCTTGAAGACATTATGCTAAGTGAAATATGCCAGTCACAAAAAAAAAAAAAACAAAACACTGTCTGATTTCATGTATATGAGGTAACTCGAATAGTCAAATTCATAGTGACAGAAAGTAGAATGGTGGTTCCCAGGGGCTGGGGGTAAGGATAATGGTAGTCATTGTTTAATGGGACAGAGCTTCAGTTTGGGAAGATGAAAATGCTCTTTAGATGGATGCTGGTGATGGCAGCTCAACAATGTGAATGTACTTAATGCCACTGAAGTATAAACTTAAAAATTGTTAAAATGGTAAGTTTTTATTATGTATATTTTACCACCGAAAAACCCTTTACATTAAGCTAAATTACTTTTTCCTTCGGAGTATTTCTTGCATCTCTCACATCCTTTTCAGTAGTCACAGGCACGGAAGTCTCATTTTATGCCAGAAACAATTTCCTGAAGGGCAAGGTCATTACCCATCACCAAGACTGGAACAGGCAGGGCCTCCTAGTGGAAACCATCAGGGTTTGGAGCACAGATTTACCCCTATGTAACAGACCCTGCAGGATCTTCCTGCAGGATCCTGCTGAGCTGGGATCCAGAGGAGTCCCAGTGAGAGGCAGGGCCGGTGCTGGGCTCTTCTAATGAGAGGAGCGCTTTCAGTTCTCAGAAGCAACCACGGCTTGGGAGAGGCGAGGTGCAGGCAGGATGCACTGATGGGCAGGTGGGCATGCAGTAAGGGACTGAAGCCCTGCTCTTTGTTGCCCTGCTAGGGATGCATTCATTGAATCAGAGGATCCTAGGTCAGGAGAGCTCAGAAAGACCTTTGGATCAACCCCCAGTGGTTACCGAAGGCCAGCCTGCAGAAGGCGCCATGGCTGTTCAAGATCCGGTTCCCAGGCCTCATTGCAGGCATTGAATTCATCAGGTAAGGCTTCAGAATTCATATGAACATCTACAGATTAAGCTCCCCAAGTGGCTTAGATGGGCAGCCAGATTTGAGTATTGTTGGTTCTCGCAAGGAAACACAAACAAGTCCATTAGAAGTATTAATAATTTAAAATTTGTAGTTGGAGGATTTAAGCTTGAGTCCTGTAGGGCTCTATGGTCTCTCTGTTGGCAAATAGCCTTTGGCCGTCTCTTCCAGGACCCAAGCCAACATGGAGACCAGCCGCACTTCCAGGACTCTGATACCCTTCTAAGTACACAGTAAAACATAAAAGGCTCTGGGGCAGAGCGCACCTGACCCAGGGCTGAGTCTAGTGCTCTGAAGTTCCACCAAGGAGTTTTTGTTGTTTATGTTTTGCTTTTTTGGGGTGTATGTGTGTGTGTACGCAAACCAGGGTGAGTAAGCATTGCTCTGAATTCAGTTTTTCTAAGCAATACAATCTCATGAGAATGTGCAAGCCCTGTAGAAAAATATCCTGAAACAGAGCGGGGAACACAGAGATGGGGTACAGGCTGGGGAGCCCTGCAGGCACATTCTATAACCTAGAATTTGACTTCAAAGACTCTAGCCTTAAGCTCTTGAAATGTGTGGCAGTGGATGAAATATCCCCCATGATTATCTTAGACCATTTAATCTGGTAAACCTAAAAACAAGTGCCACAAATTACTTCCCACATGACCCACTGGATTTTCTGGGAGCTTTCCTCTCCTCCCACCCACTTCTCATCTGAGTGTCCGTGGTGGAGCACCCCTAAGGAGCAAGTCCTCTCACCCCACCCAATCCTCCTACCCCTGGCCCCCAACCCATATCACCCTTTTGGGTGTGAAAGACTCTGAATTCAAAGCTAAAATAAAAAAGAAACATTATTTTATTATTATCAAAGTACTGTCTGCACATGATAGAAATTGCAGATGAGCTTAAGACCAAAATCCAAGTCTCCGTCTGCTCCAAGCTTCTGTTTCAGTGCTCAGGAGCAAGTTGCTATGTCCCAGTTCTCCTGGCGTCTTACCTCACAACTTCTCTAGACCGTAGGCCTACCCAGCAATAACTGCACTTGCCTGTTTCACAGAATATGTGTCCGGCCTGTGATGTGGAAGATGGCAATTGACCCATCCACATATAACCCCACCTCCAATATTAGGCATTTAGATTTAAATATTGACATAGGTTATCTTTTGTCTTGAACCACTGTATGTGGATGTTGGAGAAACATATCCCAAATCTAATTCCTTAGCCTAAAATCACATGGATTGTGGTGAGGCTTAAGGTACATATTAATGTGTCAAGAATCACTGATGTGTCTGGAAAAGTAAAGACGGTGGAAAATAGACTGAATCAATTTTTGTCCCCCAAAAGGAAGTATTATCTCTGGCATGGGTTGAACTGCTTAAGGTTTCAAAATAAGTGCCAATGTTGGAGATTTGAGGTTGATCTCTAAATAACACTTATTGAAGAAGTGGAAAATTTGGCTGAATCAAAGGAAAACTATTGCAAGAGATCCAAAAGGACCCTGAATGGAATCAGTTCCAGGAGAAAGCCGCTGTTGTCCATGCCTGGACAACCACTAAAGAAGGCAGAAAGAACACGTTTGTCAAATTGGCCAAGTCTAAAGAGAATGTTTTCAAAGAAGTAGAGGTAAACATTGTCCAAGTGTCAAAATGAAAAGTATTGAGAACACTGTGATCAGTGTGTATGAAGTGGTCAGAGGCAGGACAGCCCCACATACCCTCTACAGAAAGGCTCACAGTGACAAGGGGCCATTGTGACAGAAATTAGAGTGGTTGGAATGAAAGGTTTTGAGGACCTCAGCTGATGATTACCGTTGGCGCATATCCCTGACTTTATGTTAAAAGAAAACTTGCTCCCAATAGAGAAAAAGAGGAGCCCAGAGGCTGTTCTGACTTTAGAATGAGGACGGGGGATAGTGGGTCTTCTAACAGCAAACAGTCAAATCATACTGTAAGAGGTCACACAATGTCACTGTATACGATCTCTCAGCTAAACTTGATCCAAAACCATACGCGAGGAAAGGGGGCTTCCGAATGCTGACGTGCACCAGGTTTCCCAGCTGCAAGGCAGAACACAAGGACGTGAACCCAAGCATCTCAACACTTTCAAATGAAGCTTGGGAAAGTGAGTCTGGTTGTCAGAGCCTTTCGAAGAGACAATCATTATATTTAATTCTCCAGAAGAAACTCTCTTGAGTTCTGATCCCAACCTGACTTGGACCAAAAGTCTAAACTCAAAGCCAAACAGTAAAATGCAATCCCTTTTCCGTGCCTTGTCGACACTGTCCCAGACAACCTGGTAATTGCTGACGAGCCATGGAATCGTCTGCTCCTCTTTTTTGCCTGCCTACCCCTGGTAGGAGCTTGGACATTTGGGTCCCTCCGCAGCTCCTCTGCCACTTGCCTTCTGAGAAGGTTGTTATCAACAAGCCTGGCTTGTGAGGGATGTTCTCCCCAGAACTGGTGATGAGAATGAGCAGCACAAACACTGTCTCTGGAGGGCCTGGTCCTGCTGGGCCTCCTGCCAGTGCCTTCCATACATCTCCCCATTCATCTTCATGACAGCTCAGTGAAGGAGATACCACAAGAGTTCAGTTGCACTGTTGTGGAAACAGAAGCTCACATGAAGTAGAAATGTGCCCCCAGGAAATGCAACTAGCAAAAGGTGCAAATGAGACCTGAACTCACGTGTGTCCAACTCCAAAGACCTCCGCAGCTACTGCTTTGCCTCCTTCTGTGGAGTCTGTAAACCATACAAGTCATCTAAAGACTCCAGCCTCTACAAATGGAGCCAATAATGGTACTATTTCCTTGCAATCAGTCAAGATCTCCCCACTTATCCTGTCTGCAGTTCTGCACTCCCGCCTCTCAGTGATAGACATCTGGTTCCTCCCCTTACTCTTCAGGACAAGCGCTCGTCTGCATCAAAAAGGTAATTTCAGCTTCCTAGGAAGAAAAGCTGCCTGCAAGAACAAATCTCATGTTTCCAAAGAATGAAGGAAGAGGGTGAGCTTGCAGGGTGAGGAGCTTGTGATAACAGTAGCATCAATAATCACGGCCAATACATGAAGATTTTCCAAAAAGCTGGGATCCAAACTCAGACCATATGCCCAAAGAGAGGATCTTAGCAGAGAGCAGCAGCCCGAGGATGGGAGGCTGTGGCAGGGAGTCCGGGGCTAGAACCAGGGAACAGACCCATCTATTCTAGCAGGCAGGGCCCAGGAAGTGTGCCTAGGCCTGGGATGTGCCCAAGAATTTTTCTTCCTTTCCTGGCCAAGATCAAACAATGACTTTCTTAGCTCAGGCCTGTGCCTCCTTCATACAGCCAGTCCAATAGAAAAGACACTCAAAGGCAGCCAGCCTTTTGGGGAAAGGGGACTATGATAGAAATGCTGTTGGAATCAGAGGGTGGAGAATGAGCTGCTCCATCGTCAATGCTGGAAAAGCCAGCCGTGCACACAGGCAGTGGGGGAGAGGATCGACCCTGGGATTCTGACCTCACACCACACACACTCAGCCTCCAGTTGGATCGCACACCTAAGTGTGAAAAGTAAAAGAAAGAACATGGTGAAAGAGAACATAGAAGAGCATAGGAAAGGATTGTTAAACTGAAAAATACAAAAGCACATACCCTAAACAAAACATTGTTACATTAAACTGTCTTCAATTTTTAAGAAAAATCTATATGGTGAAAGAAATCAGGCCACATGCAGTGTCTCATGCCTGTAATCCTAGCACTTTGGGAGGCGGAGGCGAGAGGATCACTTGAGCCCAGGAGTTCAAGACCAGCCTAAGCAACATAGTGAGACTCCCCACCCCCTCATCTCAAAAAAGAAAAAGGAAAAGGAAATCATCAGCACAGCAGTCCCTAATAAAGCTGAAAGGAGACTATCTCATATGTCTGCAATTTTCTTTCTGGCCTACCCTAGAGAAGCTCTCACACAGGTGCACATGAAAACCGGGACAAAGGTGCCCGTTGCAACCCCAATTTAAGAGGAAACGAATGGAATCAACCCAGTGTAAAATCAAGTCAGTAGAGAATGCTTCAATTAACCACAGTCTGTTAGTTATCATCACAAGCACCTGACCCTACAAGCTCCACCCTATTTCACCATTCCCGGTTAAATCAGGAAGAACTTAATTAACTACAGTCCATCAGGACAAGGTCCTGGAGTCAAGGAGGCAGTGAGGCTTGTAAGAATTCTAGCTATTGTCAGCATCATGAAAGAGAAAGCAACACCAGTTTACTTAAGCCACTGGTATTTGGAGTTTCTATTATGTTGAAACCTACATTTCACTTAGTGAAAGTGGAATTGTAGGCTGAGGCAGGAGGATCACTTGAGGCCAGTTGGAGACCAGCTTGGGCAACATAGTGAGACTCCATCTCTACAGAAAACTTTAAAAATAAAAAAGAAGTGGTATTATGACATTTTTGTACTGTTTTAAATTTAAATTAACTTAAAGTTTTTTAAAAACTAAAGTACTTAGGAAAGAAAACACTGGGCTGCGTTGGATGGGAGAGGATTCTGTTGGGAGCACAGCAGAAGCTTAGCAAACGCCCACTGAGGAGGGAAGGCAGGTGTGTCCGCAGAGGCCAGCCAACAGGAGGACTGCTGAGGGTGACTGAGGCAGCACTTCCTCTTCAGGGCAAAGCTCCCAGGCCCAGGGCAGCGCCCCTAACCTAGCCAGGGTGAGGGACCTGCTGGACCCACAGGAGGGAGGAGAAACAGCCCACGGGCCTTCTGATTTGCACGTGGTATGAGCGACCCCTGATTTAGGCCTCATATATTTAGTGGTAATGTTTGTATTTTTACTTCCCTTTTTGTCATTTTTAATTCAATTGTTATTTCTCTTTCTCAGTTTAAGTTTGCCATAGTCTCTATGAGATTAATTCATTAGATTATCAAAACTCAAAGTCAGCTGAAGACAGCTAAGAAGAACCCCCCAGGTGGAAAAACTGGACGAGGGGAGGGAGGAGTGGAAAGGGCCCTGGAATTCCCTGGCAGCCGCCCCCGCCCCTGGCCCCATGCCCAGAGTTGCCCCTTTGATGACTGCTGTGGCAGCAATCACTGGACCACTCTGCTCTGAGCCTGGGGCTCCTCCCTGCCCCTGCTGTCTTCCTTTGATCTCCTGGATGCGGCCTTGTTTTCCAGCACAGGGAAACCCCTGGAAATGCTGGCTTGTCTGGGGAGTCTCCTCGGGAAATGCCAAGCAGGGAGAATGGGGAGTGTCCTGAGGATGTGATCCCGAAGCCCAGCAGGGGATCCTGAAACTGGCAGGCCCCACTGAGCCTGGCCCGGCTTGAAAGAGACAGTGAGCAAGGTTGCACAGGACCTTTAGAGCATGTGGCTGAGTAGGCCGGGCATTGAGGGACAGGAGTCAGACCCTTGGGAGAGCACTCAGCTGGAGGGTCTGCGGGAGCTGGGGAGAGTGTCCTGTGTCCCAAAGAGTCACTGGGCTTCCCCTGGTCTGCCACCTCACATTCAGCTTCACAGAAAAGGGCCAGTGGCTTGGTCCTGGTCATTGCCAGCATTCTCTAATCATTCAAAGGAATGCGTCCAGAAATACAGGACCTCGTTTCTGGAAAAGCAGGTCCATTTCAGTGAGGAGTTACTGGGACCTTCCTATGAGACCACATGGGTGTTCGGTGCCGGTGCCAGCAACACAAACAGGGCACCGCACAAGTCCGGTGGCCCCAGAGACAGACAGGCCAACGAGTGCCCAGGAAGAAGCTGAGTGAGATAGAACTCTTGCAAGGGGTCTCAGGAGAGAAAGCCTCCCAGACCTGAGACCTGGGGATAGCCCCTCAGAGAGCTGTGAGCTGCGGCTGTGGGCTGACCAGCCAGTCCCTCCGGGCCCTCCAGTTTCACTCTGGCCTCAGCAACATGTTGACGTCTTCGGGGCTCCGCAGCCTGGAGCCCACATGTACTTCTCTTCACCTGGCTATGTCTTGATATTCCCGTCTCTCTCCACCTGGGAAGGGAGGCCATCCCAGGTTTCAACAAGAAAATAGACACACTTGCTAGACTCCATGGTGTCTGCACACCCGTGGTCTCACATCTGGGTGTGGGGATCCCCGTCCCTTTTGCACAGTGAGGACAGAGCTGGTGCCCAGGACCCTAAACCACTGCTCATGTAAGAGCGAGTGTGGACACTCCCTTTGGAGTGCATGTGGGTATCTGCTCTCAGAATGGTCGGTGACTCGCTGGCAATTGGCAGGATGCCCCAAGTTCACCAGCCCCTGACCTTACAAGGTGAGAGTGACCTCCGTGGGCATTGCAGGCCTCTCTCAGGACACTCGCAACCTATTCCAGGCATCAGGATTCTAGTTCTCACAGCACCTTATGGCCTGCTCATCCCAAAACCCACGAAGGCATTTCCACCCTCACTGACACCCCCTTCCTACCCCCACGTGCACCATCACTCTCCAGCTAAGAAACCACGTTACTTACGCTTCAGCTGCAGTTCCAGTGACCTCAACGCCATCAGAGAAAGGATGCAGACACCTCGGGTGATGTTTTTGGCACATCTGGCTGCTTTCCTGGAATGGTCACATTGAGTTGCTGCTTCTTTGCACACAGGGTCTAGAAACAAATTCTTACTCTTTATCACCAGGCATGCTGTCTGAGCCTGTTCCCCATCCCGTGTTCCCCACAAAAACCATGCTCATCCCCTGACCTCCATGTCCCTCAAGCCGAGTTACTTGTTATTTGTGGTTTGGTCTGTATGCACCTCCCAGGAAGTGTTCTGAGCCTGCAGCACTCAAAGTGTGGTTTCGAGACCGGGAACGCTCCATCCTCTGGAAGCTGGTGAGAAATGTAGCTTCCCTGGCCCTGCTCACAGCTACTGGGTCAGAATCTTCGGGTGGGGAAACTAGGAACTCGCTTTTTAACTTGACTTCAGGGGATGCTGGTTGCTTCTGAAGTGTACAAGGAGCGGCGGATAAACATCGAAGGCATGTTTCACAGGGACAAAGCTGAAGTCTGGTGTGGGAAGGGTGCATTATTCAGTCTTTTCAGAGCCCAATTTGCTGCTGGAGTTGGAGGCTAGGAGGGTCTTGGTGGAGAGAACTCAATCTCCACCCACAAACTGTGCCGCTGAGCTGTGCCGGCTGTGGCCACAAGAGGGCACCCGTGACGACCTAATGGGCGCACCTCAGCCATCCCTGGGGGCATCTTCCTCTTCCTGGTTCTCCACTGCTCCAATTGCAAGCGGCCACCCGTCCTGGAAACACCTTTGAGGAATAGGGACAGCCATAAGGAGCCAGGCCCCTAGTACCAGCACTTGGCAGCGCGTCCCTGGCTTGGGAAGCTGCATTCAGGGAGGTGCAGAGAACAGGGTTGGGGGCTCCTGCTCTTGGTTTCCTCAACCCCTGCCCAGGACCCCCAGGCTGGGGCCCCCGTCCTGAGACCCTCGGGGGAACAGACACCTGCAGGACATCGCGCCAGGCCTCCTGGGCTCCCTGCCTCTCTCTCAAGAGGCCCAGCGCTTTCTCTGAGGTCTGTGCCTACTCACCCACGATCCTAGCATCCACTGTCATCCCTTTCCATCCTTTCCTGCCTATTACCCATCCTCCCCTCCCATCCCACCCCCACTGCTGAGTCCAGCTCTCACCTTCCACTCATACCTCTCGCACTTGTGTTCCTGTGCCGGGCTCTGACCTCCACTGGGGTACCCAGTGGAGGGCCCCTTTAGCCTGCAGAGGTGCTGGGGTAGCTGGGGCTGGGTCTCATGTTCAGGGCACTCTCTCTCCCATTGCTGGTCTTTCCCAACCCACCTGACTGGGTG
This sequence comes from Mandrillus leucophaeus, assembly GCF_000951045.1. NCBI lineage: Eukaryota > Metazoa > Chordata > Mammalia > Primates > Cercopithecidae > Mandrillus > Mandrillus leucophaeus. The sequence goes on from NW_012101238.1 coordinate 58,156, forward strand.
CTGTTCCTATCCCCTGAACAGATGATTTAAACGGCTTTGGAAGAAGAGAGGCCATGTGTGGGAGAGACAGGATGTAACCACAGAGATGAGGCCTGGAGGGAGGAGTTTCTGCCCCAGCAAGTGAATTTAAGGGCCAGACCTGAGACCTGGAAGGTTCCAGTGGACTCCAGGTATCTGAAGAGCAAAGGCAGGGGCTGCTGGAGCCTGCATCATGTCGAGTCGGCAGAGGAGGAAGGCTCTGCCCTGGGCACTGTCACTGCTTCTCATGGGCTTCCAGCTCCTGGTGACCTATGCCTGGTGTTCTGAAGAGGAAATGGGTGGTAATAATAAAATAGTCCAGGATCCTATGTTCCTCGCCACAGTGGAGTTTGCCTTGAACACTTTCAACGTGCAGAGCAAGGAGGAGCATGCCTACAGGCTGTTGCGCATTTTGAGTTCATGGAGAGAGGATAGCATGGACAGAAAGGTTGGTGACCACATCCTCTTCTGGCCTGTCCTTCTCCATCTGCCCCTAAGTGAGGGACCAAGGTGTCTGGGCTAGGAGACTTGATTCACCATCGGCAGGCCATAGTTGGGCAGCCCATAACTAATTATGGTAGTTTCAGTTTTGGAAAACATTGAACTTAAAAAAAATTTAAAATTAGGTAAATGTCTATTCACATGCAAGATGTATTTTTCAATCTTCATGATTTTTATGACATTGTATAACTGAAGAGTGACTTCAGAATAAGGACTTCTAAGGAGATGAAGCTGACAAGAAGAGAAAATAACCAAAGAGACTGAGAAATATTGCAAGGTCATAAAATGAAAACGGAAAAGCAAGGACACACACACACACACACACACACACACACACAGACAGAGAGAGAGAGAGAGAGACAGAGAGAGAACAGTGAGAATTCAGGGCAATAAAGAACACCATCAGCCCTGAGAGGCTACTGTGAGAGGTCAGTTCTCTGATCTCCACCTTCTCTGGGCTTCTTGCTCTGTCTGCATTTAATGAACTGAAGGCTGATTTACACTCTTCCTCAATGGACCTTCATCCTAAAATGCTTGCCTTTTTGATGAAATCATTAACGTGGTCAGGAATGCACAGTTCATCTGGGCTTCAGGCATGAACAGTTAAAATGCCCTCCTAATGGAGCACTTCTGGTTCAGAGAGAGAAGGAGCATTTCTCTTCCTTTCTCGGAAGCAAGAGCCTGAAGGAAGGGCAGAGGGACTCCAGTGCCGCACACAGCTTAAGCTCTGGAAAGACTCTGTGCAAGGCCCTGGCTGGTTCTCTGCCTCCTGGGGTGGATTCTTCTCTGCCACCCTCAGGATTGCAATGCTGGTACAGAGGAATTCTCCTCCTTGCTCATTTCCTGCCTCCTCTCAGGAGAATTAAAAGCCTGATGCAGCCCTCAAAGGGGCATCTGGTCAAGTAATGGTGTCTGCTAAGAGTCATGCTGGAACCTTGGAAGTCTCAGAGATTGAGACTGGTCAGGCCTCATGCTTCTGCTTTCCCAGTGCTTTGCTTGATTCCCCAAGACCTCGGTGTAAGCCTCCATTCTTAATACCGTTAGAATAAAATCTAAGCTCCTTACTGTGGTCTCTAAGTCCTAAATGACTGTAAGTCCTAAAAGCCTTCCACATGGCTTCCTGGATATGGCAATCCCAGCGTCAGTTTGGGGGCTGGGAAGAATAGATGGGTGGGAGGGAGGCTATGCAGTGGAATGGAATAGAATGGAGTGGGAAGGAGGGCAAGGAGAACTTCAGCATGCACTTTGCAGTAGGGCAGACGGTGTGTCTTGAAGCTGTTTTCCCAGGGTTTGTGCCTGTGTGTAGTGGGAGCACTGTGTGTCATTTTTCTCGCTGGAGGTCGGTTGGAAGGTTTTGACAACACGCTGTAGATGAGGCTCCCTCTGTCCCAGGGCTCAGGTTACCCTGAAAACTCTTGGAGATCCAACACCCTCCTGGACATGTGGCTCTGTCCTCTGGGAATGCAGCTGCAAGATCACATGCCTGCTGAGAGTGAAGCTGGAGTCTCACCGTGGGAAATGGGGTGGGCGGAGGTGGAGAATGTGTTAGTGGAGCCTGGCTCAACCTGCATCCTCCCCAGACCCACCATGCCCACCTGCTTTTTGCTCTTAACTCCTCAGTCTAGAGAGGATCCCCTGGGTTTTACCTCCAGTGAGCTGATGGCAGGCCCATGGGCAAGCTCTCAAATGCAGTAGAGTGCTGGGGTCTCTCCTGCACAAATGGCATCTTCAGTAGCAGCTACTTAGGGGCGGGAAGGCAGTGCATCCACTTTAATCTCTTTTTGCCCAACAGTGGCGAGGTAAGATGGTGTTCTCCATGAATCTGCAACTGCGCCAAACTGTATGTTGGAAATTTGAAGATGACATTGAAAACTGCCCTTTTCAAGAAAGCCCGGAGCTGAACAATGTAAGACAGGGCATCAGCTTTCCTCAGGTCCACAACTGTGGATGCTGCATGGGGTGTGGTGTGGGCACAGGAGCAGCTGGCAAAGCCATTCCGAGCGACAAAGGCAAGTGAGCCCACAGCAGGCTCTACCAGGCTGCCCTGCTTGTGCCTTAGTGGGAAGCCCAGTGAGGCAGGGAGCCCAGGGCTTCACTTTCAGGCCCCTGGCCAATCTGAGTTTCCTGACTCTGCCCTCTGACACCATTGCAGCTGCCTGCACCTGGGCCACATGGCCTTCAGAACCTTCTCTCTGGTCTTCCTCCCCATTCTTCCCTGCCTTCTTGACAAAGAGCCTGGAGACAATGGTGACAATGTCTGTGGATACTTTTCTCAGGGTTTCCCTACCCTGTCCTAGACCCAAAAGTGGTGAAGGCTGAGAAGAAGCCCCACTGCCCTCGCTCCTAGGCCCTGCTGAGCTACAGACCCTGCTCTAGGGGATGAGCTCCAAGCGAATCCTGGCTCTGGGAAAACTTCTCGTTCTTAGTCAACCCCCTTATTGTAAGATTAACAAACAGGTAACTAATTGCCTAAGTCTTGGAACTGCTTTCACTGGGACAAAGTGTTCTCCTGCTGCTCTTGGGTGCAGGGATCACACCAGGACAGCCTGGGGTTTCCCTGAGGGGCACGGGCTGGAGGAGGAGGCATGGCACAAGTGACCCTGGCTAAGGAGGGAGCCTCAAATCATGATGTAGTTCAGGATTGGTCTCAGGCTCAGGCTAGACCTGAAGGCCAGAGCCACGTGGCTCGATTGCTGGCCCGGGAATGGGCAAGGTGGAGATGGAACCTGTTTCAAGGGCAGATGCCACAGGATTCCGGAACCTCCCCAAATCCCGCCCTACTGTCTCTTCCTGTTTGTTCCCTCAGACCTTCAGCTGCTTCTTCACTATTGAAACCATGCCCTGGAAGACATATTTTGAACTTCTGAACAAGACCTGCTCAGAGGGGCTCTCCTGAGTGGAAGCCACTCACATGCCTGGCCTCATGCTGTCCCCTCCCCCGTGGACACCAGCTGTTCCCAGGAGTTGCACATCAGTGGCTGAGCAGCTCCATGCGTATTTGTTCTCTTACTTTGCAAGCGTCTGAGGTTTTATGACTTGGCATTTTAGAAACTCCTCATTGTCCAGGTTCCTCATGTAGAATAGGTCATTAAACATCCGCATTTCCAGAAGCTTCCTGTGCCATGTTCTGGAGGGAAGGGCTGAGCAGTTGATGGAGTTCCTCTCAGAAAGGCAGCCTATTTGCATCTCTGTCAGTGGGGTCCTCCCTCCCTTAGGACCTCGTGAGCCAGATCCAGGTGGGACAACAAAGATGAGTCTGAGCTGCTGTCTCCATGCTCATGGCTGATGGTGACCCATGTGGCCAGAGGTAGAAAGTCTGTGATCCTGCAGGACACCCAATGTGCACGATTGAGCAAGACAGGGCCTCTGGGTCCTACTCAGCACGTGTGGCCTCTGCTCTCGAGGGGAGGCTCACACAGCTTTCCTGGTCCGTGGAAGGTTGGTGAATAGAGGAAGGACTTCTAGCTTCACCCTTATAAAGTTGTCCTGGCATCCGGGGCAGTAGCATCTTCTGGAAGAATCTTAGAAATGTCCAACTTCAGGGCCTCTGACCTTTGGAAAATGCATCTGCACTCTCACAAATCCCCAGGGATGCAGAAATCCCCTGAAAATGCAGGATTTGCAGGAATGCACACCCCCAGGGGATGCAGTGTGAGATGCATGGGCAGACTAGATGCTACTAAGACCTTGCCCAAATCACCTAAACCAGGGTTTGGCAAAAAAATTTCTGAAGAAGCCAGAGAGTAACTATTCTGGCCTTTGTGGGCAGATGGTCTCTCAGCTACTCAAAATTGCTGTCATATCTTGAAAGGAGCAATAGCCAATGTGCAAACATATAAGAGTGGTTGTGTTCCAATAAGTGTTTATTTATACAAACAGGCAGTGAGGTGCTTGGGTCTGAGGCCATAGTTACCAGTCTCTGATGCTAAGAGCTCCTGTGGACCCTGGTGCCCCTGAGACACACCATGCTACCAGCTCCCAAGCCACGCACCTGTATCTCCCCCAGCTTCGCTCAGGGGTTGATCTGTGCAAATGAGCTCCATCAGCAGAGCAGGTGCACCCTGCAGGTGTGGAAAAGGTCAAATCTGGGGCACATTCTGTCATGGAAGTGAGCAGGTCTATGTCCCAGTCTTCCCAACCTCAGGGCACCCAATTCAGAGTTGAATTTCCGCATTTGCATCCCAGTGGGATATACCCCTATGTTCCACAGTCTGGCCTCTAGAAAGAAACCATCACATCCTCCAGCTAAAAATTAAATAAAGTTACTCTTTCTGGACAAGACTTAAGTTTCTTCTCCATGAAGATGCCTTCAGCATGTATCTGTAGTTACCTGTGAACTTCAGAGGGACTAGAATACCCTGAAGGCAAGTTCTAAATACCCTAAACCCAAGTTCTTATTCTCCCTATCCCCCAGGAATCTGAACCACTAGGTCTGGGCAGGGCCAGGGAATTTGCACGTCTCACCAGCTCTCCTGGGACAGACCTGTTCCTAGTCCCCAGACCACACTTGGAATGGTGCAGGTTCAGAAGCCATCATTGCGGGTACATGCAGACCAAACCACAAGTGAGAATTATCTCACCTCAAACGGCATTGGGGTGAGGTTGAGAATGATTTCTTCATTGCACGCTGGATTGGGGAAGGGGTCAGAACACTATGCCTGACTGTAAAGAAAAAGGAGAGTTTCTAGACCCCAGGCAACAGGACGGTGCCTCTGGAGAAGCGAGAGGCTGCACCGGCCCTGACAACCTGGCCCTCTGCACAGCAACTCCTCAGAGCTGGAGCTTATAATTAGTCAGTTCCCATAATTAATTGTTTAAATTTTTCTAACTTTTTGTGTTATGAAAAGTGGTATGATGAATGCTTCTTTTATATTTATCGTTGTGTATATATGGTTATTGCTTTCCTATAGGCAATGTGCTCAGAGATTAAACTATTGCCCAATATTTTTATTAAAATTTCTTACGAATTTTTAATAAACATTGTTACAATGTCCTCTATTAAAGCAAGTAATAGGTCATCATCATGAGGTTGCTTTTGTACCTGGAACTCTTTCATCAGCAAACCAAAAGTTAACTTGGAGGCATTTCTCATGACTGACTTACAAATTAAAATCTAGCATCAATCAATCACAAACAGTCAGCCAGTTAGTTATATAACTAGGGACCTCTGATCACAAGATACCCAAATAAGGCAAACACCTAGGACCAGGAACATCACCATTCCCTGGGTACTGGTTAGAAATGTGATTTTCCTGGCCCCACCCACACCTACTTGGTCAGTGTCTTGGGAAGTGGGGTGGCTCAAACTTGAGTTTTAACATGCACTCAGGGCATTCTGGTCTCTCGGAAGTTTACAAGTGCCTGCAGATAAATGTTGAAGTCATTGCACCTATCATTATATCATGCCCAAATAAGGTAGACATCTAGCTAAGCCAATCAGGTAATTTCTTTACTTTGCTCCCTTGTTCAGCCTGTGAAACCTTGCTGTTTATGCTACTAGAGAAAAGCTTTCTCAATCTTTTCCAGTTTTGAGTGTTGCCCAGTTCATGAATTCTTCTTTGCCCAAATAAACTCTATTGAATTCACTTTGTTTAAAGTTTTTCTTTAACAATTTGGTGTCAGATGTGGAACCCTAAGGCAACCTCCAGCAGCATCTAGGAAAACCTACCACCCAGCAAAGGCACCAAATGAGCTATGGTACTCTCTTGCTGTAGCTGGAAGGTGGGGGTGAGTTTCCTTTCAAATAGGAGCTCCAGAAACTTGCATTTTGACCTCTCCAACTTTATTTGCACATTTCCTTAGCCAGTCTCCATTCAGAATCAGATTGGATTCAATAAATAGCAGAACTGAGACCAGTTAGAGCCCTCAGGTAGGTACTTTCTGAAAATTGATTTCTCCAAAAGAAAGGAGCCTGGGACTCCACTTGCTGGAATACTGGCTAATTTTATGTATGATAATTAGGACCACAAACCTTTATATTTTTGGACAAACAAGATAACCTTGCTAAGGACAATTTAGGATGACAGCATTCACATGGGGAAGTTTTAGTCTTGGCAACATTGTTCATTTGCAAGGTGCAATAGATGAGAATCTAAAATACCTGAAAACAATACCACCGTCACCACTAACAAACAGGCCATTTACTGTTGCTTACCCCCTAGTTTTCACTAGAAATTCAAGCTAATAGTAGTTAAGAGTTATAACTAAAATAGAGTAATGAATGCTAGAAATAATAAGAGAATCAACTCCGTATGTAAGAATAGTAAGACAAGTTTTTGGTAGGTGAAGCTATGAGATATAAAGGAAGTGTTTTTCTTTAAGAAAAAAGTATTTTTTTAACCTAAAGTAGAATGGCAGGTTGTTCCGCAATAGAAAAGGGAAAGCAGATAGAAAAGAAGTTGTAGAAGGTTTGTGGAAAGATATCTTGGGAAAGATTTCATGTGTGATAAAGTTTGATAAGATTTGAAAGCAATTGTTTATAATTTGTTTAATTGATTATTCATATCAAAAGTATGCTGATGTAACACTAGAATTTGGCCTCCTATGTTAAAAAGACAAGGATATCTTGAATTATTGCACTGCCCTAATGGGAAATTGTGAAAGATGTTTTTTAACCTTTTAAGAATTCTAGCTAGGAAACAAAGACTGTCTTATCAAAACAATTTATTATGCTTCATGTTGTCTTTTGTCAAGTCTTTAGTTACTTTAGAAAACCAAAACCTCTCTGTTAAAGGAGTCAAGGTTTTCACTGTAACAGTGTATCTTTCTGTGTTTGCCTTTAAAATCTATTCATCACCATCTTGAGTAACAACATTTTGTCACAGTGACTTCATGTCCTATTTAATCAGGTATTCAAGCCTTAATACTTTTGACCACTTTCCCAAATCAAATTTTTTTTTTATTTTTTCTTGCTTCTTTTTTTAAATTTTAAATTTTTTAAAAAATTTATATCCCAAATCAAATTCTACATTAAGTCTTGTGACCTTAAACTAACTTTGGGAGTTTCCAGCTGACCCATGTCACATCTCGAAAGAATTTGTTTTCTCTTCTTACAAATAATGATAAACTAATTAGGCTTACTTGATATGTTAAATTCTATAAGAAGTACTGTCAAATAATAAAAATCCTCAGGTGGAATATTTCCACCACTAGCTGAACCATTTGAGCACTTACAGTTGAACTTCATTCAATTGCCATTCTCAGTGGGATATCAGCATGTTCTTACAAAAATCTGTGTGTTTTCTGGTTGTATAGAAGCTTTCCCATGCAGGAAGGCTAATACTACAATAGTAGGTAAAAGGTTTTTAGAAAATGTGTTTTCTTGATGGGGAATTTCTGAATAAATCTCCAGCAACAGATATCCTCATTTCACTGGACAAGTTATAACACAGTTAAATAAGGTATTACATGCACGATGGCATTAGCATTATTTCTATCACACTTAATTGTATAGGAGAAAGGGCAAATGGCATTTTAAGACTGAAATTGGAAAAGCTAATCAATCAACAAGACTTTCTTGGCCAAATGTATTCCTATCAGTTTTGGTGGCAATCAGATCCACTCCTACAAGAAAATACAGATTAATATTTCATGAACTCGTTACCAGAAGACCTATGCACCTAATAATAGAGCCTTATGTATCTCCTGATTTTATAAATTCCAACACGAGTCAGCGTTATAAATTTTACTGCATTATTTCAAAGTGTATTTTCATCAAGTAAAAGAAGTCTTACATGACCCACCAACTGATGACAACCAGACCGTTCGTAATCTAGAACCCAGAGATTGAGTCTTTTAAAAATGACACCAGAAAAAGACTGTGCCTAAACCCCACTGGAAATGACCACACCAAGTTCCTCTCAGTATCCACACTTCAGCAAAACTTAAGGGCCTTGAGCCTTGGGTCCACATTTCTCATCTCAAAAGGTCCCCTTCAGACTCTTGTAACTGCACATCCATTGACGATTCCAAGGTGAAACTGCCCAGAAGCAGATGACATTCTAGGCGTAGACAGCTTTCCCAAGATCATGAATCAAGACTTCTCTTAATGTCATCATAAAATAATTGTTCCTTTCTCTCTTTTCCCTGTGCATTCTTTTTGTTTATGAGTGCCAGAATAATGCTATGATCAGGATCTCCCAAGCAATAGCTTCAGCAAGAATCATAACTGAATGTCGGAAAGGTCATGCCAAACTTAAATTCCTATATGATTTTAGAGATCCTCTAGTTCACCCTTTAACAAGTTTTACTGATATCCCTAGTGTGAATGCATGTTGGAATTGCATATGTGGATTATATTTTAAGATTCATATGTTCAGATTTCTTGTTTAAATCTAACAGTAGACAGAATCTCTAGTGAAGATTTTGCAGTGAAGTCTTGCCAGAAACGAAATTTAAAAGCCAAAGGGAAAGATTATGCAGCAATTTATAGATACGTTCATAACCCAAATCCCCTCACTGTGGGTAGCCTTCAGCCATGCGATAATTGAATAAAATAGCCTTGGCTGAGTAATACTAATGCTTATCTTCTGGTAGCCGCTAACACACAAAGCCCCCCACAGGGAACTGTCTGTTGTGCCCCTCCAGGGTATATTTTTATCTGTAGAAGATTTAATAATCAGCCATAAGAATGAGCAAATCCAGGCTTTGATAAATGAGAAATAAAAGGTCCATGTGCATTGCGGATTTCACCAGCACCACTCTTACTCCATAACGGTCTGCAAACTAAGCATTGGTCAACACCCTTTAATTTGCATTGTAGAATAACAAAGAATTTGCCAGCAGGCATATATCCCCCTAAATTGGCATCTTGTGGTAGAATACTCCTTTCCTGTCTTGACATATATATAAATGAGGTGATGAGACATATGTTGCAAACATACAGCTGATTCTACTGCAAAGGCTATAATGCCACAGCCTCCTCCAAATCATCTTGCTAAACTTGTTGTAGTTCACAGTATTGCTTTGGAATACCTCTTTGTTGAACAGGGAGCGGGGTGTGAGATGGCTGTCACTGTCTGCTGCACTTAGGTAAATACGTCTGGTATAGGAGAAACTCAGTTGCAAGAAATCAACTAATAAAGCATTTGTTTAAAACAAGTACATTTTTCTTTTGGCTCATTCTTTGATTTATTTGACTTTAATTAATTTGGGTCATGGTGGCCTTGACTATAGAGCATATTTAGTCTCAGTATTTCCCTCCTGATGGTCAGATTAGTCCTCTTGGTTCACTGTGTCCTCTTGAGTGTTAAATGTTTGCGTGGAGCCACCTACTGTTTGTCAAACAACATCACCCCAGTGAGAGTGACAAAAACATGAAGAACAACAGAAAGAACTACTCAGTTAGCCTGGCATCTTATGAATACCATACAGAGACCAACTAAGTCTGTTATAATGATGACAGAGAGCAGAGTTAATGACCAAAGCTTTGGCCAGCCTCTCATGATTGTTAAAGCAAATAAGAAGGCCATTAGCTTGAGGTTGTCTCTGTACTGTAGCTCTTATGTAAGCAAACAGATGCTTACTTTGGAGGCATTACTTGTAACTGACATTTTAAAAGACAAACCTAGCCTCAGTCAGTCACAAACAGTCAAACCAGCCAATTGCTTATATAACTAGACATCTCCCAGTACATGATCCCCGAATGAGGCAAACGCCTCCCACCACACCATGCCCAGGCAAAGCGTATGCCTAGCTCTAGCTAATCAGCTAATTTCTATATTTTGCTTCCATGTTCAGCTTACAAAAGTGTGCTGCTAATGCTACTAGAGCAGAGGGCTCTAAACATTTTCTACTTTTGATTGCTACCCAGTTTGTGAATTGTTCTTTGCTGTTAAGTTTAAACAGCAAAGAACTGTTAAATTTATTTTGTCTAAAGTTTTTGTTTTAATACTTTTGCAATTGATTTTGAGAATTGGGTTTTTGAATTCTTGTGTTCTTGATGAACTTCACTCCACCTTGGCTGGCAAGTAGTTAAGGAAGCAGGTAATTTTCTGAGAATTCCAAAGCCCGCTTGCTCCCTTTCCACCACTGCCACACACCTGCTCCGTTCTTGTTGCAGGTAGATGCTCTTACGTTATTCCTCAAACTGATCTTCACCTTTATTTACTGTAAAACTTTAATTCTATTTGATTCTATCCATTCGTGTGTCTAATGTTATTATCCAGAGATTCTGAGTCTCTTCTGGGATTGGTGGAAGTCATCCAGACACAAGACACAGGGCCAGAACCACCGACAGCTGGGATGTGGTCCCTGTGAAAATATACTGATAGCCACTTCTCCTCCTCAGGCTCCACCTCATCTGCCTTTGCTCTGTCTCGAGAAGAGAGGCACAGGAATTGTGCAAGGCCCTACCCAAGTTCTCCACATTGTTGTTACTTTCTGTTCAGTCCTATAACGTCCCCAGGGCTATGTTTCATCCTTGACACACTGGGAAAGGAGAGGAAAGTGTCCAGATGTCTCCCTCGCAGACAAGGAACTGGCTGCAGTGCAGAATAAAGAAGTGCATATCTAACACATTTTCGAACAGATTAACAGTTAGTATTTTCTTCTACTATTTCATTTGATTTCAGCTGTAGACATTTGAGGGCAGCCAAGGAAAAGTTGTCATCTCCACGTAAATGATGCAGAGACAGAGGATGAGAGACTGGGACCTGGAGGATGCAGACCTGGATGAGAACTCACATTTCTGGAGAAGGAGGAAATCTGTGACACTGTGCTACAATCTGTGCCCCTTTTCCTTACTGGGGCTGAGGCCCAGGGATGCTACCGACTAGGTGTTCCCTGCATGTTCCTGGCCTTGGCCTCTGGCACAGGATTTACTTACAGACCCACTTTGTGACCATACATAGCATTCATGGCCGCAATTCCCTGATTCTTCACTATAAAGATTCCACAAAGAGAAGTGATTGGGAGTCAACTTCAGGAGCAGGAATGGATGGTAAGCATGAGATTGGAGAGATCTTTCCAAAACAACAGAGCCCTCAATACTAGCCCTGTCTGCACACAAAATCCAAGCATGCAGTTCAAGTCATGCACTGCTTTGAACCCTGGAGATACATTTGTAACCAGGAAACATCCTATATTTCGTGAATATTCCCTTCTAGAAGGTATAGAAAACTATTAAAGACCCCCACGTGTAGTCTGAGTCAGGCAGGAATTAGTGCATCCTCCCAGGGACCAGTGCCTTGGAGTGGGCTCCTCTCCCCTTGCTCCATGAGGGACGGCTGTGCTCC
>NW_012101238.1:71723-75564 GCF_000951045.1 Mandrillus leucophaeus
GCTGCCCCTCTGCAGCCTGCAAGGGGCCCTGAAGTGACAGCTCAGATGCACCTTAGCTGTGCCTCTGGAAGCGGCTCAACAAGGGAGAAAAACTTACCCCTGAGAGCCCAGGAGGCTGCCCTGCTGAGAGTAACCCCATCAACTGCCCAGGCCCCTCCTTCCAGAACACTAGCACACAAAGCTTCTGGAAATGTTGATGTTTAATGACCTATATTCTACCTGAGGAACCTGGAGAAGTGTGGAATTTCCTTTGACAGCATCTGCATGCCCAGTCATTAATCCAAGGGAATTGTAAATTGAAAAGAACAAACAAGTATGGAGTAGGTTGGCCACCGCAGAGCCACCTTTGCAGAAATGCCAGTGTCCACAGAGGTGAGGGCAACCTGAGCCTGGGCCTGCGGGTGAGAAGCAATCAGGGGAACCTCTGAGCAGTTCTTTTTCAGGAGCTCACACTGCATTACCCAGGGCTGGGTCCTAAAAGTGAAGAAGCAGGTGAGCGTCTGGGAGGGAAAACATGGGCAAGGCACTGGGGACAGGGGCTCAGGAAGCTCGTGGCCCCCACTCTGAGCAAAGGATCAATATCCACCTTGCACATTTCCCAAGCTGTCAATTGATGGATACGGCTCTCGTCCTCATGTAGGGCCATCCAGCCTTACTCCTGGGACATTTCTTAGCTGCTTCCAGATCTGGGGCTCCCTCTTCACTCAGGGTAACCTGTGTTAGGACCCGCTTCCCAGACAGTGGCCTCCCGGGACTCCACAGGCTGGCCTGAGTGATTCATACCCCCGAGAGCACCAAAAGTCACTCTGTCTCCCCAGAGCTGCTCTCAGACGTAGGCCAATGTTTAACCTATTAGTTAATCCTTTGATGAGGGGTCCACCTGTCCTAGGCAGGCTCTCCCCAGAGCTGGGCTTCCCCTTGTCCCCTGTCCTTGCCCTCTGGAGCAGGCATTGCAGCTCAGCAGGGGCCAGGACAGGACGAGGGAGGAAGGGCAGTAGGGACCCTCCTCAGCCTCCACCTGCCTCAGGCTCTAGACTGGGGGAGGGGAAGCCTGAGAACTGCACACTCAGAGAGAGGTGATATTGGATCCCCACCAGGCTCTTTCTTCAGAAGGTAGATGAAGACTGGGGAGGAAGACCAGAGAGGGAACAGCCTGTACTCAGGCTTGGGAGACCAGGACTCCAGGGGGACAAGAGCAGTGTGAAGCCCATGTGCCCTAGATACAGGCAGCTGCAGTGGCATGACAGGGCAGAGTCAGGAAACTCAGATTGGCCAGGAGCCTGCAAGTGGACCCCTGCCTGCCTGACCCTCTGTCCTCCCCACTAAGGCACAAGCAGGGCAGCCTGGTAGAGGCTGCTGCGGGCTCACTCCTCTAAATCTCTTTGTCAGCTGCACCCGTGCCCACACCACACCCCATGAGGCATCCACAGCTGTGTCCAGGAGGGAAGCTGGTGTCCTGTCTTACATCGTTCAGCTCTGGGATTTCTTGAAAAGGGCAGTTGTCAATGTCGTCTTCAAATTTCCCACACCTAGTTCTCCCCAGCAGTAGCTCCATTGAGAATATGGTCTTGGACTCTATCTAATGTACACAGAGAGATTACAGTGAACACGCCCCTCTTGCTGCACCCAAATACCTGAAAGTGAAGATGCAGTCACTGTAGGGAGAGGCCCAAACATGCTACTCCATCAGGGAGCTCACTCATGGGCCTCGCATCAGCTCACTGGTGGTAAAATCGGGGGAACCTTATTCCAGATTAAGGAGTTAAGAGCAAAGAGCAGGTGTGCATGGCGGGTCCTGGAGCAGACACAGGCTGAGTCAGACCCCGTTAATGCATCCTCTGTCACCAGCTTCACCTCCAACTCTCCCACAATGAGACCCGGCTTCACTCTCAGCAGGCATCTGATCCTGCAACTGCATTCCCAGAGGACAGTGCCACGTGCCCGGGAGGGTATTGGCTCTCCAAGGGTTTTCAGGGTAACCTCAGCCCTGGGACAGAGGGAGCCTCATCTACAGCGTGTTGTTAATCCTTCCACCGGACCTCCAGCAAGAAGAATGACACACAGCACTCCCACTACACATAGGCACACTCCCCTGGGACAATGGCTTCAAGAAATAACATCTACCCCATTGCAAAATGTACTTTGAAATTTTTCTTGCTCTTCTTTTCACTCAATTCTATTTCATTCCATTCCATATCCTCCTTCCTCATTCATACGTTCTTATCAAACCCCACACTGACCCAGGGACGGCCAGATTCAGGAAGCCACGTGGAAGGTTCCACCCAGAGAGCAGGGGACAGAGAACCAGCCAGGGCCTTGCACAGAGTCTTTCCAGAGGCTTAAGCTCTGTGCAGGGTTGGAGTCCCTCTGCCCTTCTTGCAGGATCTTAGTGCTGAAGGAGGAAGAGCAAACCCACTTCTCACTCCTAACCAAAAGTGCTCCATTGGGAGAGTATTTTCAGTGTCCATACCTGCAGCCCAGATAAACAGTGCATTCCTGGTTGTATTCTGTAGTGACTTGATTAAAACGAAAAACATTTAGGATTAAAAGCTGTGGTCTGAGAAAGAGTGTAAAAGAACCTTCAGTTCATTAAGTGCAGACCCACTAACGAGCTCAGAGCAGGTGGAAATCAGAGAAGAGGAACTGACCACACAGCAGCCGCTCAGCACTGATGAGGGTTCCTTATTGCTTCTGAATCTGCAGATCTCTCTCTCTTTCTCTCCAGTTTTCCCATTTTTCTAAGTATTTGTTGTTATTTTATGTATTTGAAGTACTTCTCAATCTTTCTTCATGGACATTTCTAGTCCAGAATTTTTTTTAACTCAGTAGCTTCATCTCCTTAGTAGTCCTTATTTTGAAGTCATCCTTCAGTTGAATAATGTCATAGAAAAGATGAAGATTTAGAAAAATGTTTTATGCACTATTAATTAGATTTGAATAACTTCTTAGATATTTCAAAGTAAAATGTTTTCTAAAATCTTAAAATTACTAAACTAGATTTTATTTGTTTTACCTTACTATACTATAGACCTCAAATTTTACCTTGTTACAGACTACAAATGATAAACCAAGACTCCTTAATTAGACACCACACCCCTGTCATTATCGGTAGCAAGTAAAGGAGGCCTGGGAAGGACAGGACGTGGCTACCAACCTTCTTCCTCCAGGAACTCAGGACACGCACCAGCTTGTAGGCACATGAGTCTGTGCTCTGCAGGTGGAATGCGTGTGACACAAACTCCACCGTGGCGGGGAAGTGTTCAGCCATGAGTATCTGGTCAACACTGTTCTCATGCTCTTCGGCAGAGTGAGGAAAGAAAGAGAGAGGGAAGGAGAAAGAGATAAAGAAATAAAAATATTAGTAATGAAAAAGGGCAGATCTCTAGAGACATAGAATATAAATTAATATGCACATGAAAACACCACGCACAGAAAATGCGTTTTAAACTAAACCTCCAATCATGACACATAAAATAATAAATTGATAAATTCTTTCTTATTAAAATTAAAAGCTTTTGCTCAGTGAAAGCCCTTGTGAGGGGGATGGAAAGACAAACTACAGAGTGGGAGAAAATATTTGCAAACCGTATATCCATCAAACAACTAGTATCTAGTATATGTAATAAACTCTCAAAACTCAACATTAAAAAAATTGGTGGTGGCACGTGTTCTCACTCACAAGTGGGAATTGAACAATGAGAACACATGGACCTAGGGAGGGGAACATCACACACCAGGGACAATCGGGGGATGGGGGGCAAGGGGAGGGAGAACATAAGGACAAATCTCTAATGCATGCAGGGCTTAAAACCTAGATGACGACGAGTTGATGGGTGCAGCA
>NW_012101238.1:76359-96966 GCF_000951045.1 Mandrillus leucophaeus
ATGGGTAGCCTGGGGCAAGTTCTCAAGCTCATTTTGCCCACCACCTAGAAACAGACTTGGGGCTGTTGTGGGGGTTACAGTGGGAGTGAGACCAGACCTTCAGTTTGCGTGGGAGCTGGGTGAGGCCTGTGACTGCCGGCTTTCTCCCACTTCCCTGACAACCTGTGTGACTCAGCAAAGGCAGCCATAATCCTCCTAGATACACAACTTCAGTGACCTGGGAATCTCACCCCAACCCCAACAGCAGCCGCAGCAAGAGCCGCCCAAGGAAAGTCTGAGCTCAGACATGCCTAGCCCTGCCCCCACCTGATGGCCCTTCCATCAGGTGGCTATCAGCACAAAAATAGAACATTAAACCACCAAATCTAAGAACCCTCACACAGTCCACTGTACCCTCACCCCACCACTTCTACCAGAACAGGTGCTGGTATACACAGCTGAAAGACCCATAGACAGTTCACATCACAGGACTCTGAGTAGACAAACTCCAGTACCAGCCCAGAGCTTGGTAGACTCGCTGGGTGGCTAGACCTAGAAGAGAGACAACAAACACTGCAGTTCGGCTCACAGGAACAAACACTCCCCTCTTTTATGAGAAAAGGCTGAGAAGGAGCTCCACTACCCTCCTCCCAGGGCCTGAGTTGAGCTGCAGCACCTGCTCTAGGGGACAAGCTCCAAGTAAAGCCTGGCTCTGGGAAAACTCTTCCTACGCTAAATCAACCCCTTTACTGTAATATTAACAAATAGGTAGCTAATTGCTTAAATCTGGGAACTGCTTCCATTGGGACAACACATTCTCCTGCTGCTCTTAGGTGCAGGGATCACACCAGGACAGCCCGGGGTGCCCCTGAGGGCCACTGCTAGGGAGTGGGACACATGGCACAACTGCCCCTGGGTCAGAAGAGAGCTGCAGTTCAGCTCAAACCTCCAGAACAGCCCAGGACTCAGGCTTGGGGGCAGCACCTGATGGCCAGAGCCCCTGTCTTCCCACTGCTTGACCTGGGAAAGGGCAATGTGGAGAGGAAGCCACTGTTCAGAGCTTGAGCCAGGAGCTTCCTGAGCCTCCCTGACCCATTGTCCCCTCCTGTGCTTGTTCTCTCAGACTTTCACCTGCTTCTTCACCATCAGCACCAGACCCTGGAGGACATACTTCAGCCTCCTGAACAAGACCTGCTTGGAGGGATTCCACTAAGTGAAACCTACTCACAGGCCTGGCCATGTGCTGCTCCCACATGCCGTGGCCATCAGCACTTCTCTCCTGACGACTCTTCAGTGGCTGAGCAGCTTTGTACTTGTTTGTTATCCTATTTTGCACGTGTTTGAGATCTTAGACCAGCGTTTTAGAAAATACACACATCTTGAGCCTAACCATGTAGTATAGATCATTAAACATCAGCATGCTAAGAAACTTTGTGTGCTATAGTTCTTGATAAAAGGGGCTGGGTGTTTGATGGAGTTATTCTCAGCAGGGCAAACAAGTATGATCTGGGTAGATGGACTACTGAGCCAGCTCCAGGTGGCACAAGTGATACATCTGAGCTGCTGTCTCAGGGCTCACAGCCAATAACCCATGTGGCCAGAGGTGCAATGACTCTCTCCTCTCAGGCACCTCATGTGCTTGGATGAGCTCAGACATGGCCTTGGGCTCCCCTGGTCTTGTGGCCTCTGCTCTTGAAGTGTGGCTTACATGCCTTTCCTGATCCGTGGCAGGTTGGTGGGTGGAAGAAAGACTTCTAGGCTCACCCTCGTAAAATGGTCCTGACGTGTGAGGCAGCAGCAGAATCTTTGGAAAATCTCTTAGAGATGTTGAACCTCAGGGTCTACCCGCCTTTGGAAAATAAGTCTGCATTCTCGCAAATCCCCAGGGGTTCATGAACCTGGATAGCAACATAAGAAACATGAAAGAGCAGCACCAAGTAAAATGGAAGTTACATAAAACATAAAGGTATAGGATTTGTTCAAGAAAGAAATCAAGACCAAGCTACTTTCCCCCAGAGGGGAGGGATTTTCCAGTACGGGATGTGCAGAGGCATGGGAGAGGTAGGAAGGGAGTGAGAGGACTTTGTACTTAGCAGAGGATTAACTAACTGCTTAACTTCTGAACCAGCCTAGGTAGACAGAAAACTTTCAGGAATACAGGAATTAAATTGCCTGCTTTTCAAGTTCAATTACGTGGGACATTTTCACAATGTTTATTATAACAAAAATCCTTGGAGTGATGTCAACGAGATGGCAGAATAGAAACTTTCCACATTCATCCCTTCACAAATACCTCAATTTGAAACCACCTGTAAATAAAATATCCTCACAGGAACTCATCAAACCAAGTGATAGATTGTAACACTTGGATAGCACAGAAATAAGAATAAAACATTGAAGCGAGTAGTAAGGAGAGTTTTATACAACCCACATCACCCTTCCTCTCACTCCAGGCTATATACTGTGAACAGAAATATCCCCCATGTGAAGGAAGGTCAGGGAGTATTGAACTTTGCCTCAGACTTCAACACTGCACCTACCACAGTAAAACCAGTGCCAGGAAGTCCCGCAGGACCCCAATCTTCAGGCGGGCAGCATGGTCCAAGGCTACAGCCCTACCCCAACACCAAGACGGCTATTGTGGTCCCAGGTTTCAGGCCAATCCCAGCACTAGGCTAGCTCCTACAGATACAGGCTCCAGGCTGCCTCCTCAGAATCAGTCTTCATGTATAACCCAGCACCTGTCCAGTTACTAAAACCCTTGACTTCAGGTCAGCACCAGAAGACTGAGCATACAAGCCTGCATATACTCAAGACCATCCCCTGTAATCCTGTGCTCCAGTAAACCCAAAGATCAGGACTATCTCAAAAGTTGCCACTGCCAGTCCAGCCTCTGCAAACCCAGGTTCTAGGATTTCCCTTGCACACCCAGGTTTCAGGCCTGCCCACACAGTCCCAGGACCCAGGCCTGTACCCACACATTCAGCCTTCAGGATGACCCCAGATCTGAACCCGGTCCTGTGCCCCAGGCTCCAAGCCAGTCCTCATGAATCTAACCTCCAGACCAGCATGCACACATCCAGCCTCCAGCCTGGCTTCTGTAGCCCTGTGCTCCAGACCAGACCTTGCAGACTCAGTTTCTAGGACTCCAATGCATTACACTGCCCCAGGACCCAGGCTGGTCCCCAGAGCACCAGGCTCCAGTCCCAAGATCAAGACATGTTTCAGTGTATCCTGAGTCCAGAACCACACCAGTAGACTCCTGCACACGCTTTCCCTGTGGAACAAGGCTCAGGAACCACTCCTGTGGACTCAGTCTTTAGGACAGCCTCTGAAAACTGAGGACCTAGGCCTATAGCCATGGATGCTGGCTCTTGGATTTCTCCAGGGCTAGGCTAGAATCTGTACATTCAGGCTCCAGTTCCATCACACACACCACGCCCATCCCAGTACCTGGCTGGACACTGCAGACACAGACTCAAGACTTCCTCTGTGCCAAGTCAGCCTCTGAGGACCCAGGATTCAGGCTTGCCCGGTTAATTCAGGCTTCCTGGCCAACCACATGGAGAAAGTCTCTAGAACCATCATTGCAGACCCAATCAACAGGTCAATCCTGGTGAACCCAGGCTGCAGGCCCAACCCTATAGAACCAAGCACCGGGTGAGCCTGCCCGAGAACTCCAGCAACAAGCTTACCATGGACCATACCAGATGCCTGCCCAGAATTCTGGACAAGATGATTGGTGAAGGGCTTTTCCTGTCAAAGTCAGTCTATATTTATTGGAACAAGTGCCTACTTGAAAAGCACAGTCACCAACACATGGCCATAAGGATTACAAACAATCAGGGAAACATGACACTACCATAAAAAATAAAGCACCAGTAAGTTACCCTAAAAAATGGAGATTTACAAATGTCTGACAAAAAATTCAAAGTAATTATATTTCAATGCTCAGTGAGCTAAAAGAGAATATCAAAACATATATAAATAAAATCAGTAAAAATGTACACAGACAAAATTATAAGATCAAAAAAGAGAGAAACCATAAAAAACCCACACAAATTCTGGAGCTAAAGACACAATTAACTAAACTGAAAAATTTCTTCAAATAACTTCAACAGTAGACTTGATTAACGAGAAGAAAGGATCAGTGAGATTAAGACCAGGTCATTTGAAATTACCCTGTGAGAGAAACAAAACAAAAAGCACAAAAACAGTAAATAAATCCTACAGGAGTTATAGAAAACTATCAAGCAAACCACTGAATGCAATACAGGTGTCCCAGAGGAACACAGAAAAGGAAGAGGCAGGAATCTTCTTTAAGTAAATAATGGCAGAAAATTTTCAAATCTGGAGCTAGAAATTAACATACAGATTCAGGAAGCCCAAATAACCCTAATAAATTAAATATAAAGTGATTTTTTACCAGTGCATTATAATACAATTTTCAATTGCCAAAGGCAAAGAGAATCTTGAAAGCAGCAAGAAAAAATCAACTTGTCACATACAAGAGAATCTTTATAAGATTATCCTCTGATTTCTCAGCAGAGACCTTAAAAGTCAAGACAAAGCTGAATGATACATTAAATAAACTGAAATTTTTTTTTAGTTGGCAACCAATAATCCTATACCCAACAAATCTGTCCTTCAGAAATGAAGAACAAGTAAGAATTTTCCCAGACAAATTAAACTGTGGAAGTTCATCACCACTAGACCTGCTTTAAAAGAAATGCTGGCCCAGCATGGTGGCTCACACCTATAATCCCAGCATTTTGGGAGGGCGAGGCGGGTGGATAATGAGGTCAGGAGTTTGAGACCAGCCTGGCCAACATGGTACTGAAATACAAAAATTAGCCTGGCATGTTAGTGGGTGCTTGTAATCCCATCTACTCTGGAGGCTGAGGCAGGAGAATTCCTTGAACCCAGGAGGCAGAGGTGGAGGTTGCAGTGAGCCAAGATCTCACAAGAGTAAGACTCTGTTTAAAAAAAAAAAAAAAAAAAAAAAAGGTAAAGAACAGTCCTTTAGCTGAAAGAAAACAATACTCATTGGTAGCATATTAATGTATGAAAATAAAAATCTCCCTAGTGAAACTAAGTACATACTGAAATTCAGAATACTCTAATACTATAATGGTAACTTGCAAATCTCTTATATCTTTAGTATGAAGATTTTAGGACAAAACTCTTTGAAATAATAGTAGCTACAATGATTTGTTATGGCAGTGGTCCCCAACCTTTTTGGCACCAGGGACCAGTTTCATAAGAGACAATTTCTCCGTGGACTGGGGGGTAGGGGGTAGGGGATGGTTTTGGTATGAAATTCCTCCATGCCAAGTCACCAGGCATTAGTTAGATTCTCATAAGGAGCATACAACCTAGATCCCTCTTATGTGCAGTTCACACTCCTATGAGAATCTAATGCCACTGCTGACCTGACAGAAGGCGAAGCTCAGGTGGTAATGCTTGCTCAGCCACTGCTCACCGCCTGCTGTGTAACCTGGTTCCTGAAAGGCCACAGACCGGTACCAGTCTGCAGCCCAGGGGTTGGGGACACCTGTGTTAAGGGATACTCATATTAAAAGATGTAAACTGTGACATCAAAATCATAAAATGCTAGGAGAAGAGCACAGAGTTTTTCAATGTAATTGAAGTTAAGTTATTGTTGGCTCAACATAGCCTGTTATAACTACAATATATTTTGTGTAAGCCTCATGGTAACCAAAACCAAAAACCTATAGTAAATAAAGAAAATATCAGAAGTAAAAATTCAGGCTGAGTGTGGTGGCTCACGCCTGTAATCCCAGCACTTTGGGAGGCCAAGGCAGGTGGATCACAAGGTCAGGAGATCAAGACCATCCTGGCTAACACAGTGAAACCCCATCTCTACTAAAAATACAAAAAATTAGCTGGGCATAGTGGTGTGCATCTGTAGTCCCAGCTACTTGGGAGGCTGAGGCAGGAGAATAGCATGAACCTGGGAGGCAGAGCTTTCAGTGAGCCGAGATCATGCCACCGCACTCCAGCCTGGGCAACAGAGCGAGACTCCATCTCAAAAAAAAAAAAAAATTCAAAGCATACTACTACATAAAATCATCTAATCATAAAGAAAGAAAACAAGAGAGGAAGAAAGAAAAAAATCTACATAACAGCCATAAAACAATTATCAAAAGGGCAGTAGTAAGTCCTTACATATCAATAGTTACCTTGAATATGAAAAGTTTATAATCTTTAATCAAAAGACATGGAATGGCTGAATGGATAACCAAATAAGATCCATGCCTATGCTGCTTACAGGAGATTCATCTTACTTTAAATGTAGGAATAGGTGGAAAGAGATGACAGATGTTCTATGCAAACAAATCAAAAGAGAGCAGAGATACCTATACTGATAGCAGTTCAAATAAACTTTAAGTCAAAAATACTTAAATAACACAAAGAAGATCCTTATAATAAATTAATTGATTCATTAAGAGTATATAAGAATTATAAATGCCAATACACCAGGCATCTATCTGAGCACCTAAACATATAATTCAATAGTTAATAGAATTAAAGGGAGATGTAGATTGCAGCACAGAGTAGGGAACTTCAATATTCTACTTCCCACAATGAGCAGATTATCCAGACAGACAACAATAAGGAAACATTATAATTGAACTATTCCCTGGACCAAATGACCTCACAGGTATGTCCAGAACAGTCCAGCCACCAGAAGTGGAATATGCATTACTTTCAATTGCACAAATAACAATCTCCAGATACATTTTACATCAGGCAAAAAAATTTCAAATTTAAGAAGAGTGAAATCATTATCAAGTATCCTTTCTGAACACAATGGTATGAATCTACAAATCAATATGAGACATATTTTTTTTAATTTCCAAATAATGTGAAAATTTAAAGATGTGCTTCTGAATAATCAATGGGTAAATTAATAAATTAAAAGGAAAATTTGAAATTATCTTGAGACAAACAAAAATAAAAACACAACATACCAAAACTTACAGAATGCAGCAAAAAGTAGTTCTAAGATGGAAAGTTATAGCAACAAATGTCTATATCAAATAAGAAAAAAATCTCAAATAAACATCCTAATATTGCACCTCAAGATGCCAGAAAAAGAAAAACAAACTAAGCCCAGACTTAATAGCAGGAAGAAAATTATAAGATCAGAGAAGAAAGAAATAAAATAGAGACTAGGAAAATAATGGAAAGTATCAACAAAACAAACAATTGTTTTTTTTAAAGAGAAACAAAATTGACAAACCTTTAGCTAGACTAGCAAAAAAAGAGAAGAGTCAAATAAATATAATCAGAAAGGAAAAGCAAGATATTACGACTGATACCGGAGAAATACAAAGGATCTTAAATGACTACTATGAACAATTATGTGCCAGCAAATTGTGTACAATAAAAAAATGGATAAATTTCTGGAAACATACAACCTACCAAGCCTGATTCATGAAGAAATAAAAAATTCGAAGAGATCGAGAATGAGTAAAAGAATTGAATTAGTAATAAAACATCTCCTGTCAAAAAAAAAAAAAACCCAGAAATTCGTGACTTCACTGCTGAATTCTATCAAACATTTAAAGAAGTAATACCAATTCTTCTCAAAGTATTTCCCAAAACTGAAGAGAACAGACTATTTACAACTTACTTTATTTTATAAGACTACCATTACTCTTATATGAAAGCCAGAGAATGACAATATAAGAAAAGAGAATTACACGCCAATATCTCCAGTGAGCACAGATGCAAAATTCCCCAATAAAATATCATAATGTCAGTTCAGCAGCATGGTGAAAGGATGATTTACCATAATCAATTGGGATTTATCCCTGAAATGCAAGGATGGTTCAGCATATGAAAATCTATAAATGTGACACACCACATTAACAGAACGGAAAACAAAAAACAAATGATCTGCTCAATAGATTCAGTATATGCATTTCACAAAATTCAACATCCTTTCATGAATGAAAACCCTCAAAAATTAAGTATAAAAAACCCTCAATAGAGCATATGCCGAAACCACAGCTAACATTTTACTCAATGGTGAAATTTGAATTTTTTTTCTCTAAGATCAAGCAAAAGACAAGGATGTTCACTCTTGCCACTTCTATTTAATACAGTACTAGAAGTCACACCATTGCAGTAAAGCAAGATAAAGAAAAGTCACCCATATCAGAAAGGAAGAAGTTTAATAGTATCTGTTTAGAGATGACATTATCTCTTATATGGAAAATCCTAAAGACTCCACACAAAAAAACTGTTATAACTAATAAAAAAATTCAGTAAAGCTTCAGAATATAAAATCAACATACACAAACCAGTAGGCTTTCTATATGATAACAACCTATTTTACACAAAATATGTACTATTTAGAAATAAATTTAACCAATAAAATGAAAGATCTGTAAACCAAAAACTATAAAACATTAATGAAAGAAACTGAAGAAGACACAAATAAATAAAAAGATATTCCATGTTCATGGATTGGGAGAATAAATATTGTTAAAATGACCATATTACCCAAGTGATCTATGGATTCAATGCAATAGCCATTAAAATTCTAATGATGCCTTTTACCTAAACAGAAAAAGCCATCCTAAATTTGTATGAGAACCAGAAAAGATGCTGAATAGCCAAATAAATCTTAAGAAAAAGAACAAAACTGGAAGCATCACTCTACCTGATTTCAAAATCGACTGCAAAAGTGGAGTAATCAAAACAGCATGAAACTGGCATAAAAACAGACTCATAGACTGAAAGAAATGTTAGACAGCCCAGGCATAAATTTAAGCACCTACGGTCAATTGGTTTATGACAAAAATGCCAAGAACACACAGGGAGAAAAGGACAGTCCCTTCAGGAAACGATGTTGGGAAAACCGCCTATCCTTATGCAAAAAAAAAAAAAAAATAGACACTTATCTCACACTACCTACAAAAATCAGTTCAAAATGATCTTGTAGTTAAGTGTAAGACTCAAAACTGTAAAATTATTACAAGAAAACACAGAGGAAAGGCTTTATAACATTTTTTCTGGGCAACAATTTTTAGGATTGGACCATAAAAGCACATGCAACAATAGCAAAAGTGGAATTACATCAAATGAAAAAGCTTCTGCACAGGCAAGGAAACAATTAACAGGGTGAAGAGACAACCTACGGAATGGAGGGAGAATGTTTACAAATGATTCGTCTGATAAGAAATGAATATTCAAAATACATAAGAAACTCCAACAACTCAATAGCGAGAAAACAAATAACCCAATTGAAGAATGGACAAAGAATATAAATACACGTTTATCAAAAGTGGACACAAAAATGACCAACAAATATATGAAGAAATGCTCAGCATCACTCACCATCAGGGAAATATATTAATAAATCAAACCATGAGATGCCACTTCAAATATGTTAGAATGAATATTATCAAAAAGATGAGAGGTAAATGTTGGCAAAGGTTTGGAAAAAAAAGGAATTGTTGCACATTGTTGCTGGAAATGCAAGTTAATACAGCCATTATGGATAAAAGTATAGCTGTTACTAAAAAAATTAAATATAGAACTACTATATAATCCAGCAATCCCAATACTGGGTATGTATCCAAAGGAAATAAAATCAGTCTGTCAAAGAGATATCTGCACTTCCATGATCATTGCAGCATTATTCACAATAACCTGCACATAGAATCAACCTAAGTGTCCATCAAGGGATGTATGGATAAAGAAAATGTGGTGCATATACAAGATAGAATATTATTGATCCTTTAAGAAAAAGGAAATTCTCTCATTCGTGAAATCATAGATGAACCTGGAGGCCATTATGTTAAGTAAAATAACTAGGCACAGGGAGACAAAAGCCACATTATCTTACATATATATGGACTCTTAAAAAGTAAGAATCATAGAAGCAGAGAGTAGAATGGTGGTTATCAGAGGCTGTAGGGATAGGGAAGGGAGAAACTGAGATTAGAGAGATGCTCATCAAAGAAAACAAAATTTCAGTTAGAAGATATAAATTTGAGAAAACTATTCTAGAAAATGATAACTATAATTAATAACAATTTATTTTATACTAAAAAATTGTTAATAGATTAGATTTATTCTCACCACACACAAAAAATGATGAGTATGTGAAGTAATGCATATGTTAGTTATCTTGGTACAGCCATTCCACAAGGCACACATATTTTAAAACATTACATTCTATACTATATTTATGTGTTTCTGTATGTATATGTTCATGTGTATATGCATGTATATATATCCAATTTTTATTGGGTAATTAAAATAACTAATTAAATTTAAAAATAAAAATCAAGAAGTTAAGAAAATTGAGTAATTCAACTTCTGAGAACTCTGTCTCCAAGGAAGAAACAATTAGTCATACATGCGAATACATATAAATGACATGTTCAGCACAACAGTCTTCATAGTAGCTAAAATCAGAAAACTTTAAACTGTCAATTCTGGGCATTGACTAAAATGTAAATGTGAGTCTCACAATTGTAGCTACTGGGAAGCCTCAGCTCTGAGGGGCCACTGTGGAGAGGGTCAGCTCACAGCTTTAAAGCAGACTCTTTCTTTTCCAGAGGTATCATCCTGGTGACTGACATCTGGGTCTAGAAATCCTTTATCTTTATCACCAGCCATGGTGTTCTGAACCCTTCCCTGATTCTGTTTGTCTCCCCAAAGCCACTGGCACTCCCATCCTCCACGTCCATGTCCTTCAAGGTGAATTACTTGTCACTTCTGATTTTGTCTGTATCCACATCTCAAAGAAGGATTTTGAAACTGGATTACCCAAAATATAGTCTAAGGACCAGAACCATGTCCATTCCCTGGGTACTGGTAGGAAATGAATATTCCTTGGCCTTGCCCAGACTTAGTGGGTCAGATTCCTGGGGGGATTGGAAGTGGAGGGGTAGATATTTGGTTTTTAACAAGTCTTCAGAGAATTCTTATCCTCTCTGAAGTGTACGTGTAGCTGCAGATAAATGCTGGAGGCATGTTTCACAGGGACAAAGCTTAAGTTTTGTCTCGAAAGAGCACATTATTCAGTTTTTTCAGAGCCCCATTTATTACTAGATTTGGAGGCTGTGAAAGCCTCCTTCTAGAACCCAGCATCTCTACATAGAAACTGTGGCCACTGAACTGCGAAGACTGTGGCCACTAAAAGGCACTGATGACCACCTAATGGATGCATCTTGGCTATCCTTGGGATCTCATTCTGTCTATATCTCTCCATCTCATTTGCTATTTCTCCGCAACTCCACTCCCCTCTTCTACTGGCAAATTCCTACAAAATGGAAACTCAAAAACCCAGTGTGGCACAAAGGTCATGGATGGACACTTCCCAAAAGAAGACATATAAACAACCAATAAACATAAAAAAAAAGTTCAACATTACTAGTCATCAGGGTAATCAAAACCACAATGAAGAGAGAAGCCAAGATGGCTGACTAGATGCAGCCAGAAGGAACATCTTCTACCAAGAGACTAGGACATTGGGAAGACTGGCAATCTTTGAGCAGATCTTCAGAAGGAAGGCATTGACAGTAGATGGAGGGAGGATGTAGATGCTGGGCTGAATGTTAAGGAAACTGTGAATGCTGAAAAAGACTGCCAATCACCCAGACTCCTTCCTGGCCCCCAGTGACTCATAGGGAAGGGGTGAGTTGAACAGGTGAGGAGTGGCCCACTCCCACCATGGGAGACCAGAATCCTAGCAGTGGGAAACCCCAAGGCCCCCACGGACACTTGACATGGCAGGGACTTGGCTGAGGCAGTAGCTACTTAGAGAGGTGGCAGGGGCAGAAATGCAGCCTATGTGGATCTGAGAGAGCTTGGTATGGGAACATCTGTAGTGGAGCACAGTCAGGGGTGCTCATCTTCCAAAGCTAGTCATGCTTCTCTAGCAGACATCAGTCTTAAAGTGACTGTTAGACCTGGACAGAGCTGGAAGGTCTTGTCCATGAGATGAGGCCAGTCTGGCCATGCCTGCTTGCAGCTCTGATGCCCAACCAGAGTGCTTCCCTGGTGCTCTCATCATAGTTCCTTCACTGGTAGGCTGCACCTGACCATTGGAGAGCTTCAGCAGTCTGGTCCCCACCCACCTGCAACTTCCTTCTGTTACAGCATTCCCCCACCACTTCGATGGCAACTGCTCACTTTGATCTTTTCACTGCTTTGCCAGCACTCATGGGCAGATTTTCCCTCCAATCTCCTGCCTATGCATTGATGTGCACACACCCTGCCACCCCACTGCTGCCATGTATACACACCCCAATGGCTCACCACTGCTGATGCATGGGTACCCTGTCAAACTGCCACCAATGGCACAAACAAGCACACAGATGTTGGCAGCCCTGCCCTTGCCACGCCGCTGCCACCACTGGTGCAAGTGTGTGCACAGAAGCCAGCAATCCTACTTTCACCAGCTCCTCACCCTTACCATGCCTCTGAATGCATGCAGGAATGCTGCCACCTTGATCCCCCCAGTGCTGTATTCCAGCTGACACACATGCACCCTGCCATGCTGCTGCAGCGCTGGCACACACAGGTGAGCATGGATCCTGTTGTCACCACCTCAACAAAGAACTTTGGCCAGAACAATTCACTGGACTGTTGTGGCTAACTGGGAACACCTCAGCCCCTCCAGCGCAGCAGTTTTCTAACCTCAAGGGCTTAGAAAGGTGTATGCAGCCCAGGGGTGCTGAGAAAGGAAACCAGTTGACTGAATCCACCTTATAACACAATCAAAACCCCAAGGGCATCAAAAAAGATAAGAGAAAAGCACCCCATCTAAAGGACAGCAACTTCAAAGACTGAAGGAACATCAGCCCACAGAAAAGATAAAGAACCGGTGCAAGAACTCTGGTAAGTCAAAAGGCCAGAATGTCTTATTAATTCCAAAGGATTGTGCTTGTTCCCCAGTGATGATTCTTAACCAGTCTGAAATGGCTGAAATGACACACTTAGAATTCAGAATATGAATAGGAATGAAAATCATCAAGATTCAGGAGAAAGTGGAAACCTAATCCAAGCAATCTAAGGAATACAATAAAATGATCCAGAAGCTGAAAGGCCAAATGGCCAGTTTAAGAAAGAACAAAACTGAGCTAATAGAGTTGAAAAACTCACTTCAGGAACTTCATAATACAATCACAACTATTAACAGCAGAATAGACCAAGCTGATGAAAGAATATTAGAACTTGAAGACTGGCCAAGTTAAATCAAGCACACAAAAATAAAGAAAAGAGAATAAAAAAGAATTAACAAAACTTCTGAGGAATACGGAATTATATAGAGACCAAATTTAAGACTCATTGGCATCCACAAAAGAGAGGAAGAGAAAACAAGCAAATTGAAAAACATATTTCAGGATGTCTTCCATGAAAAATTTTCCAACCTCACTAGAGAGGCCAACATTCAAACCCAGGAAATGCAGAGAACCCTTGCAAATACTATACAAGATGACCATACCCAAGACACATAGTCATCAGATTCTCCAAGGTCAAAGTGAAAGAAAAAAGTGTTAAAAGCAACCCTTATGAGATACTATACAAGACAATTCAACAAGAAGACATAACTATCCTAGATATGTATGCACCCAACACAGAAGCACCCAAATTCATAAAACAAGAGAGAAGGGGCAGGTCACCTACAAAGAACACTTCATCAGGCTAACAGTGGACCATTCAGCAGAAACCCTACCAGCCAGAAGAGATAGGGGCCTATATTTTGTCTTTATGAAAGACATACATTATAATTTTTTGAGTCTAGATCTACTCAATACTAGATATATTATTCATCCTCCATGATTTTTATGGCATCACTTAACTGAAGAATGACCTCAAAATAAGGAAAACTGAGCAAATGATGCATCAGGTGAGGAAATGGGTCGCACAAAAAAATGTCCACTGACAGAAACTAGGAAACATTTCAAAGAAATTTAAAAAGAGATAATTAGGAAAAGAGATAATCAGAGTAAAAGAAAGGGAAGACAGAGACAGAGACAGAGACAGATAGGCAGAAAGAAACAGAAAGAGAGACAGAGAGACAAAGAGAGCTGATAATTCAGAAGTAAGAAAGAAGCACCTTCAGCCCCGGGAGGCTGCGGTGAGGTCAGTTCTCTGATTTCCACCTGCTCTGGGCTCCTTGCTGCATCCACACTTAATGAGTTGAATATTGTGTTACACTCTTCCTCAGTCCATGGTCCTTAATCTTAAAATGTTCTCCTTTTAATGGAATCATTAAATGATTCAGGAATGTGTAGTTCATCCAGGCTGCAGGCATGAACAAATAAAATGCCCTCCTAGTGGAGAACTTCTGGTTTAGAGGGAGAAGGAGCATTGCTCTTCCTTCGTCAGCACCAAGAGCCTGAAAGAAGGGCAGAGGGACTCCAGTGCCACACAGAGCTTAAGCTCTGGGAAGACCCTGTGCAAGGCCCTGGCTGGTTCCCTGCCCCCGGCCCTCTGGTGTGGAGCCTTCCACGTGGCTGCCCGGATGTGGCAACCCCAGAGTCAGTTGAGGGGCTGAGAGGAATGCATGCATAGGGAGGGAATCTATGGCGTGGAATGAAATGGAGTGGGAAGGAGAGTAAGGAGAACTTCAGAGTGCACTTTGCAATAGGGCAGATGGTGTTTCTGAAAGCCATTGTCCCCAGGGTGTGTGCCTGTGTGTAGTGGGAGCACTGGGCGGCATTCTTGCATTCCTCTTGCTGGAGGTCAGGTGGAAGGTTGGACAACACACTCTAGATGAGGCTCCCTCTGCCGCAGGGCTGAGGTTACCCTGAAAACTCATGGAGAGCTAACACCTTCCCAAGCGTGCAGCACGTGTCCTCTGAAAATGCAGCTGCAGCCTCACATGCCTGCTGGAAGTGAAGCCGGGTCTCATCATGGGAGACAAGGAGGTGAAGCTGGACATAGAGGATGCATTAATAGGGTTTGACAGGCTGTGTCTGTCCCAGGACCCACCACACATATTTGCTGTTTGCTCTTAACTCCTCAGTCTAGAGAAAGTCTCCGGGGTTTTACCTCCAGTGAGCTGATGCCAAGCCCATGCGCGAGCTCCCTAATAGAGGGGAGTGTCGCAGCCTCTTCCTACAAGGTCACATCTTCACAAGGAGTTACCTATGAGCAACTCAAAGAGCCTGTCCACTTTAATCTTTTTTTTATTCAACAGGGTTACGATAAGATGACATTCTCCATGAATCTGCAACTGGGCTGAACCACGTGCGGGAAATTTGAAGACAACATTGACAACTGCCCTTTTCAAGAGAGCCCAGAGCTGAACGATGTAAGACAAGGCACCAGCTTCCCTCCTGGACACAGCTGTGGATGCCGCATGGGGTGTGGTGTGGGCACGGACGCAACTGACAAACAGACTTAGAGAAGTGAGCCCGCAGCAGCCTCTACCAGGTTGCTATGCTCGTGCCTTAGTGGGGAGCATAGAGGGGTAGGCAGCCAGGGGTCCACTTGCAGGCTCCTGGCCAATTGGAGTTTCCTGACTCTGCCATGTCACGCCACTGCAGCTGCCTGCACCCAGGGCACATGGCCTTCAGACTGCTCTTGCCCCCTGGGTCCTAGTCTCCTAGCCCTGAGTAGAGGCTGTGCCCTCTCTGGTCTTCCTCCCCAGCCTTCCTCTGCTTTTTGAAGAAAGAGCCTGCTGGGGATCCAACGTCACCTCTCTCTGAGTGTGTGGTTCTCAGGGCCCCCCTCCCCTGACCCAGAGTCTGAGACAGGTGGAGGCTGAGGAGGGGCCCCACTGCCCTCTTTCCCTGGTCCTGTCCTGGTTCCTGCTGAGCTGCAGTGCCTGCCCTGGGGACAAGGACATAATGAACCCTGACACTGTGCACGACACATCTAGCATTACTTATCAGAGGATTAGGTAATAGGTTAAGTAATTGTTTAAATCTGAGAGCAGCTCCCTCTGGAATGGAGGGTGCCATGCTGTTCTTGGAGGGTGAAAGACACTGGACAGCCTGGGTTTCCCTGGAGGCTGCTGGCTGGGGAGGAGGGTGCTAATATAGGTGTTCCTTGTCAGGAGGGAGCCACAGATCACCCTGAAAGTCTGGAACAGCCCAGAACTCAGGCTGGAGGGCCATACTTGGGGGCCAGAGCCCAGCCCTGGGAATGGGCAAGATTGAGATGGAACCTGTGTTGATAGCAGAAGCCACAAGCTTCTGCGTCCCAAGCCCCCACCCACTGTCCCTTCCTGTGCTTGCTCCCTCAGACCCGCACCTGCTTCTTCACCATCGGAATAGAGCCCTGGAGGACACGGTTTGACCTCTGGAACAAGACATGCTCAGGCGGGCATTCCTGAGTGGGTCCTAGCCACGGGCCTGGCCACATGCTGTCCTCTCCTTTCCAGCACGTCGGCAGTTCCTCAGCATGGCCCTTCGGTGCCTGAGCAGCTCTGTGCTTGTGCGTTCTTACTTTCCACGTGTTAGGAGTTCATGCTGAGGTATTTTAGAAATTCTTCGTTGTCTAAGTTCATTATGTAGTATACATCTTAACAACTGGCATTTTAAGAAGCTTTGTGTGCCATGATTCTGGAGGGAGGGGCCTGGGCAGTTGATGGAGTTATTCTCAGCAGGGCAGCCTCCTGGGCTCTCAGGAGTAAGTTTTTCTCCCCTGTTGGGCCTCCTGAGCCGCTTCCAGAGGCACAGCTAACGTGTATCTGAGCTGCCATCTCAGGGCCCCTTGCAGGCTGCAGAGGTGCAGTGAGGGTGGCCTCCCAGGGCACTAGATGTGCACATGGAGCAGGACAGGGACTCGGGATCCCACACAGCACATGTGACATTGGCACTAATGCTCAGGGTGCATGTATACCTAGTGTGTTAGCTGAGAATAGCCAGCAGCTATGGACACCCTGTCCACATCTCCCAGACCAGGCTTCAGCATGTATTTTCTGCAAAGATTTAAAGAGTAACTATTTTGATCTTTGTAGGCTTATAGTCACTTTCTCAGCCACCCAGCACTGCCTTTGTATGTTGAAAGCAGCCAAAGGCAATGCAAAAACAAATAAGAGCAGTTGTGTTCCAACAAGACTTTGTTTACACATGGAGACAAGCAGACTGGGCTGCTTTTGGTCCTCAGACCATGGTTGCCAACCCCTAAGGTCAAGTCTGAGAGTCACACTCCATCTTCAGGAGGGAGGCAGGTGAATGTCCCAGTCTCCCAGCCTCCAGGCCCCCGATTCAGAGGTGTGTGCCACATGGTTCTCAGAGCTCCCCAGCAGGATGAACGTCCCCGGCCCCAGAGTAACCCATCGAGAACAGACACCTTGTGTTTCCCCTTCTCCATCTCCCTTTCTCACTTGTGCCTCCTGGGATCACCTCCGGATAAACCACCTGCACCCACCAGTCTGCGTTTCAGGGTCCGCCTGGGGGGACCCAACACAAGACCTGTGGTGCGTTTGAACCATCATCTTGGCACGTGGACTCCATAGAGATGCTGGAAGGGTGGCCCCTAGACTGTGAGTGTTCAGGCAAATCAGAGGGGTGACCCAGGCCCGGAGACCACCCTGCGGCCTGCCAGCACTGAGGTGGGCACAGATGCTGCACTTTGTCCCATCTGGTGTGTGGTTCTCTAGAACCCACACAGCCCTGCCCTGCCTTGCTCCAGACTTGAGCAGATTTTCCTTTGAGACCCTCCCACCACCTCTCCTGTCTGCTCCCACCCTTGGTCCTTCTCATGACCCTGACTCCATCAGCAGAAGGAAGCTCAGAGGAGGTGCTTTATCCACCGTGATTCCAACAAGTGTCCTCCCAACAATCCACCCCACTCATTCCATTTGAGAACCATTTCTGAGGCAGCTCCCAGGACAGGGTCTCATGGAGAGTGAGCCCCCTGAGGTGAGGGGGGGTCCTGCCTCAGGACCCTCTCGGAGCACAGCCGTCCCTCATGGAGCAAGGGGAGAGGAGCCCACTCCAAGGCACTGGTCCCTGGGAGGATGCACTAATTCCTGCCTGACTCAGACTACACGTATGGGTCTTTAACAGTTTTCTGCATCCCCAAGAAATGGACATCCACAATTTCTGGGACATGTGTTGATTTTTATTCGTTTTCCAGACTCTACATCATGCACGACATGACCCAGGTGCACAGGCCTAATTAGAGGACAGGTCTCGCATTGCGGGCCCTGTTCCTTTGGAAAGAATTCTCCTAGTTTGCCTTGCCTGTCTGCACTTGCTCCTGGAGATAGCTATACTTCTCTTCCTTCAGGAATCTGTGCAGTGAAGAATCAGGAAATTGGGTTCGTAGATGTTGAGTGTAGTCATGAGGTGGGCCCCTGAGCAAATTTTGTGCCAGAGGCTAAGACCAGAGACATGCTGGGAACATCTGGTCAGTAGCATCCCTGGACCCCAACCCCAGGAAGGAAAAGGGGCACAGATTGTAGTTTAGTGTCACTAGCTTCGTCCTTCCCCAGAAATGTGAGTTCTCATTTAACCCTGCACCCCTCAGCTCCTAATCTCTCATCTGCTGTCCCTGAGTCATTATATAAAGATGGCAACCTCTGCTTGGCTGTCCTCAAATGGTTACAGCTGAAATCACAAGCGGCAGTCGAATAAAACACTAAGTATAAATTAGTTCCAAAATGTGCTACATATACACTACTTTATTCTGCATTGTGGCCACTTTCCCATCTGCTGGGGGACATCTGGACACTTTTCATTTTTCCCAGGGGGTCAGGGCTGGGACACAGCCCTGGGGAGATTGAGCATAAAAATGAACACAAAGTGACAAGGAAAATGTGAGGAGGTGTTTGCAGACTCCCCAAAACTCTCTCCTTGAGACAGAGGAAGGGAAGATGGGGTGGAGCCTGGGGAGGGCAGGGAACTGCCAGGATACATACACAAGGAAACATCCCAGCTGTCAGCCCTGACCCTGTATGTAGTCTCAGGACAACTCCCACTCACTCCAAATCTCCACTGGACCCAGAGTCCCTCATGTCCATATACCTCCTGTGAGTTGGAGTTCTGGTTCTTCCCTGGCCCCTGCTGAGCCCAGGAAAGGAACTGTCCTCTTCTGTTTGTGCTGCTATTACAGAACAACACAGGCTGGGTAATTTACAGGAAACAAAAACTTATTTTTCACAGCTCTAGAGGCTGGGAAGCCCAGGACCAAAGTGCCAGCATCTTGTGAGGGCCTCCCTGCTGTGTCCTCATGTGGCAGAAAGTGGAAGGGCAAGCTACACTGCATGAAGCCCTTTTATATATGTCTGTGTCCATCCTGGTGCGCCCAAGGCTAACACAGCCTTGTTAGAGAAGGAGACAATTTAGAGGCGTCTCAGGAGCCCATGTCCACACACTCCACTTCCTTTCACGCTCACACAAAAATGTTGCTGTTAATAAACTCAAAAATTCCGTGAGTCAAGGAACTGTCTTGGTCTTAATTCTTCATCTTGACTCTGACTCAATGGGTCAACAGAGGCCAGATGGTTTTGAAGAGCTAAACCTGAACCTATGCACGGATCACAGCAACAAAACTGACCTTAGATGTGGGCAGTAGAGTTTGGTTGGCCCTAAGACAACAGATGTTATGAGTATGATGGAAACAAGCAGCCCAGGACGTGTGAAGACCCAGGTCCCTCCAATGTTCAATTACACTGTCAGGGCTCAGCAAAGAACACCTTCCTCCATTGGCTGCTCAGGCGACCACATAGGGCTGGCCAGCTCAAGCCAAGAAGCAAGGGAGACCAAGTGCCCCAGAAGGACAGGTTGCATACCCACAGAGCTTGGGGATGAAGGCAGCGATAGATGAGAGAGATGTGTTCTCAGGTGCTGGAGCTAGCAGCATAGGGATCCCCTTCCTGAGGTGGGGAAATAATGGAATAAGAACTGCTCTCACAGTGTCCCCACAATGCTGCCAACACACGGAAAGAAGGGGGCCCAAGGTTGGGTGGGGCCATGAAGAACGCCACTTCACCTGCCCCCCACCCAAGAGCTCAGCTGCTGGCAGATGTTAGAGAGTGCAGGTTGTGGACTGAACTCTTATCTTTTTTCTTTCTTTCTGAAATTCCTGTTTAAGGACCTGAGGAGTCATGCCTTACAAACCGTAAAATTTCATCAAAAAGGTCCTTTCCTACCCAGTACATTGTGACTTGCTTTCCAACCTGACTCTGTCATGGCATCACCTGACAGATAGTAGACCCCCTTAGCATTCCTTTCTACTGACTCCATGTTT
The DNA here is from genome assembly GCF_000951045.1 of Mandrillus leucophaeus. Taxonomy (NCBI): domain Eukaryota; kingdom Metazoa; phylum Chordata; class Mammalia; order Primates; family Cercopithecidae; genus Mandrillus; species Mandrillus leucophaeus. Next base: position 96,541 of record NW_012101238.1, read on the forward strand.
TACATAAAGCTTAACTTTTTCTACCAATTTCCAACTAAAGAATCCCTAAACCTACCTAAAACTCGTAAGCCCATGCCTTGAGATGTCCGACTTTTTGGGGCCAAACCAATATATACCTTCCATATATTGATTTATAATTTTACCTGCAACTCCTGACTCCATGACATGTTTCTTTTTTTTTTTTTTAATATACTTTAAGTTCTAGGGTACATGTGCACAACATGCAGGTTTGTTACATATGTATACATGTGTCATGTTGGTGCGCTGCACCCGTTAATTCGTCATTTACATTAGGCATATCTCCTAATGCTATCCCTCCCCCCTACCCCCACCCCATGACAAGCCCCGGTGTGTGATGTCCCCCACCCTGTGTCCAAGTGTTCTTATTGTTCATTTCCCACTTATGAGTGAGAACATGCGGTGTTT
>NW_012101238.1:101231-101935 GCF_000951045.1 Mandrillus leucophaeus
GTAGCCTTGTAGTATAGTTTGAAGTCAGGTAGCATGATGCCTCCAGCTTTGTTCTTTTGACTTAGGATTGTCTTGGCAATGTGGGCTCTTTTTTGATTCCATATGAACTTTAAAGTAGTTTTATTCCTATTCTGTGAAGAAAGTCACTGGTAGCTTGATAGGGATGGCATTGAATCTATAAATTACCTTGGGCAGTATGACGATTTTCACAATATTGATCCTTCCTATCCATGAACATGGAATGTTCTTCCATTTGTTTGTGTCCTCTTTTATTTCGTTGAGCAGTGGTTTGTAGTTCTCCTTAAAGAGGTCCTTCATATGCCTTATAAGTTGGATTCCTAGGTATTTTATTCTCTTTGAAGCAATTGTGAAGGGGAGTTCACTCATGATTTGGCTCTCTGTTTGTCTGTTACTGGTGTATAAGAATGCTTGTGATTTTTGCACATTGATTTTGTATCCTGAGACTTTGCTAAAGTTGCTTATCAGCTTAAGGAGATTTTGAGCTGAGATGATGGGCTTTTCTAAATAAACAATCGTGTCATCTGCAAACAGGGACATTTTGACTTCCTCTTTTCCTAATTGAATACCCTTTATTTCTTTCTCCTGCCCGATTCCCCTGGCCAGAATGTCCAACACTATGTTGAATAGGAGTGGTGAGAGAAAGCATCACTGTCTTGTGCCAGTTTTCAAAGGGAATGCTTCCA
>NW_012101238.1:106343-114333 GCF_000951045.1 Mandrillus leucophaeus
TTTGCCAGTCTGTGTCTTTTAATTGGAGCATTTAGCCCATTTACATTTAAAGCTAATATTGTTATGTGTGAATTTGATCCTGTCATTATGATGTTAGCTGGTTATTTTGCTCTTTAGTTGATGCAGTTTCTTCCTAGCATTGATGTTCTTTACAATTTGGCATGTTTTTGCAGTGGTTGGTACCAGTTGTTCCTTTCCATGTTTAATGCTTCCTTCAGGAGTTCTTGTAGGGCAGGCCTGGTGGTGACAAAATCTCTCAGCATTTGTTTGTAAAGGATTTTATTTCTCCTTCGCTTATGAAACTTAGTTTGGCTGGATATGAAATTCTGAGTTGAAAATTCTTTGCTTTAAGAATGTTGAATATTGGCCCCCACTCTCTTCTGGCTTATAGAGTTTCTGCTGAGAGATCCACTGTTAGTCTGATGGGCTTCCCTTTGTGGGTAACCCGATCTTTCTCTCTGGCTGCCCTTAACAATTTTTCCTTCATTTCAACTTTGGTGAATCTGACAATTATGTGTCTTGGGGTTGCTCTTCTCGAGGAGTATCTTTGTGACATTTTCTGTATTTCCTGAATTTGAATGTTGGCCTGCCTCCCTAGGTTGGGGAAGTTCTCCTGGATAATATCCTGAAAAGTGTTTTCCAACTTGGTTCCATTCTCCCCGTCACTTTCAGGTACACCAATCAGACATAGATTTGATCACATAGTCACATATTTCTTGGAGTCTTTGTTCGATTATTTTTACTCTTTTTTCTCTAAACTTCTCGCTTCATTTCATTCATTTGATCTTCAGTCACTGATATCTTTTCTTCCAGTTGATTGAATCAGCTACTGAAGCTTGTGCATGCGTCACGTAGTTCTCGTGCCATGGTTTTCACTTCCATCAGGTCATTTAAGGACTTCTCTACACTGTCTATTCTAGCTAGCCATTCGTCTGATCTTTTTTTCAAGGTTTTTGCTTCTTTGTGATGGGTTTGAACATCCTCCTTTATCTCGGAGAAGTTTGTTATTACCAGTCGTCTGAAGCCTTCTTCCTTCAACTCGTCAAAGTCATTCTGTATCCAGCTTTGCTCCATTGCTGGCAAGGAGCTGTGTTCTTTTGGAGGAGAAGAGGTGCTCTGATTTTTAGAATTTTCAGCTTTTCTGCTCTGGTTTCTCCCCATCTTTGTGGTTTTATCTACCTTTGGTCTTTGATGATGGTGATGTACAGATGGGGTCCTTTATGTCTGTTAGTTTTCATTCTAACAGTCAGGCCCCTCAGCTGCAGGTCTGTTGGAGTTTGCTGGAGGTTCACTCCAGAACCTGTTTGCCTGGGTATCACCAGCAGAGGCTGCAGAACAGCAAATATTGCAGAACAGCAGATATTGCTGTCTGATCCTTCCTCTGGAAACTTCGTCTCAGAGGGATACCTGGCTGTATGAGGTGTCAGTCGGCCCCTACTGGGAAGTGTCTCCCAGTTAGGCTACTCGGGGTCAGGGACTCACTTGAGGAGGCAGTCTGTCTGTTCTCAGATCTCAAACTCTGTGCTGGTAGAACCACTACTCTCTTCAAAGCTGTCAGACAAGGACATTTAAGTCTGCAGAAGTTTCTGCTGCCTTTTGTTCAGCTATGCCCTGCCCCCAGAGGTGGAGGCTACAGAGGCAGGCAGGCCTCCTTGAATTGTGGTGGACTCCACCCAGTTTGAGATTCCCAGCCCCTTTGTTTACCTACTCAAGCCTCAGCAATGGCAGATACCCCTTCCCCAGCCTCACTGCCACCTTGCAGTTGGATCTCAGACTGCTGTGTTGGTAGTGAGGGAGGCTCCGTGGGCATGGGACCCTCTGAGTCAGGCGTGGGATATAATCTCCTGGTGTGCCCTTTGGTAAGGCCCTTGGAAAAGCGCAGTATTAGGAGGGGAGTGTCCCAATTTTCCAGGTACCATCTGTCACAGCTTCCCTTTGCTAGGAAAGGGAATTCCCCGTCCCTTTGTGCTTCCTGGGTGGGGTGATGCCCCACCCTGCTCCATGGACTGCACCCAAAGTCTGACAAACCCCAGTGAGATAAACCTGGTACCTCAGTTGGAAATGCAGAAATCACCAGTCTTCTGCATAGCTCACGCTGGGAGCTGCAGACTGGAGCTGTTCCTATTCGGCCATCTTGGAACCTCCTCCACAGCGTGTTTCAAACCAACCTATAACCAGACTGCCTCAGGCACACTTTCTCAGGACCTCTTGAGACTGTGTTTCCTTCTCAGGCACTCATATGGCTCAGAATAAACCTCTTTAAATATTTTGGCAGAATTCGGTTTTTCCACTGTCAAGGTGAAGGGTGTCCTGATGTCTGATCTCAGCCAGGCAAGCCCCTGGGAGTCTCAGGGTGCCACTTACCATAGATCTGGGTTCCACTATCAGGTTGGCTCCTCCAGAAGCTGACTTTGAGACAAAAAATTCAAGTACAAGTGGCTTATTTAGAAATAATTCCAGAAAGGCAACTGAAAAGTGGAAATGGTAAGGGGCAGAAGCAGCACGGATAGTGAGATTAGCAATATGGATAGCTAGGGCTCAGTCTTGCAGGGCACTCCTCAGTGACTGGGTAGACACAACTTGGTGTTACATCCCAGGGGACAAAAGGCCAGGATGTTTATCCTCCAACTTCTATCACTGGCTGAGGGCTCCTCTCAGGGGTATTACCCACTGGCACTCCAGCCTGCCCTTCATTGGCAGAGAAAGCCTTCAGGCAGAGAGGCTCAGAAGGTTGCAGTCAGCCCTGTCAGAGAAGAGCCCTCATGGAAAGCTGTCATGCAGGTGGCCTCTGAGCTTCACCATCCCTCTCTCATATGTCTAAGTTAGAACCTGACCCTGTATTATTACTGGCTATTACACAATATTGTCTCCTGACCCCAACCTGCACATTGGTGCTGCCGTCTAAGCATCAGGATTTCAGAAAGTGCTTCTTTACGGTCATGGTATCCCCCTTTAGCACTTCAGTCCATTCCTCATACACATGCATGCACACACATGCACACACATATACACACTGTAGTGGCCGGTCTCCCGGATAGCCTCCAGTGACCCTAATCTCCTATCTTTACGTCCTTGAATAGTCCACACTGAGCCAGGGCTGTTCTGGGTTGAGTCTAGTTTACAAACGATACAGTGGCTTCCATCTTGGTCTCTGGGAACGCTGTGTCTGGAGCAAGTCAACCGAAATACCAAGCTCACATACAGTCTTGCAGAGAAGCCACGTGGAGAACAGATACCTCATTCAATAGCTATTATCAACCTGCAGCCATGGGAGTGAGCTACTTTGGAAGGGATTCTCCAGAGTCCATCAAACCTTCAAATAATGGCAACACAGCCAATATCAGAGTGTAACTCAATGAGACGTGACAACCAGAGCTGCCCAGTCAGGCCACCCAGAGATGCTTGACTCACAGACACCATGAGACATATAAATAAATTGCTTGAGCCATTAAGTGATCAGGTGATTTGTCATGCAGCATTAAGTAACTGATACATCTAACTGTGAGCACACACTGATGCACAGACATGCACACGCATGCATACACACACACACACACACACACACACGAATGCAGTCTTCTCTCCCTGCATCATTAACTTTTCTGCTTCAATTCAAAACCAATGAAAATCTCTAAATGGCCAAACTGTCTTTCTGGTTGGATCTGGTTAAAACTAGCTGTTTCTAAGCTAACAGGCTGCATCTTCCAAAAAGTCCTGGGAAGGGAGATTTCTGTAGAAATCCATGAACAGAAACTCTCAAGGCAGCCAGACTCTCAGAGCCTTACAGAAAGTGCCAGCATGCTTGAAGCAATTGAGGACTGGGTCTTCTGGTTATCTAGAAAGATTTGTCCATGAAAAGTAATTTGTACTCAGAGTTGGGTGAGGTGTAGAAACTGCTTCCATTTATTGGTAGCAGATTATCCCAGCTAGTAGGTGAAGTATCCAGCTGGAATAGGCTGTGTAATGCTGTCAAAACACATCATGGATTTTCAACACCAGCTCTTGAAGAACACACAAAAATGCAAAAAGCCCAAACAAATGAAGTCAATGGGTTAACTGTGTTGTTCTAGTTCTTGCAAGTGTCTTTGCTTCTTCTTTAAAATGGAAATGAGTGTGCAAAACACGCTAGAAGATAACTACATATCTTTGCATTGTTTCTTCAGCATGGTGAGTTCAAATTTCCATGGTTTAGATGCGACAATAAAAGTACAAAAAACCACCTGAAAGAGACAAAAAGAATACTCAGCTTCTATTTAAAAAAAAAAAAAAAAAAAAAAAAAGACAAAAGCAGAAGTTCCTATTTCCAGGCAGGAGTTAGAATCAGCAGGGCTAATCTGTCTGAGTCAGCCATGCCTCGTCAGACAACAGAGGATCCAGCCCCCTCACCAAAGAAGTCCTCATCGGTTCACCTGTTGTGATCTGAGCCATCATGGGTGTGGCTTCACTCACTCCAGGAGAGCAAGGGTCAGAGCCCAAGGACGGGTTATTATTGGAAAATCCCCAACTCCAGCCCTGACTCTCATCCATCCACATGGACTCCCTGTATCCCACAGAGACCCCAGGCTGCACAGAGCCCTACCCAGGGAATGCAACATTGTAAGAATAGGGACCCCTTGGGGAAATAAAAATTTGCCAGCAACCAAGGATGAAAGCTTGCAGCTGTAGGACTGGAAGGAAACAAGTAGCTCTCATCCCAGAGTCCTGCAGAATATGTGGGTTTTTGGCTCCCTGCCTGGGAACGAGAACACTGTTTCCCTACTCTCTCTCCTAAAATCTTCATTTATAATAAAAATATAAAGTAAGAATACTTCCATGAAGTCAGTGTAAACTTGAATGACAGCATCAAGTAGAGAAGAAGTTGTGTAAGATATAAAGGTGTAGGAACAGTTTGGGTGAGAAAATAGGACACGCCACCAGCAACCCAGACAGCGCCTTGCAGAACTGAGTCCAGGCTCCTACACCTGGGCCGGAGGGGGATCCAGGGATGGGGGAGCCTGTGTGTGCCAGTGGTGCAAAGAGAAAGAGTGGGCATCAGGTTTGCCAGAGAGTTGACTAAGTAATCGCTTAACTTCTGGACCAGCCAAGGTAGACAGAAAACAATCAGGAGACAGAGGACCTGAATAACCCAATTATCAAGCTCAACCCTAGAGGATATTTTAGCAATATATATTAAAATTTTTAAGAGGTGAAAAAATATTGGATTAGTAATTCAATTTCTGAGAACCTTGCCTATAAGGAAACAATAATCAGACATACACACACATAGAAATAATACTATTAATTATAGCACTGTCCATAGTAGCTAAAAATTAGGGAAAATCTTAATCAATTCTCAAGAATTGGCTAAATAATATATAGAAGCATCATAAAATAATATCAAATAGTTTCATTACATGATGTTCTAATTTTACAGTTTTAGAAATGCTTAGGTTTTATTATTAAATGAAAATCTAGATCATGAAACAGCATTCATTATGGTCTCAGCTACAAAAAATATAAACATAAAATATTTTTAAACTAAAATATATATCAATATATTTACAGTGGTAAGATTTGGATAAGGGTATTTATAGTTGATTTTAAAAAGCTTAGTATTTTTTAAAATTTCCAAATTTTTTACATTGACTGAATCAGGCCAGTAACTATTTAAAATCATATTGTTTTAATATTTATTTTCCAAGGATCCCAGATACCCGCACTTTCTTCCTTTCTAAATACCTATAAATAAACCAAGAAAACAGATAGGGTCCAATCTATGGGAGCTTTATGAAACAGGAAAGGATCCCATGCAAGGGCAGAGACAGATAAAAATCTCCACATGGTAAATAGATGTGGGCAAGTGGATAAAAGTTTATTGAGTGCCATGTACTCAAGATACAGGATGCAATCATAAGAGAAAGCAAAGACAGTAAACCACCTCCCAACCTCTTAAACCCGAAGCCATCCTGATTTTCCTCCTCTCACACTCCATGGCTAATCAATCAGCAAATTCTAAACAAACTTTCATAGACCCAGAATCTGAGCACCTCCCCAATCTAATCAACATTATCTCTCATTCGAGGTATCTCAATAGACTAATAATGGACTCATATGGCTCTCACATCTCCACCCTTGCCACTGTGTTAAATTTTCTCCTTTTGTCCCCCGAGGTCTGCACTCCTCCTGTCTCTACCTGGCTTGTCTTGGAAGACTGACCTCCATGAGCTGCTTCAGTGGACACCCTTGCCCTCTGACCTCCATGGGCTGCTCCAATGGGCACCCTTGCCCTCTGACCTCCATGGGCTGCTCCAATGGGCACCTTTGCCCTCTGACCTCCATGGGCGGATCCAGTGGATACCCTTACCCTCTGACCTCTATAACCAGCTCCAATAGGCACACTTACCCTCTGATCTCCATGGGCAGCTCCATTGGGCACCCCTGCCCTTTGACCTCCATGAGCCACTCCAATAGGCAACTTTACCCTATGACCTCCATGGACTACACCAGTGGGCCCCTTACCCTCTGACCTCCATGGGCTGCTCCAGTGGGCACTCTTGTCCTCTGACCTTCATGGGAAATTCCAGTGGGCACCCTTACCCTCTGACCTCCATGGACTACACCAATGGGCACCCTTACCCTCTGACCTCCATGGACTACACCAATGGGCACCCTTACCCTCTGATTTCCATGGGCTTCTCCAATGGGCACTTTTGACCTCTGACCTCTGTGGGTTGCTTCAATGGACACCCTTATCCTCTGACCTCTCTGGACCATGCCAATGGGCACCCTTGCTCTATGACCACCATGGACAGTGTCAGTGGGCCCTCCTGGCTTCCAGTTGAGTTTGGCCAAGGGGGAATAAAATCAGAAAAGTGGGAAGCAGGAGTAGAGTGAGGTCAGGGAGTCACAGCGGGTTGGCTGTGTTCCTCCACCTAAGGCTGTGGCCCCAACAGGAGCTGCCTTATTGCTCCAAAAAGAAGGATATTAAAAAGCAAGTCCTATAAATAAAAAAACAAAACAAAACAGAAAGTTCCAAAATTTATGTAAATTTTGAAAAGCAGACAAAATTCTTTTACATAGGCAAAAGTTTTTAAACATAGGTAGAAATGTTACCCACCAATGATAGAAGAGTGGTTATCTTTGAGGGGGAGCATAATAGATGTGTAGCATTTTACTTTTTAAAATAAATAGTAATACCCTTTGGGATGGCTATTACCTAAAAGTCAAGAGATAACGAATGTTGGTGAGGGTGTGGAGAGAAAAGAGCCCTTGTACACTGTTTCTGGGAATGTAAACTGGCACAGTCATTATGAAAAACAGTATGGAGGTTCCTAAAGAAATTAAAAATAGAACTGCCGTATGACTTAGCAATCCCTCTGGAAATAAAATCGTCACTTCATAAAGATAGCTGCACTCATGTGTTCATTGCAACATTATTCACAATACCCAGCATGTGGAAACAATGTAAGTGCCCATCAACTGGTGGATGGATAAAGAAGATGCAGTACACACACACAGTGAAATATTATCCAGCCTTAAAGAAGAAGGGTATCATGTCATTGGCCACAAGGATGAAACTGGAGGAGGCTGCACTAAGTGAAACAAGCCAGACACAGAAAGAAATATATGGCATGATCACACTTATATGTAGAATCTAAAAAAAAAGAGTCAAATATACAGAGAGAGAATAAAGTAATGGTTACCCACAGAGCAGGCTGTGGGGGGTTGGGAGATGTAGGCTAGAAGCTACAAATTAGCAGATATAGGATGAAGTTTAATGTACATCATGAGTTAATTAAATGACACTATATTTGGAACTTCTTTTAGATGACTAGATATAGTTGTTCGTGTCACAAAAACAATGCATAATTATGTGAGATTATGTTATTTTACTTCACAATGGTAACCGTTTTACCATCTATATGAATCACATAATACCATGTGATACATTTTAAATATATCCAATAAAATTTATTTTTAAAAATAAATAAAAATAAATTTTAAAAAATAG
>NW_012101238.1:114872-184101 GCF_000951045.1 Mandrillus leucophaeus
TGTTAGCCAGGATGGTCTCGATCTCCTGACCTCGTGATCCACCTGCCTCGGCCTCCCAAAGGCTGGGATTACAGGCATGAGCCACCGCGCCTGGCCTAAATATGAGGATATTTTTAATTGGTATTATGTCTGAGCAGTTTTTGCCAATCACTTATCTGCCACTATTTCCGGCTATCCATGTCTTGTGCTTGCTTTAGGTATTTAGTAAATAGATGAAAAAATACACAGGGCACAGAAGTATGCATATATAAGATTTTTCAATGTAGTTTCATTTATGAAAGAAAAAAATTGGAAATAATTTCTATGAGAAGATTACCAAGACAATGTGAAAAAGAGGAAGTTACATCAAAAAACACACAGTGTATCAGCAGTTATTTAAATAAAAAGAGAAAGAGAAAAAAGACTATGTCATTTATGTAAATTGATAGTGAAATTATCTTAAGGCTGTCCACACAAATGATGCCAATGGAAATTCCTTGGCAGGGGGCAGAATTGGAGCATCATCCAGGAGTCCAAGGGGCATGACCTCACTGTTATCCTCTATATTTTTATGAGAACATACTTTTAGAAAATATTTATATACATTTTAAAATATTAAATTTCAATCTGAAATGTATCTCTGCTAATCAACTACGAGGAGAGTAAGGGACTTTTTTATTAAGCCTGGCTCCTCTGTGATGAACTTGCCTTTGTGACAGTCTCCATCTGACAACACCCTGGCCTGGCTGGGGTTGTCCCCCATCTTGGCCTAAAATAGCAGCAACCTGGACCTCTGAGACTATGGGGAGCATGCAGGGCCATTGGGCTGGAGTCTTGGGACTGTCCCAGAGCCTTGTAGGACTTCCATGCAGCGGCTGGACTAGTGGAATTGAGACAGGAATACTACAGGGTGGTTGCAGGAGAATAGAACATTCCAGGCAGCAGTTTTGCATGACTAGCAAAAGGAAATTGTTGAAATAGCTGCAGAAGCTAGGGGCTGATGATACCCTGAAAACCAGGGTGTGGACCAAGCTGGCTAAGACTGACTGGACCCAACATGGCACTGGATTTGACCTAAGTTTCACCTAGGACTTCATTATGTGCTCATTAACATACTAAATACACACCCATCAGCACTGTGGAGTTCTGGGAACACCCATATTTGGTGTAAAAATGGGTGGCACACCAGTCCAAGAAATCTCCATCTTTTTCCAGGAATTTTCATGAATATTCCAGCTTTGGGTTAAAGAAACCCACAAAGGTAGGAGCACCAAACCCTCTTGCACATGACTCTCTCAGGTACACACCCACACTCCCCACATCTTGAGTGTGTTCTTTTTGCTTTGCAATAAATCTATGTATTTTCACTATTTTCAAATTTGTCCTTGAATTCCTTCTCATGAAGGTATCGAGAGCCTGGACAATGTCCAGGGTCAAGGTCCCGCCGGCATTTGGGGACTTCCCCTAGCCCACTGGTATCAGAATCAGCCAAGAAGCATTGCTTCCAACCCTACTTCAAAGCAATCACAGGCTTGTGGAGTCCCTGAAGGAGAGGAAAGCTCTTTCAAGGACTGCAGTGGGGGAAGGTCATACTGTACCTGCTACTGGGCCAGGACCCCTCAGCGAATGGTGCCGGAGTTGACAGTGCACCAAGGTGGCAGCCATCACTTTCTTCTCCATCAGGTCTGATGGCAGCTTCTGTTTCTTCCTCTTAGGAGCTAATTAAGAATGTTTACTCTCTTAGAAGCACCATGTTGTGAGAATGTCCAAGTGTAGGATGACCAATACATCTTGATTTGACAAAATTTTCCTGGTTTTAGTACTGAAAGGCCTACATCCCAGGAAAGCCTACAGTCTTTGACAAACCAGGATGACTGATCACTCTACAAGTTTGCCTCATGGGGAGTCCCTGAGCAGAATGAGAAGGATGCCTGGCCAGCCCCCCATTGTTTCAGCCATCCCAGCGGAGGTGCCAGACACATGAGTAAAGCAGCTATCTAGAATATTCCTGCCCCAGTAGAACACAGCCCAGGTTGCAGAATAGTGAGAAATAATGAGTTTATTTTACTTTAAGTCACTAACTCTGTGTGTGTGTGTGTGTGTGTGTGTGTGTGTGTGTGCGTGTGTTGGTGTGTTGGTGGTGATGGTAGCAGCAGCACATGGAGAGTGGCCACTTCCAAGACGTCGGCTGTAGCAGGAAGGTGGGCCCAGGACTCTGGGACAAGCAGGAGCCACGCAGCTTCTGAGTTGTGGGAGGCAGGAGCCCCTGGGTTCAGCTGCAGCTTCTCAAGTCCAGGGGTAGACCTGGGCATCTCTGTGCTCTTGAGGGCCTGGGAAGTTCTCCCTGCCCCCTACAGTCTTGGAGACGCCTGCTTATACTGACTGGCCTCTCTCCCTCCTGGCACCTGCTCTGATCGTGGAGCAAGGATGGGGCGGAACCCGGAGTTGTTGCAATCCAGTTGGGTGCACGCCTGCTTAGGGCAGCTGTAATACTCTGACCCCCTCCAGTCTTTGGGCACCAAGGAGCACAGGAGAGAGGCTGAGGGGGGTGCTGAGGACAGCTCAGCACTGGCCTGCTGGTGCCACTTGGCATGAACAGCCTGGGCCATGAAGGGTGGTGGAAGGCAGACAGGCTCCTGGGCAGAAGGGGGTGGGTCCCAGGTGAAGCCCCACCTTCAGGCTGGAGAGGACCTGAGGCCTCTGGGCTGGACTGCCAGTCCTGCAGACCAGAGCGAGAACTTGTACTTATTGCTGGGTCCACCCATGGCTGACTATAGACCAATCAGCACACACTTCCCTCTCTGAAGACCATAGACACCCCCAGACTCAGATAAAGCAGAGGACAGACAAACAGCTGCAGAGAGGAGCTATCCTCTCTGCTGAGAGCTGGGAAGACTACCAGATGACCAGTTGCAGAAAGGAGCTACCCTCTCTGCTGAGAGTTGAACACTCTGAATAAACTGCCTACAGAGAGGAGCTACCCACCACGGGGTTTCCTCTGAGCTGTTCTAACGCTCAATGAATCTCCTCTTCATCTTGCTCACCCTCCACTTATCTGTGTACCTCATTCTTCCCAGAAACAGGACAAGAACTTGGGCAAAGGTGCCACCAGTCGTAGAGGTTTCCAGCAAGAAAAGCAACACCCCAACGATCCCATAACATTCGGGAAGGGAAGGTTGGCATCAGCAACAGATAATAGAAATGATGCTCTGTGTATAGAACCTGGTCATCCACAGTACTGAATATGATGTGGTACACAAATCTTACCAGGGCAAGGGATTCTCCTTGTCTCAGCCACATACCTTTTGCATTTTGGGATCCTCTTGAAAAGCACAGTTTTCATCTTCTGAAATTTTCTTGCAAATGGTTCGGGCAATTTTGACCTCAATATAGTACTCCAAACTGTCTGTCACCTGTCAATGAGTAATGTAAAAATAATATATTATTAAGGAATATGTAACATCAATTGTCATCTCTATAAAAACATCTCTAAATAAACATGTCATTGACTACTCAGGGGAAAGAATGTCTTTCTGCCATCCCCCTCTTCAACTGTTTTCTGTCCAGAAGTTTTGGGGTGATTTGGAAGGTTTCTTATCTTGATATCTCTGTCTCTCTCTCTCATCATAGTATTTAATTTTAAAGTAATGGTAACTGTCTCCAAAATAAAGCAAGAAAATGATTCCCCCAAAAATTATTTTCCTGGGGAAGCTAATGGTTTGCTTATTAGAGCTTGGGAAACAGCAGAGCTTCTAGCATCTTCATGCCTAATCAATAGATATTGAGGAAATAAAACTATGACCCAGAACTAGAACTCGCTTAGTGTGTATTTGTATTGATTCTCTCTAAAGTCTCCTATTCTTTGTCAATCTCAGTATCCACACCTTATTGAAATACAGATTCCTCCAAAATGTCTGCTTCTCAGGGCATTCTACCTGCACGAAGCCCCTAGCAGCCCTTCTGTTCAAGAAGAGCCTCTTGGGGAAACAGAACAGCTCAATGGCAAAAGTGGAATTTATTTAAAATTGAACAAGAAAACAAGGTTTACAAGACTTGGGGGAGAGAACATATTAAAGAGAATGATCAAGTTTAAACACAGTAACTGGTCCCAGAAGAATCAGAGACAACTGACAAAATATTTTAAAAATTTTAAAGAAATTCTAGAAAAGTTTCCTAGGCATTGAACAAAGGGAGTGTGGTATGCAGAATTCTAAGATGCCCCCAGGAGTCCTGCTCCCTGTTGTGTGTGCCCTGTGGGATCCCTAGGACTATGAATAGGATGGATTTTACTTCTGTGATTAGGCTATCCTCTAGGGGAGAGCTGAATTAAAACAGGGAGATTGACTTGGTTGACCTGACCCATTCACATGAGCCCTTTAAATCTTGGGTTAGAGGTCAAAGAGAGAAGTGCACACTCTTGGATTGAGCAATTTCACTTTTGGATGTACACCTAACTTCAAAGGCACACACATGTACAAATACAGGTACACCTCATTTTATTGTACTTTCAATTATCATGCTTCACAGGTACCATATTCTTCACAAATTGAAGGTTTATGGCAACCTTGAGTCAAGCATCTATCGGTACCATTTTTCCAACATGCACGTGCACATTTCCTGTCTCTGTGTCACATTTTGGCAAGTGTCAAAATATTTCAAACGTTTTCATTATTACTACATCTGTTATGATAATTTGTGATCAGTAGTCTTTGATGTTACTATGTAATTGTTTTGGAGCACTAAGAACCATGACCATGTAAGTCAATGAACTTAAATCTATAAACATGTGTGTTCCTACTGCTCCACAGACTGGCTATTTCCCATCTATCTCCTCTCCTTAGGCCTCCCTATTCCCTGAAACACAGTAATACTGAAACAAGGCCAACTAACAACCCTACTGTTGCCTCATTGTAATGTGAAAAGAAGAGTCACACATATCTCACTTTAAATGAAAAGCTAGAAATGATTGAGATTAGTGAGCAAGGCATGTCGAAATCTAAGATAGGCTGAAAGCTAGAACTCTTGCACCAGTTAACAAAGCTATGAATGCAAAGAAAGAGTTCTTGAAAAAAATTACAGATGCTCCTCTAGTGAACACGTAAATGATAAGACACCAAAACAGCCTTATTGGTGATATAGAGAAAGTTTTAATGGTCTGGATGAAAGATCAAATTAACCACAACATTCCCTTAAGCCAAAGTCTAGTCCAGAGCAAGGCCCTAACTGTCTTTAATTCTATGAAGGCTGAGGGAGGTGAGGAAGCTGCAGAAGAAAAGTTGGAATTTAGCAGAGACTGGTTCATGAGGTTTAACAAAAGAAGCCATTTCCATAACATTAAAGTACAAGGTAAAGCAGCAAGTACTCATGTAAAAGCTATAGCAAGTTATCCCGAAGACGCAGCTAAGATCATTGATGGAGGTGGCTACCCAAACAAGAGATTTTCAATGTAAATCAATCAGCCTTCTGTTAGAAGAAGATGCCATCTAGTACTTTCATAGCTAGAGAGAAGTCAATGTCTGTCTTCAAAGCTTCGAACGACAGGTTAACCCTCTTGTTAGAGGCTAATGCAGCTGGTGACTTTAAGTTGAAACCAATGCTCATTTACTATTCTGAAAATCCTAAAGCACTTAAGAATTATGCTAAATCTACTCTACATATAAGAAAACATCAAATCTTGGATGAAAGCATTTTTGTCTACAGCACGGTTTACTGAATATATTACACCAACTACTGAGACATAATGCTCAAAAAAAAAAAAAAAAAAAAAAAAAAAAAAGCACATGCACAATTCCCTTCAAAGGATTGCTGCTCATTGACAATGCACCTGGCCACCCAATAGCTCTAGTGGAAATATACGAGGATTTATATTGTTTCCATGTTGGCTAATACAACATCCATTCTGTAGGAGTAATTTCAACTCTCAAGTGTTGTTATTTAAGGAAAATATTTCATAAGGCTGTAACTTCCTCTGATGGATCTGGGATCTGGGCAACTTCCTCTCATGGATCTGGGCAAAGTAAGTTGAAAACCTGGAAAGGATTCACCATTCTACATGCCATTCAGAACATGTGTGATTCATGGGAGGAGTTCAAAATATCAACATTAACAGAAATTTGGAAGAATTTGATCCAATCATCATGAATGACTTTGAGGGACTCAAGACTTCAGTGGAGGAAGTAATTGCAGATGTGGTGGAAATAGCGAGACGACTAAAATTAGAAGTGGAACTGAAAATGTGACTGAATTGCTGCCATCTCATAATACAATGTGAATAGATAAGGAGTTGTTTCTTAGAGATGAGCAAAGAAAATGGTTTCTTGAGATGGAATTGGTTTCTCGTGAAGATGCTGTGAACATTGTTGAAATGACAACAAAGGATTTAGAATATTACACAAACTGAGTTGATAAAGCAGCAGCAAAGTTTGAGAGGGTTGACTCCAATTTTAAAAAAAGTTCTACTGTGAGTAAAATCTTATCAAACACCATCACATACTACAGGAAAGTTTTCATGAGAGTAAGTCAATCAATGTAGCAAATTTCACCGTTGTCTTATTTTAAGAAATTGTCACAGTCCCCTCAACCTTCAACAGCCACTACCCTGCTCAGTCAGCAGCCACCAACATCGAGACAAGATCCTTCACCAGCAAAAGATTACAATTGGCCTAAGGTTTAGGGTATCATTTGCATTATTAACAATACAGTATTTTGAACTAAGGTACACATTTTTAGATTTAGGGCTATTGAACACTTAATAGACTCCAGTATAGTGTAAACATAACTTTATTGGCACTGGGAATCCAAACTATGTGTGTGACTCACTTTAGTGTGATATTCAGTGTATTGCATGGAATACAATGCAATGGATTGCATTATGGAACTGAATCCACAAGGCACCGTATCCACGAGGTATGCCTGTGTGTGCATAGTGTCACTACTCATACAGTCAAAGACGGAAAACAACCCCAATATGTATGAACAATAGCAGGATAAATACATGGTAGTGTGCTTATATAATGAAATTCTCTACAGCAGTAAGAATGAGCATACTTTTTTTTTCTTTAAGACTCCACACATAAATGAGATCATGCAGTATTTTTCTTTCTGCGTCTGATTTTTTACTTCACTTAACATAAAAAGGGAAGTGGGTCAGGAAAGAAATGGGGAGACATAGGTCAAAGGATAAAAAGTCGCAGATATGTAAGTCAAACAAGTCTAGAGTTCTAATGTACATCATGAGGAAAAAGTCAAGGTTACTGTATTGTATTTGGGATTTTTCTGAAAGTGTGGATTTTGGGTATCTTGATCCCCATAAAAAGGTAACAATGTGTAATGATGGATATGTTAATTCACTCGACAGTAGTAACCATTCCATTATCTACAGGCATATGAAAATATCATGTTGTATACTTTAAATATATACAATAACTTGTTTTAAAAAATAAAACACCTGATTTTGAAAAAAAAACGAAAGGAGTATATTATTGCTACATGCCACAACATGAACGAAATGCGCAAACGTAATATTGAAAGACACAAGCCAAACCAAAATAATACAGTATGTGGGATCTCACACCTATGAAGTTCAAGCAGCAGGTAAAGCTGTAGTGTGAGGGCTATACACTTAGGCAGTGTTTACGGTAAAGGTTTCTTCCAGGGCAGAGCAGGGAAGAGTGGCATACATAACTCCACGAAGCCTGAGAAGTTCTCTCCAGACTATACGGGGAATCATTTCATTTTAAAGCATTCATTTTAAAGTGATTCATTCTGCTTGACATCTATGCGTTATGAACTTTTCTGTTTTTGTGTTGGTTTCACAATGAAAAGGTTTTAAGGAATAAATGGGAATTCTTATTTTTAAAAGGTTTTTAAAAGAATAATGTAAAGGGCTTTTCCTACTCAATAGCAACTCTACAATACCGACTCAGGAACAAATAAAATAATCAAGGATCCTACAACAAACCCAGTTATATTTGGATACTTAGTCAATGGTGAGCTGGCTTTTCAAAACACAGAGGCCTTTTATAGAGAGGGTTAGGGAAATTTACTATTTTAAAAAGTTAAAGTTAGATCCAGTACCCACATCATAAATAAAAAATAATTCCAAGATAAATTACTGAGCTAAAATTATAAATGTCTTAGAAGAACTGTGTTAGATACCAGTTCTAAATTTCTCTTCAAAGAATCAGTATGTCAGTATGTTCAATTCTTTGCCTTCGACTTTTAAACTTAACTTCCTCATAAAGCAACCTTTTTCAATCATCGGCTCCACCCTGACTCATTCAGATTACCTGCTCTGCCTTGACTCATTCTCCACCCTGACTCATTTCGATTTCCTTCTCTGTCATAACTGTTTTTCCCGCCAAACCACTCACCCCGTTACTCTCTTTAAATTAGCCAATCAGAATTAGTTTAGCCTGTGCAGTCTAATCCTAGCCAGTAGGGGAATGACAGGGCAGCAGGGGCCATGTGCGTCAGGAATAAGGGGCCATGTGCGTCACCCTCCCTTGTCCAGGTGTGGGCTCACTGTTGCTCCATCTGTGAGGATGCACCCTGCTATAGAAGTAAATTGCCTTGCTGAGAGGAAAAAGAGAAAATTTTATATTCGAGTGCTATTTCTTTTGCGGCACTGAAACTTTATGTATAACAATTGTAACTGTTGTACTCAAAAATGGAAAAGGACTTCTTAAGCAAGATATAAACTCCAAACAATATATAAGAAGAAAAAACAAATGTTATTATGTCAATTTTTTAAAAAAAATCTTAAAGACATTGTAAGCAAAATTAAACTGCAAGCAACAGACAGGCAAGCACAAAATATTGGCAGTACATACGAGAACCATAGTTTAATATGAATAGTACATAAACAACATCTATGATTCTGTAAGAGCAAGACAAGCAATGCAAAAGAAAAAGAGAAACAATTCTTAGAAGTAAACATATATTGCAGATAAATTCAATGAAAGACAATTGCTCACTCTATAGGGGAATTTAAAAAAATGTTATTTTTGCCTCCATCAGACTGGCAAACATCTGAAAGACAAAATGAGACCGCAGCTGGAGAAAATGAGAAGCAAGAGGTACTCAGACCTGCAGTATTGCCAAAAATCTAACGTAATTTAGCCCTTTTAAGAGGCAATTTGCCATTATTTTGCAAATGTACTCTTTAACCAATGAATTCAAATTCAAGATACTATCGGTATTAGTCAGAGTTCTCCAGAGGGACAGAACTAATGGAATAAATTTGTATATAGAAGGAGTTTATTAGGGAGAATTGGTTGACACGATTACAAGGCAAAAATCCCATAGCAGGCTGTCTGCAAGCAGGGAAAGAGAGAAGCCAGTAGTGGCTCAGTCCAAGTCCAAAAGCCTCAAAACCAGGGAAGCTGGCAGTGCAGCCAAAGGCCCAAGAGGCCCCAGGGACCCACTGGTGCAAGCCCCAGAGTCCACAGGCTGAAGAACCTGAAGTCAGATGTCCAAGGACAGGAGAAACAAACATCCAATGCAGGAAGAAAAGAGCCAGAAGCCTCAGCAAGCAAAGCCATCCTTGTCTCCCACCTGGCCTGCATTGTCCTAGCCTCACTGGCAGCAGATTGGATGGTGCCCACCCACACAGAGGGTGGGTTTTCCTCTCCCAGTCCACCGACTCAAACATCCATCTTCTCTGGCAGCACCCTCACAGACACACCCGGAAATAAGACTTAACCGGCCATGCCGGCATCCTTCAATCCAGTCAAGTTGACACCTGATTTTAACCTCACAATATCATAGCAACACATAAAAAGGAATATTCATTGTTTCACTTTTCCTATCAACAAAACTCATGGTCCATTAGGAAATGGGCAAAAAAAATTTATGGCACATCATCTCATGAAATATGACGATGAGGTGGATCTAAGTGTGTTTATGTAGTTTTTTCAAGACATGTTTCAAGTGGCCAAAAAAGTAGGGAATAGCATAGAAAGCATGATTTTATGACTACAAAGTATACTTTTAAATAATTCAGACACATATGTAAGTACATAGAAAACATCTAGAAGGATAGAGCATGCTGCTCTTAGTGGTGCCCTCAAGAAGGACAAGCCAGACTGGAAATGCAAGAAATTGAGGGTTTGCTTTCATTTTTTTAAAAAAAACTTCCAACTGTACTCTTCGAACTTTTTGGTGACTGTATATCAAGTTTCTTAACCTCAGCGCTATTGATATTTTGAGCTGGATCCCTCTTGGTTTGGAGGCTGCCATGTGCATTGCAGGATGGTTGGTAGAATCCTGAGACTACACTCACTAGATGTCAGGAGCAGCCACCTCTAGTCATAACAACAAGAGTCCCTCCAGGCATTGCCGAAACACCCCTAAGGAGCAAAAGCCACTCCTAATTGCAAATCACTGCCGTATATTTGAGTCGTATGTCATGAGTTGAAATTACAATAAAAAACTAACAGCTCTAGGCCGGAAGCAGTGGCTCATACCTGTAATCCCAGCACTTTGGGAGGCCGAGACGGGTGGACTACGAGGTCAGGAGATCAAGACCACCCTGGCTAACACAGGGAAACTCCATCTCTACTAAAAAACCACAAAAAAATTAGCCGGGCATGGTGGTGGGCACCTGTAGTCCCAGCTACTTGGGAGGCTGAGGCAGGAGAATGACATGAACCTGGGAGGTGGAGCTTCCAGTGAGCGGAGATTGTGCCACAGAGTGAGACTCCGTCTCAAAAAAAAAAAAAAAAAAAATACAGCTCTAATTCATACTCATCAGCTACCAGAGCAACCACTAATCCTATCTTGACCCACACTTGCTCAGGAAATAGGAGGCAGGTGGAGTCCTGGCTGCTGAGGAGCCCCTCAGTCTTTACACAGACAGGCTCGTCTGACTCCTGGCCATCTGAAGACCCCTCCCCTCCGCTCCCGTGGCTGCACCTTTTCCCCCACCTTTGCTCCATTGGGCATTGTTCAGAGGCAGGTGCTGATGAAGAAGAGCATAGCAGCCTGAGTTTACTTTTATTTATTTTCTTTTATTTTTTTGAGACAGGGTGTAGCTCTATTGCTCAGGCTGGAATGCAGTGGCACAACTACAGCTCACCGCACCCTCGAACTCCTGGGCTCAAGCAATCCTCCAGCCTCAGCCTCTGGAGTATCTGAGACTATAGGCAGGCGCCACCACACCCAGCTAATTTTCTTTTTCTTTTTTTTTTTTTTTTAATTTACAGACGAAGTTCACCATGCTGACCAAGCTGATCTCAGGCTCAGGCAATCCTCTCACCTCAGCCTCTCAAAGTCTGAGATTACAGGTGTGAGCCACCACACCTGGCTCAGCCTGGCTTTAAATCTTGACTCTTCTACTTACTAGCTGTGTGACTCTGGGCAAGTTACTAAACCTTTTTGTGACTGTTTCCTCCCCTGTAAAGTAGAAGAAGGTAGTTCTAGCTTAGTGAGCTATGAGACCTGAGTGCACCTGCAGAAAGCAACCAGCCCTGGTGCCAAGTAAACTAGAATTCTCTCATTGCTGTGTGGCTCCAGGCTGCTGGGGATGGGATGCTCCTTGCACCAGCACTCACGTTGCACAAACTCTGCAGCAGAACTCAGTCTACCAAGAGATAGTCTAGCATGATGACATCAGTTATTAACAGTGTATCATATGCTTGAAACTTGCTCTTAGAGTAGATTTTCAGTATTCCTAACACACACAAACAAAAAAGTAACTATGTAAGGTTATGGGTATGTCAATTAGCCTGATTTTGGTAGTCATTTCACAATGTATAGAGCAAAACATCATGGTGTATACCTTAAAAATAAATAGAAACATTTAATGTGTCAAGAAAAAATTAATTGCTTCAAATGTCCAAAAGAAAAGAAAAGAGCAGCATCTATAAACTTTTCCCTAAAGGAAAGTTGGTAAAGATTTTAGGCTTTGCAGGCCAAGCTGTTTCTGTAACTACTCTGTTTAAAAGCCTGCAGCAGGCTACACTTCACTAATCCCTGACACAAATCGGCGTATTTTTGTGTTTTTTTGTTTGTTTGTTTGTTTTTTGAGACGAAGTCTCGCTGTGTTGCCCAGGCTGTAGGGCAGTGGCGTGATCTCGGCTCACTGCAAGCTCCACTTCCTGGATTCACGCCATTCTCCTGTCTCAGCCTCCTGAGTAGCTGGGACTACAGGCGCCCACCACCACACCTGGCTAATTTTTTGTATTTTGAGTAGAGACGGGGTTTCACCGTGTTAGCCAAGATGGTCTCGATCTCCTGACCTCGTGATCAGCCCGCCTCGGCCTCCCAAAGTGCTGGGATTACAGGCTTGAGCCACTGCGCTGGCCCAAATCGGTGTACTTTTAACTTAAATCTCCCAATAAGATATGGCTGTTTTCTTTCCATAAAGCCTATGTATATATTATTAAGTTTAAACTGAATTGTCACCAAGAATTTTTCTTTTTGCTTTTATGGTGTGTTGTTTGGGGGATGGTACATAAAAAAAATATTTTTCTGTGCTCTTTTTCCAGCAGTATGTAGCTGTAAGGTCAAGGAATTTTAAATACTTGTGTTGTAGTCTCTTACTGAATCTGTTTCTACCTGATTGTTTTGAATTATTGCCTGCATTCCAAAGCTCACAGCGAACTGAAAAATAAAACGTTCATTCACCGAAAAAAAAAAAAAAAAAAGCAAGAAACAATACAAAATGGTATATAATTTTTTAGATATCCCAGTATTCGGTTTACTGTTACTATTAAACACCTGCCTATAAAGCAAAAACACTATTTTACTGATGTAAGTAGGGAAACTTAGACACGGAGAAATCCAAGAAAGTGGAATAGTTCTGGAGGGAGTGGGAACTCACTGAGAACAGCTGTTAAACATGCCTGAGAGGCTGCAGGCTGCCTGTGTTCTAAGGTTTTAATTTCGCTCATTCGTGGCACATTTCTGGTCACAGGTGTCCTCTACTCAAGCAACACAAGCAACATAACCAGACCTACAGAAAGAACCAGAGGGAGCCAAGGTCCCACAGAGCATGGTAAGATGCATAAGGGGCCTAATGTCCCAGCACTATGGGGGATGCAGCTTCCCCGTGAACCTTCTCTCCTGATCAGATAAGAAAACAGGAAAGTAGGGCAGGTGGCCTGGCAGCCTGGAGACATGAACAGGAAAGGTCAAAAGGAAGGCAGCAGAGAGATGAGCTCGAGGAGGAGGAGGAGGAGGAACATGGAGAGGCATCTCTGCATGGTGCTTCATGTCAGCACCTCCATGACGCAAGGTTGGTGTCGCCTTCCACCTCTGCCACCCTCTCACCCCCCGGACTCCGGAAGACTGATCTCATTCCTGGGCCTTCACGGTGTTCCACCCTGTCCTGTCTTGGGCGCCTGCCAAGCCACAGGACAATAACTTCTCTCAGGAAATTTAACGCAGGTACAAGGCTCTCTTCTATTATATAACCCAGACTAAAATCTCATCAATTGTCCCAATAATATCCTTTATAATTTTTTTCTTTTCTTTTATTGAGAAATAAACATAAAACCCTAAACTCCAATGGACTGAATAGACCCCCTCTAGGCCAAGGGGACCCCAGAGAAACCTTAAAAACTGAATTCCCAGCCATAATGGGATGGGAGGTCAGACATACCTCAGTGTGTCCTCTCCTCACTAACCTTTAATTTGTATCCTTTCTTAAGGAGTAAACAGAAACCAACACTGGAAAACAAGAAATAAACGACTCATTCTTTTATGGCCATTAGTCAATCACCTGAGGCCAAGACCAGACACCCTCTTCCCTCTTTGCATTTTGATGTGAGAGCTCACCAGCTTCACAAGGCATCCCTTCCTGAAAACTAACCACCACCTCTGGACTGGTTTTGGCTGACGTGTGAAGGATGCACAGTGAGGGTTTTTGTGACTCTGCTTCAGCTTTTGCCATCAGAGGACTGAAAATCCACCTTTGGATCATGCTAATATCATCAGTTTTTTAAGATGCAACCCATGAAGAGGCATGAAGCTCAACTGTGCATGCATACATTTTTCTTTAATAAATATTCATGACTCCTCCTATAGCTTATTAAATACGTATACTTAGCCAGCTCATTCAGCACAGATTCCTGTCTTATGCTTCTTCCCTCAAAGTGCCTCTTTCCAGCTTCTGTCAGAATTCCCAGCCTGTCAGAATGGTCACCCTGCAGGCTGCAACCCTTTAGAGAAACAACGCTCTCCTTTTCAAATTCATAAACCAGACTGAATCTCTCTCTAGTTGATACCGAGATAATACAGGACCACCTTCTGCATTTAGTTGTCATGCTTCGTAGGTCTCCTTTGTTGGGGAATAGTTTTCTAGCATTTTCCCCCATTTCTCATGATATTGGTATTTTAAGTGGTCTTATAGAATGTACTGAATTATGGATTTGTCTAATTTCTCCTCTGATTACATTCAAAGTATGCATTCTGGGCAAGAATACCATATACAGGTGCTGGCATCCCCTCTGTGCACATTGTGTCAGGAAGTATGTGATGCCAATTTGTCTCAGTGTTGGTGGTGAGCATTTGGTAAGAAAGGTGTTTATCAAATTTCCTGATTAGAAGGGTGTCTTTTCCCCTGGTAACTAATAAGCAATCCCTGCAATGGTTCACACCAAACACTCTCATCCAGTGGTTGTAGGATTCATAGATGATCTTTGCCTGAAATAGTTATGACTGTGGTGGTGGTGAGAAGATACAACTAGAAGGTGGCATAGTTTTCTAGTTAGGCCATTTCTTTTACATTTTTGAGTTGGCATTTTCCTGTAAAGAGGAGCCTCCCTTCTGTCCAGGCTCCTTTCCCAGCATCAGCTGCACTCACGCAATGTGTTGTAACCCATCCTTGCCATGGCCCACATTGATGATGCACAAATGGTCCAAACTTGCTCCCTTTAAGCTGCCTTCTGGGCTCTTATCTCTGCTTTTTGATGTGACTATAACCACTTTTAAGTGATTTTAATGGATATTTTATGTTTCATCTCCATCCCAGTATAACAAATAATTAAATATAATTTGTTTTCCTTCAAAAACTCCTAAAATAAAATAAATATATTGTGGCTAAAGGCATCTCTCAGTTGTGTCTTCCATTCCTAGTTTCAGTAGCCATCTGCAGATAATGGGCTCTGTTCAGACTGATGTAAACCAAAACCAAAATTCTAAGACCTCTCAAGTGACTGAATGGACCCCCTCTCAGTCCAAAGTAAAACTGAAACACTAGTTCAGGCCATGACAGGAAGCGGGGTCAGACACGCCTCATTATACCCTCCTCCCTTTGAAATTCAGAAACAACTGATCAGCTTTAACATTAAAACAGAGGTCTTCGGACTGACATAACAGATTATTTGTAGCAATAAGATACCAAATTCCAACTTGACTCTACTATAGCATCCCAAGACACATACAGGTCCTGAAAGAAGCATTTAACCCCAAAATATATTTCTTTGATGAATTTTGAAATGGCCCTGCAAAACCAGCTCTTACGGGGGTAAATCTGCATTCTGTAGAGAATCCTCTTCCTGTTCCAGGTCTTTTCCTAATCCAGGAGAGAATTAACTAAAAGTTTGGCACTTTTAAAGGCCTGATAAGAGACATTTACCATCTATTCTCTCTGAAGCCTGCCACCTGGAGGCTTCATCTGCATGATTATTAACCTTGGTCTCCACAACCCCTGATCTTAACCCAGACATTGCCTTCTATTGATTCTAGGTTGGGTTTTTTGTTGTTGTTGTTTGTTTGTTTGAGATGGAGTCTTGCTCTTGTTGCCCAGGCTGGAGGGCAATGGCACGATCTTGGCTCACCACAACCTCCGCCTCCCTGGTTCAAGCAATTTTCCTGCCTCAGCCACCAAAGTAGCTTGGATTACAGTCATGCACCTCCACACCCAGCTAATTTTGTATTTTTTTTTTTAGTAGAGACGGGGTTTCTCCATGTCGTTCTGGTTGATCTTGAACTTCCAGCCTCAGATGATCCACCCCCCTCAGCCTCCCAAAGTGCTGGGATTACAGGTGTGAGCCACCACGCTGGGCTGATTCCAGGTCTTAAGGTAACAACTTAACTCTTTCAACCAATCGACCATCAGAAAATCTTTGAATCCATCTATGACCTGGAAGCCCCCACTTCGAGTTGTCCTGCCTTTCTAAACCAAACCAACTTATACCTATGTGTATTGAATGATGTATGCCTGTAACTTCTATCCCCCTAAAATGTACAATATTAAGCTATAAACCACCTTGGGCACATGTACTCAGGACCTTCTGGGGCTGTATCACAGGCCTTGGTCACTCAGGCTTGGCTCAGAACAAACCCTTTTAAATATTTTAGAGTTTGACTCTGTTTGTTGACACTGAGGGCAGGGAATGAAAGGGCAAGGAGCAAGCACCCCACCCACCTGCTCCTGGCTCTTCAGAACTTTCAGCGCCCTAAAGCTGAACTTGTCTCTGCTGGCCTTGTTATACTCCTTCATGGCGAACCAGAGTGCCTGCTGCACATAGACGTAGTTTTGAGGGATATCTTGGAATGTCCTCACCACCTTCGTTGAGCTCCAGGCTTGGACTCCTCTGGATGCAAGGGCCATAGTGGCCACTACCAGCAGCAGGGCCTGGCAGAGCCTGACCATGGTGCCTCAGCCAAGGGTCACAGGCCAAGCACCATCTATCCTTTCAGGACTGGGGCCAGATGTGGCACGCTGGCCCCTGCTGCCTCTGAAGATGCACAGATACTGGCACCCCAGCTTCTCTTGGCACTGCTGATTAAAAGGAAGGAACTTCTGTTAACACAGTGGTGATATTGTAGTAGAATTAGAAATATACATTTGGTCTTCACCCCAGGTTTTTAGCAGGAAGCACCTAAAACCCTTACAATTGCCTGAGTGGTTGAGATGTGACAGCAGCATCTTGGTTATTTCTAACATGCCCTTTTTAACCACACCTGAGTGTATGCTAATGAGGTGAATCCTGGTGGGATCCCAGATAGTCTCAGGATGGAGGCTGGTTGCAGTGTGGTTAGTGGGTTGGACCTTTCAGCCCCACCCTCCACCCCAGGGAGGAAAGAGAGGCAAAAGATTGTGTTAATCACCAATGACCAGTTAATCAACCATGCCTGTGAAATGGAGCCTCCGTGAAAACCAGGGTTGAGAGCATTCCATAGGCACTTCGTGTGTCTTATGTAATCATTGCCATCCCCCATGGGGCTGTTTAGTGAGTAACCCCTTTATATAGGAGGAAAATGAGGCTCATCAAGAGGTCAAGAGAGCACCTAAGCATACTTGATGGAAGCATCCACTCTTTAACTCAGGGCCTGCCCTTCCCCCTACCTTGTAACCTATCTCAATCTAAGAGATACACACATGTAGATAACAGCTTGGAATGTACATTTGCTTTTGAGGATATCCAGTTCTACTATAGAATATAAATGAGCATGTAGTTTGTAAGACAGGCAAACCGGTTAAAATGTTTATAGAGAGTGGGCAAATAGAGACACACGTAGGCAGAAATCGTAAGTTGTGTTAATGAAATATATGTGGAGGCAGTGTATATCTAAGTTGAACACAGAACGTGTTGACAAAACTAAGAGACACCTGATATCTATCAGGCACTAAATATAAATGACATACACACAGCCAGAAGATTCAAAAGGTCTTAATCTGGCCACCCTCTGGTGACATCATTCTGGTACCCTACAAGCTCTCCCCTAGAAATGCAAATCAAGTCCTCAGCTATGCAGGAGGCTCATCAGCTGGCTGGGGCAGCCCTGCCTGCATCTGTTCATAAACCAGTGTGTGTGACTGACAAGCACCTTCCATCTCTAGGACTCTTGCCCAAGTGTCCACTGTGGCACCCCCACCCTACCATTACTAGGGAGCTGATGCGACTGAGAGAGATGGGGGATGTGAACACGGAGGACCTAGGACCAGGCAGATGGTCTCCTCACCGTCACCCCATTTCTCTGTGTTTTAAGCACATTGACCTGTTCCACCCTCTTCCCGCTCCTTATTTTACACTGACCTGACACTGGTGGGCTTCCAGCAGCTCACTCTGACAAGGAAGCCTTTCTGCTCTATGGTCTCTGGATCACCTTCCAGGGTGGGCTTGGAGGCCACTCTGGCAAGCACACCACAGCTACACCATGGGCCCACCTCAGATCCAAGTTCTTCACCACGTTCCTGGCTGCTGGCCCTCGAGCCGACGGTCCCGGCCCACAGGTGGGATTGCCCTCCTTCGTGAGGACTTGAACTGACTGCCGGCTGCCCCTTGGCTGTTCTCTGTCCCCAGCACGCTCAGTTCATGCCTCTGTGTATGGTCAAGTGTCTGCTGGGGTCTGCACTCCAGGGTGCTTCTGCCCTCTGGCTTTACTCCCCAGCCAGGTAGTCACACCCATGGCCCCTTTATGAGGTCAGCCCACGCCCTCTGATGCTGCTCAAGTGAAGGATGCCTCTGGCCACCAGCCCTCAGAAGGCCATGGACTCACCAAGGCCTGCCAGTTTGCAGAAGTCCCTCACCTTGTCCCACACCTGCTGACTTTCTAAACTTCTGTCCCCCGGACTGTGCTGGGTACATGTGACAACACCTCGATGGCCATGTCTTTCAGAGCCCCATTATGCGATACCATGACCCTAGAAGCAGAAGGAGCCATCAAAGAACCAGGCTAAAGGACTTTGGGACCAATAGGCCTTCGGGAATGCACCTGGCCAGGAGCTAAGGGGCCACCAGCTGACAAGAGTTGCCATCAGACACGCCAGGTGGAAAGTGTCAGCTGGCAATGGCCATGCCGGCCTAAGCTATCTCTGTGGAGTGAACAATGTAGCTCAGAAGAGTCAGCACAGATCCCTCCCACCTGCCAGTCCTGTCTCCCCGCATCTTGATGCATGTCCCAGGTAAGCATTCCTGATTCTCCTTACTTGGGACACAGTTCCCTCCCCTGTTTGTGATCTCAGGACCTGACACCTGTCTGCCCAAACCAGTGGGCTTGGCCAGGGAGGAGGAGCTATGCCAAGAGGAGGAGCAGAACTTCATCTCACTCTGCATTTAGGGCCTGCCTCGGTGACAGTAGGGGAGCTCCCAAGAACTCACAAGTTTAGAAATTAATATTTCTCTTTGCAAGATAAAATACAGATCAGCCCAAAGTACATCAGACCTGAGATCCAATTCCAAACAGAAAGGCAGGCCTGAGAATCCCTGGGTTAAAAGTTCGAGTGTTTGAAACTGAATTGCATGCTCAACTAGGGAGCCCTTTCTAAGCTGGTACGACATGCAGAGGCCAACGGAAAAGAATAATAAATCTGGCTATACATTTTGTGTAGTGTGCACACGCGCACAAACACACACACCCGACACAAACACCACAAAGATCAAAAAGGAAAGGGAACACAGAATAAGTCATTTGGAACGTATTTGGTAAAGGGCTAAATTCCCTTTTATGGAAACAGCTCTTTAAAAGTGAAAAGAAAAAGACAATTTCCTCAATTGTCTTGGCTCAAAGTGAGCCAAGAATTCAAGCAGACAATCTACCCAAAAGGAATCCATTTCCCCTCTTGGCCACACATCAGTTGTCTGAGAACAGTCGGCCTGTGGTGATGCCTCACTCCAACTGCCACGCTGATCCACACATCTTGTGTCCAAAGCAGAGCACAGGTGTCCATGGGAGGCTGCACAGCACAGAGCCGAGAGATGCCTGCATCCTCCACTGAGCATTCCACAGGGGAAGGAGTCTGGTAAAAGGAAAAGGACGGAGGTAGCGTTTGTTGAGCACTGTGGTGGGTGTAGACCCACAAGCCTGCAGGAGAACCAGAACTCTCATGGGCTTCCTCAGGGCTGGGGTGGGGCCTCTTAGAGCTCCCAGGGCCTGTGCATGGGCCCTTATGGCATAGGGACAGGAGGCAGCCCTCCTCTCCTCTTGGCATAACTCCTCCTCCCTGCCAATGTTCACATCACCAAACATATTCTGTCTAAGGTGGGGTTATCAGGACCACAGGCACTGGTTGCTCCAGGAACTATTGCCTCATAGAAAGCATTTGACTTTGCTCATGTCTCAGGATAATCAGGATTTTAGGAAAGGACCCAGTTAGGAAGGTCCCAGGAGGTGCAGGCCAGGGAGTGGCTGGGACCGCCATCATCTACACTACGACTGGGCTCCCTGATAATGAGGGGGAGATTTTATAATGTATTTATTCAGAGGTAATTCACACACTGTAGGATTCACCCATTTAAGCATATAAGTCAATGACTTTAGCATATTCACAGAATTTTATATCCAAACCACAATCAATTTTGCAATATTTTTGTTACCCTAAAAAGAAACCTTAAACTTTTTAGCCTTTATATGCCAATTTCTCCATCCCCTTTCAGCCCTAGGGGGCCACTGCCGTGCTTTCTCCACAGATGTCCCTCTTCTGGGCATTGCACGTAAACGGAATCGCTGTGTGTATGTGTTTGGTTCCTCTCACTTAGCATGTTTCCAAGGTTCTTCCAGGCTGCAGCTTGTATCACTACTTCATTTATTTTTATTACAAATAATAACCTGTTGTATGGATATACCATATTTTATGTATCCAGTCATTAATTAATGAGAAGCAGGGTTATATTGGCTATTGTTTTGGCTTTGTGGCTGTTTTTAATAAAATACTGTTATGATCATTCCTGTTCAGACTTTCATGTGGACCTATGTTTTTCTATCTCTTGGGCATATACCTACAAGCAGAATTATTGGGTCATATAATAACTGTATGTTTAACTTTTTGAGAAACCGCCAGACGGTTTTCCAAAAGTAGTTGCACCATTTTGCATTCCCATCAGCAGTGTATGAGGGTTCCAGTTTCTCTATATCCTTGCCAACACTTGTTACCTGTCTTTTTTATTATAGCCATGCTGGTGGGTGTGGAGTGAGACAAGTGGTAAGAATTTGACAAATGTGACACCTGGAAATTTTAATTTTCATAATATCGAAGGGCTCTTGTAATTATTATTATTATTTATTTATTTATTTATTTATTTATTTATTTATTTTGAGACAGAGTTTTGCTCTTGTTGCCCAGGCTGGAGTACAATGGCGTGATCTCAGCTCACTGCAACCTGTGTCTCCAGGTTCAAGCGATTCTCCTGCCTCAGCCTCCTGAGTAGCTGGGACTACAGGCACCCGCCACCACGCCCAGCAAGAAAATTTTTTAAAAAGACAAACAATCCAATAGAAAATCTGGGAAAAAGTCATGAACACAAATCACAGGAAAATAAATATAAATGTCTCTGCTACACATGTGAAAATATAGTTAAGCTCTTCAACAATAAAAATTTAACCCAAAAAGGAAATGTTATTATTTTCTTACATTGGAAAAAAGTTAAACACAACAACAATGCTGGATTGATATGTGGCCTTCATGCCACGCTGGCAGAGTGGGAATTCAGTAGTCCTTGTTAGTAGCAATTTAGCAATCTGTTAAACATTTAAAAATTACATATTCATCAACACAATGTTCCACATCTAGGATTTTTATCCCACGGAAATATTTGCCTACGTGCGCAGAGTTGGCTGAAAAATTATTCACTGTGACATAGTTTCTAAGAGTAAAAAAACAAAGAAAATGAGAGAAACAGCCCAAATACATATCAAGAATAGATTTATTTATTTATTTATTTATTTTCATAGTGGTGGAGTCTCACTATGTTGCCCAGGCTGGTCTTAAACACCTGGCCTCGAGCTATCCTCCAGCCTCAGCCTCCCAAAGGGCTGGGATTACAGGTGTGAGCTACCATACCCAGCCCAATAGTAAATTTTAAATACAATGTTTAATGTTTGTGGTATCAGATTTAAAACATCAATCAAAATATGTGCATGCACTGAAAGAGATCTGTCATATATAAAATGCTGTAAGCGAGTTGTAAAACACTAAGCAGGGGAGAATTTGCATTTTTTAAGAATGCAAACTGATTTATTAAGGTCAACGAAAGGAGATCTGGGTATTTCCAACCATTCGCAGCTTTGTGCCTGAGGCATGATGTTATGCAGGAATTTCACTTTCTAAGTGAATTATTCCTGTAATGCTCACTCTGTTCAAAAATAAAGTTATTTTTAAAAAGGTCAAATTCCCATAGTAAAAGTCAAACGCCTGAAGATGATGAAAAGCAAGTGCCCACTCCACTCCTTATCTCCCAATTCCGCTTCCCAGGTCTCCTAAAGGTTGTGGAGTCCTAAATATAGAAGATGAGAGGCTAGTTCACACAGTAGTTTATTATTCGTTCCTCTGCCTCTCACTGTTTTGACTAATTGATCAACAGATAGATAAATATTCTACTAGTTGCTTTTATGAGATTGAAAACTATCATCACACTCTCCCAGTTCATCATCTCCCAGGAGTCCCTGGCACTTCTCTCTGTAGGATGAGGATGTCAGTACAGCCCTGCTGTGGCCCTCACCACCCCTACACCTGTGTGCCACCTTCTGTTGTCAAAATTCTCATTTTTTCCCTCAAGACTGTGCTTTTCCCAACATTCGACCTAAAATATTGAAAACCAAGAAAATAGATGCTTAAACACACAGGCATGGCATGATAAGATGTCTATTTTTTTCAGTATGATTCTCAGTATGATGAGAGATGATTGACTGAATCTTGGCCAAGGTGGTAGAGCTGCGTTTAAGGCCATTGGAATATTGCAGTTGTGAGCGAAGGTGACTTCAGCTGGGGGATGTGTCACATGTGTCCGTGTGAAGAGACCACCAAACAGGCTTTGTGTGAGCAATAAAGCTTTGTAATCAGCTGGGTGCAGGAGGGCTAAGTCCGAAAACAGAGTCGGCAAAGGGTGATGGGATTATCATTAGTTCTTACAGGTTTCAGATAGGTGGTGGAGTTAGGAGAAATTTTTTGTGGGCAGGGGGTGGATCTTACAAGTTACATTCTCAAGGGTGGGGAGAATATTACAAAGTACCTTCTTAAAGATGGGGAGAATATTACAAAGTACCTTCTCAAGGGTGGGAGGGTATATCGTACAAAGTACATTCCCAAGGGCAGGGGAATATCACAAAGTACATTATTGCAAGGGCGGGGAGAGTGTGTTGTCATAAAGTCAATTGATCATTTAGGGTGGGACAGGAACAAATCACAGTGGTGAAATGTCATCAGTTAAGGCAGGAATTGGCTATTTTCACTTCTTTTGTGGATCTTCAGTTGCTTCATGCCATCTGGATGTACACGTGCAGGTCAGGAGATATGATGGCTTAGCTTGGGCTCAGAGGCCTGACAGTACTTACAGGCAAAAGGGAAAATGAGCCATGCCTGGAGCTATGGAGCTGACTGAGTTAACACAGCCTGGAGAAGGAGGAGTCAAAGGTGACCCCCAGACAATAAATGGCTTCAGCAGCAGGTAGTGGTGGGATGTGCTAAAACAGGGAGTGGAGGAGAAGCAGATTTGGGTAGGAAATGTGAAGGGTGAAATTTTGGCTAAATAGATTGTCAAGTACCTGCAAGTTGCACCTGTATAAGGTGGCCCATATCCTACCTCTGGTTGCCAGCCAGTCTCCAGCCCACTACCCCAGTTTGCATTCCATTGGCACTTGGAAATACCAGAAATACTCTTATTTGCTCATTGACCTGTTGTTGCCCCCCTCCAACCCCTATTATACAAAGAGTTCCTTTTTTACCTGTAATGCTGAATAATGTTCCATAACTGATTTCATGTAGTCCCTATTCTGAGCATATGTGTTATTTTCATCATTTGCTATTATTACCAACAGCATAATTCTTGTCCTGTGTATAGCTCCTTGTACATAACCAATGTCTTGCTTGGGAGAAATTCCAGAAAATCAAATAGTCAATAAGCATACAAATGCAACAAGCTACCCCAGTCCTGTAAAATAATTGTTCATTTGTGTGTGTGTATGTGTGTGTGTGTGTGTGAGAGAGAGAGAGAGAGAGAGAGAAGGAGGAAGAGGGAGAGGGAGAGAACACATGAGCAGTATATGTAGTTCTTTAGATTCCTAAAATGAGGAACCAAAAAAAAAATCAGTACAAAGAGATAATGATTGACATATACAGTCATGCTTTGCTTAACAACGGGGCTATATCGGAGAAATGTGTCACTAGGTGATTTTGTCGTTGTGTGAACATCATAGAGTGACTTACACAAACCTAGATGATAGAGCCCACTCCGCGCCTAGGCTGTATGGTATGGCCTATTGCTCCTAGGCTGCCAACCTGTACAGCGTGTAACTGCTGGATACTGCAGACAATTGTAACACAATGGTAAGTGTTTCTACGTCTAGTCTAAACATTTCTGAACATAGAAAAGGTACGATGGAAACATGGCACTATAACTTGGGCCCACCGTTGTATATGTGGGCCGTCGCTGATGGAAGTGTCCCTATGCAGCACAGAACTGTAGCTCATTCCCACAACAAGCCCAGTGGAGAGAGGTGAGAGGGATGCAGAAAAGGAAATGAGGGAAGAGAAAGAAACCAGAAGAAAAGTATAAGCCAAATGGGGAAAACGTAGTAACAAAAGGTTGCCTTTGAGGCCAGGCAAGTGGTCAGATGAAGCCAGCAAGCTGGCCTGGGAGGACAGAGGAGGAAGGAAGGAAGGAATGCCTCCTACACCGGAGGCGCCCCCAACCCGCCCACGCCCTGGGCCTCTGAGGCTCCGGGTGTTCCTCCTCCCTGGGCTGTGCTCTTCCTCCGCCTTCCTCCTTCTCCCCTGCCCAGGTGGATTTCTTCAATGCACAGTCAATTCCCAATTATGGGCTGGAGTCTCCTGGGAAATCCGTCCTTGTTCCTCAACCCCCTTGGGGGCAGATAGGGGCTCCACAGGCATCCCCGTGATGAGGGTGCTGCCTGTGTGCCCCGCCTCTTCCAGCCCTTCCTGATTGGCATCTGCCAGCTCTTGCTTACCATGAGAGGTGCATGCAAAGACGCCTGCTGTCACTGGGGCTGCCTCCCTGTCACCTGGTGATGATTCTGTCCACTTTGGCTCTGTTTTAAAGCATCTATGTAATTTGGGGTGCATTTGGGTTCATAATTTTTACATCTTCCACATGAATCATTCTTTATGACATTAAATGGTGGCTTTACTTAGTACTTCAGGAAATATTTTCTGAGGCCTACCGTGGGAGCAGCCTGTTCTGAACATAGTGGTCAGTGCCAGGTTCCACCGAGCGTGAAATGTAGGGGCGCCACCTGCTCAGGTCGCTCCTGGGGGTCCACTGACCAGGCAGCCTTCTCACCTGAGTCTTAAGTCCTCTAGGTGAGCAACTGTACACAAAGAGATGTTTTACCTCCTCTTTTCTAACTTTTATATCAGTTCTTTCATTTTTTGGCCTTAGTGCATTTTCTAAAACGTTCCAGAACAGCATTTTATTTTAGTTCCTGAGACCTATTTTCATCTTATTTACATATAATGTTTCATGGTCATTTCCTTTTACAGCTATCATTTATAAACATATTACTGGACCTTGGTTTCTTAACAAATATGAAATTACCTGTCTTTTAGTAGAGAAATTTAATCTACTCACATTTTTGTGGTCACTAATATTTTCTTTTAATCCATTTACAACTCATTTATTTTCTTTTCTTGTAATCATGATTTCTATCATTTTTTCCCTTTACTGATGTTTGGAAAATCGATTTTCTTTTCCTCTTCTAGTAAACTGGAAGTTCTCCATTCCGGTTCTTTTGTATAAGTTTAACTCTTATGTATTAAGAAATGTTACTCTTAAGGATCTTGAAATGGGGAGATTATCTGGAATTATCTAGATAGAACCAATACAAACACACAGGTTCTTGTACAGGGAAGAGGGAGGTCACAGGGTTATAGAAAATGGGACACAAGAAAGAGAAGAGAGGGAGGTGAGGATGCTGCATTGCTGGCTCTGAGGATGGAAGAAGGCAGTACTGCTTTGGGCCTGGGGCTGGAGAGAGCAGGCTTCTGTTGGAACCAGGAACAGCAGGACTGTTTACAGAATGACAGCCACCATCGTCACCAGCTTTGCCAGCTCACATCAATTTTGACCTAGTAGGCAGGGCTTGGGAGAAGGAACAAAACACATAGTGGGTGGTGGGTGTGGGGGAAGCTTCACAACCGGCATCACAAGTTGAACACAGGGAGTGAATCCCACTGAAACTGGTACATGTCAGGAGCGTGGCAGGCTCATGGTATGAGCGAGGACCTGGGCCCCCCCCAACTTCCCACATTGCATACATCAGCGGAGCCTCTCCTTCTGCATGTGAACAGTTGTATCTCTCTCACTTTTATACACTCTGTGGAAAAGCAGATCAGGACAAGACCTCCAACTTCTCCCGGGATTGCTGCGGGAGAGCCCCTTCTCTGCAGAACTTCTGGACCCACCTCAGGCTGGAGGGCCCAGATGACGCTACTGAAATAAGTTATTTAGTGATTGATTGACTGATTGATTGATTTCTCTGTCTGTCTGTAGGCCTCGGTCCCTTCCCTCTGACCTCCCCGAGATTTCTCCAGAAACCACCTAAAGCCCTTCTCCATCTGTAGGATTAGGGGTCTCCTGAGAGGCAGGTCTCCCATGAGGCTGCCACATCCACACCTGGAGAACTCTGTCACATTTGGATTAGTTCCCTTTCGAAGTAAATGAGCCTGGGAAAGAAAACAGTTCCACCACCCCTTCTTTCGTAGACCCATCATTTACTGGCCACTTCCCAGATGTTAAGCTGCATGTGCAGCCCCAGCTGGGGACAGCGCCCAGTGCAGCCAGGCTCACCGTGAGCATGGGCATGGGCCTATGGTCAGCACCCCGGGCTGCAACTCGTGTTTGGGAAAGTTGTCTAACCTCTCTGGCACTCAGTTATCTCTACGGAGCAGATAGGATGGTCTGATTCAGTGATTCTCCTTACAGCAGGGCCCTCAAGTCTTGCTTCAGGGATTGCTGAATTAGGAAAGACCCTGTAGAAACTTCTGTCTTCATCACCTCTCCCTTTGTCCAGGGAAGCATGGGGGGACTTTGAGCAATTCTCTGACTGCAGCCTGGCACTGGGTTTTGCCTTATAGTTGCAGTTTGCTGTAACATTTAGCAGTTAAAGCTGATCCCACCACAGGGTCACGTTCCTCCTTTGCAGCGAGTAGAGTTTCCATGTCCTACGCTTTTCCTACTTGTAAGGTGAGGCTGAGTGAACTTCAGCAGGCACAGGACACACTTCCCATGTGCACCTATTCCTGCAAGGGCCCCAGTGTGAGCCCTGAGGCTCCTGGAGGGAAGGGCAGGCAGGGTTCTGGAAGCAGAGCATGCCGGTCGCCCACACATGTGCACCCACTGGGGCCAGCCTGCTGTGTCAAAGTCCCAGAAGGCTGTCACTGCAGTGTCTCTGGTGGCGAGATCACTGGGACAGGGGATGAGGGCCCTGGGGAGGAAATGGAAAAGCATCTTCACTCTCCCATGGTTGTCTTCCTCAGCGAGGCCACCAGACTCACACACGTCTTCGCATCCATGGAAGCCTGGGAGCTGCAGATGCCCCCTGTGTTTAGGCAAAACGTGGGGGCTCCTGAACTCGAGCCCTCCCTACACCCCAATCTGAGAACCTTCTGTTCTTTGGAAAAGAGATTTGCAGTCTCTCTTTGTCCCTGGCCTACTTTGAAGTTGCAACAATCAAACTCTGTGTCAGCTCAGGAACAAAACAGACCTGAGAAGTAACATTTCTCAACTCTGGTGAAAGGAAGTCTGCAGCCAGCCTGTGGGCAGAGGCAGCAGAGGCAGGGATGGGCACCTTGCTGCTCTTCTATCTGTCCCAGGCCCCTGGCTTGACCCCATCAGTGACTCACAAAAGTGTCCAAATACATCCATGGCCTAGACAGAGAAAGGCCACCGCCCTCCCATTCCAAGGCCACTGAAGCTGCTCTGTCTGTCCACACTGCCCACTCCCAGGAGGCCAGCAGCCGTGTCTGAGGTGGGAGGCAGGCTTTCCTCCCAAGTTGCAGGTGAGCCACTGAGGGCTGAGCTGCATGGCGAAGCCTTAAAGCCAGATCGTGGCAGAGCTGAAATTGGAGCTGCCTTCTGAGCTGGCCTGTGGCTGCACCTCTGCCCTTTTCCGGGTCAGTGACCTGGAACTCAGATGCAGGGTCTGGGAGGTTACTGCAGAGCCAGCCTCTGCTCTGACCTTACTTCCCACTGACCAGTCTGGCTCCCGTGGCCCAGCCAAGATGTTGAAACTCATTTTCCTTGTGCTAAAACATGGCTAAGAAAGAAAGCTACTAGCTAGGATTGACCACAAGGTAGCCAGACACTGCCTGCCTGAAAAGATGGATAGAATACTGAGGGGAGAGTGTTTCCCTGCACTCCTCAGCCTCTTTGCCTCCCACTACCCGAGACTGGCCTCACAGCTGCGGGCAGTTACTCAGACCACATGGCTCCTTTGATCACGCCCCGTTGCCCTGGTCATTCCCTCCGTCCTCCGTTCCACATGGCTTCCTCAGGCACTGGTCCTTCCACAGCTTGGACTGAACCTGCCAGGATGCAGCCAGGGAGGTGGGAGGCTGCCAGTCACTGGGGAGCAGCCCTGGCTCAGGAGGGACAATGGGTGTGTGTGTGTGTGTGTGTGAGAGAGAGAGAGAGAGAGAGAGAGGAGTTTCTGAAAAGGGAGTACTGACCCCAGGATTGGGATGCTTCCTGTGTGATTGGGGTCGGGGTGTAGGAGCAGAGGAGGGTGGAAGGCCTTGTGTGGAGAGCATCTAACAGCTCTGGGCAGGGTGGGAGCACAAAGGCACTGCCAGCCATCACCACCAGCAGCAATGCTGCCAGGTCCGCACAGGAGGCTGTCCAGACACTAAAGTCGCCTCTCCCCTTCCGGAGGCCCGACACCAGTCCCTCCATGGGAAAGAGCAGAGCAGACACTTAGGTAGGCCCAGAGAGGGGCTCCCATTCACCCTGTGGGAGGGCGATGGCGCTGAGCTGACCCAGCCCCAGCACATCCAGCCGAAGCTTGTGAACTCAGCACAAGTTTATTTTTGTTACTTCTCTTTGGTCTAGAAGAGAAAAACAGCTAATTTTGAGAGTGAGAAAAATGCACCAAGTAATGACAAAGATAGTGTGAGTTATGCTTTCAATCTATTTTGTGGCCCTTTGATGATGAGGAAAATAAAGGAATTATCTGGCTGTGGTTTTGTGACCATAATTATACGGTGGGCATTGACTGAGCTAGAGGATGCTGGAGGGGGACGAGGTCGTTTTGACCCTTCCCCCTTAGTTGCCCATCTCATTCCCCGTCCTGCCAGGAAATTGGAGACAAATTCCATAGGGTATCTGAGGAGAGGTAACAGAGGGATATTTGCCAAGGAAAGCCAACAAGGGAGGGTAACGGACCCACAGTCAGCGAAAGGGGCACTTGCACCATCCCTAGGCCCCACGGGTGAAGGGTGCAGCAGTGGCCAAGCCGCGGAACAAATACCACCGCCTTGGCAGCTGACAGCACGAGTTTGTGCTCCCACAGCTCTGAAAGTCAGAGTCAGGACGGGCTCACCGGGCTCCAGGCAGTGTGACGGGGGGCTGTATTCCTTCTGGGCGCTCTAGGAAAGAACCCGTTTCCTTGCCTTCCTCGGCTCCTAGAGGCTGCCCACAGTCCTTGCCTCACGGCCTTCTTCCATCTTTCAAGCCTGAAGTGAGTTGAGTTCTTCTCATATTGAATCACTTCAACTCTGACTCCCCTACCATTCTACCATCTTTTAAGGAATTTGGGCCCATCTGGATAATCCAGATAATCTTCCTATTTTCAGGTCAGCCTATTAGCACCCTTAACTCCCTCTGCAACCTGAACTTCCCCTTGCCAGTTTGCATAACACATCCACAGATTTCAGGGCTCAGGATGTACACATCTCTGGAAGCATTGCTCTGCCTGCCACATGCACTGGGGGTTGCTATAGGCGGTGTGGAGGGGCTGCCCAGCAGGAGCGCTGGCCCCTGGTGGAAGAATGCAGCTGCTGTTAACTGGGTTCCAGCAGCCAGGAAGAAATACCCCAACACTGACTCCAGCTGCCCTCATGTCTCCTGCTGCTCCCATTCCCCAAAATTAGCCAAATGTAGCCATCAGTGAAAGGACTAGGGAGCCTGTTACTGGAGTCCAATAATGGCAGACTCCCAGGACCCAGAGCTGCCTGTCAGTGAGAACCATGCAGCCCAACCCCAGAGTGGAAATGAATATCGAGTTTATTACAGGTATGTATAAAATATATATACTCTAAATATATATCTACACATACATATACATGTACACATATATATGATTCTGGAGTTCAGAAGGATGTAGCACAAATATGAAATATCTATTAAAAATGAAATGTTTAATTCACCTAAAGATACAAAAGTAAAAAGACCAGTTGGGAGTTTATTACAGGTGGGAGTGAAATGTATTCAAAGGAAAGAATAAGCTCCCTCAACAGGGTAAGTAAAAATACTGGGACATGTGTGAACAAGGCACATACATGCAGTCACGCAAGCTCCAAGAACTGCCAACCTAATGTTTATGGTGATCAAGGTTTAGACCGTAGATGAAAGCTCCAAGAGCCAGGACACCCCAAACCTTAAAACATTGGGGCTGGAGGGAGAACTTCTCATTGCCAATGAGACAGCTCCCCTAAATCCTCAATGAAGCAAGTTCTTCTTGGAGCTGATGTGGCTGAGAACTCTTGGGACCCTGTGTTGATGGCACTAAAAGAGAAAGGAAGGAAAAGCCAGAGGTAAGACTCAGGAGTTATGAAGGGACCATTTCCCTGGCTATATATGATGCGTAGTGAGAACTTTAGCATGAAGGATTTGTAAATTATCTTTTATTTTTAAATTTTTTGCTATGCTATTATGTGTTGTTTTACAGAAAAAAAAAAAATCTGTGTGATACCATGATGCTCTTTTAGTGCAGAATGTCAGGGATTTCTGAAGAATATAGCAGAGATAAAAAAAAATAAGGAGGAAGTGTCTTGAAAATCAGAATATGGGGTAGAGAAAGTTCTAAAATCCTAGAACCATGGAATCCTCATAAGCTTCAGGAATGAGGAATGGGGTTCCTGTAAACCATGGTTTTCTATAAAACTGGTAGGTCCCAGAGGCAAGCGAAGCTGTCGGTCACTCTCCACACACCTACAGGCAATCCCATACCTGAAGGAGTCTGGGAGCCCCGCAGCTCCCACCTTCACCATGTCTGAGTTGGTGTCCTCGCATAGGTGTGCTGTGTTTCCTTGTGTGTCCATCTTGTTTCCCAGTAATCCCTAAGCCCCTTGACTTATCATCAAAGGAGTCAATGAGTATTTCACTTAAATTATTCCAGGAAGTAAGAAAAGTGGCAAAATGTTATAATGTAATCAGATTCACAACATTCTCCAGCACAAACTACCAGCAACTGGGGAAAATTTCTACTTACAGCGACAACTAAAAACCATTTGGAATCTATTTAGGAGCAAAATGGTATACAGGATCTTTGTAGAAAAAAAAAAAATCTGGGAGATTTAAAGAATTTAACGTATTAAATATTCTTAACATGTCAATTGTCCTGCATGTTAATGTGTAGAATTAAGTGGTTTACCATTGATATTCAGCAGAAATTTTTAAGACTCTAGGACAGTGCTTCTCAAGCTTTAATGTGCACACAAACCACCTGGGATCTCATTAAAATGCAGATTTTGAGTCAGTGCATCCAGGATGGGGCATGAGATTCAGCATTGCTAGCAAGCTCCCGGGGACACCCATGCTGCTGATCCATGGCCCACATCTGTGCAGCAAGTCTAATGGAGGACATCTCATTTTCCATTGGATCCACCTCAATAAGGGCATTCCTCAGGGAATGAGCCAGAATCAGCACAAATTAGACCACGTGTGGCCCCACGATCAACCCCACTCTTTCTTATTCTTCAAAAGTGGGTTGGGTTTTCTAGGTAACGTTTACAAGAAAGGGCGAAGAGAGTTCTGTTGGCCTTTATTTTTAAATGTCAGTAAGTACTCTATGCTTCTTTCCTAAACATCCATGCACGAATATATGTTTAGCACCATTAGGAAAGAAAGAATCTTGCCTTCAGGGTGACAAAAATCTGGGCAGGAGTTCCAGCTGGTTTCCTTCTTCTGTGCCTGTCCCTGGAGTGCCTGGCCCAAAGACAGGAGTTGT
The DNA here is from genome assembly GCF_000951045.1 of Mandrillus leucophaeus. Lineage (NCBI taxonomy): Eukaryota > Metazoa > Chordata > Mammalia > Primates > Cercopithecidae > Mandrillus > Mandrillus leucophaeus. Next base: position 146,919 of record NW_012101238.1, read on the forward strand.
GTTAGCCTTACTGGCCAGAGAAGTTGCTTTGGAAACCCCAGCCACATCCCAGGGCTTCCAGCAAGGAAACCCTGGGCTTGAGGGCTTCCCTTGAGGCAAAGGGAAATCCCTTGCCCTGAGCAGCCCTTGGCTGGTGTGTGGTTTTTATTTTTCTTCTCCTACTTTTTAAAATTAGCAGTTGTTCCGTATATCTTTGTCCATTTAGAAGCCTTAGTTAAGTATACTTCTTGTGGCCAGGCCCAGTGGCTCACGCCTGTAACCCCAGCATTTTGGGAGGCCGAGGTGTGTGGATCACAAGGTCAGGGGATCAAGACCATCCTGGCTAACACAGTGAAACCCCATCTCTATCAAAAATACAAAAAATTAGCCGGGCATGGTGGCACGTGTCTGTAGCCCCAGCTACTCAGGAGGCTAAGGCAGGAGAATCGCTTGAACCTGGGAGGCGGAGGTTGCAGTGCGCCGAGATCGCACCACTGCACTCTAGCCTTGGCAACAGAGCAAGACTCTGTCTTGAAAAAGAAAAGGAAAAAAAAAAAAAGAATGCTTCTTGACTGTAGGATCTACTGGAGCTATTTCTCTGGGGTGAGTTATGGTCATCTTAAACAAGGAGATTGCCCACAACAATCACAAAAGAGCTTCAAATTCAGAATTCAAGGAACCCCAATCAAGAAAAGGTAGTCACAGGGCAATTATCAAAGTAGCCATGCATGGTCTGATCAGAGGGAAGTCCTCCAGCTCCGGAACACCTCCTGATTGTAGGTTCCATTTGCCCTCCCGTGAGCAGCCGTGGTGAGCACCCCAAACTCCCAGCCTCCCCAGCTTCGTGGAAACTAGTACTTGTGACATATTTAATGTTAAATCTTCCTGTCAGGAATATGATCTGTCTCTCCATTTTGCCAGATCTTTTGTTCCATCAATAAAAGTTCAGTTTTCCCTCCTTGAAGTCATTCTAAAGCTTGTCATTGGGTATGTTCTATATGTTTGTTGTTATTGCATTATAAATGTTATTTTTATCACATATTTTCTATATATGCATTAGATAGTAAAGAATTTCATTTTCACATTTTCAAGGTAAACATTTATATCTATAAATAAAGTTACTTTGGCCTCTTACTTTTCAAATTCTCCAAAATTTCTCTGGTCCTCTTTGGCTACCTAAAGAAAGAAACTGAGGCAAAATTAATATAGAGAGTTTATTTGCGCCAAGGTCAAGGACAGCAGCTTTTGCTATAAGCAGGCTTTTAAAGGCAAGAGGAGACAAGGAGTGGGCAGATACAAAGGTGTTTGCCAGGAATTCTCACTGGTTCACAGAAAGAACTTTGAGTGATGATTGGCTCTACACTGTTGAACTATATAGGGTATGGATAGTGGTGTCCGGCACATGGCACGTTGTAGCTACTTGGCATCCATTAGTCCAGAGTTCACATAGCCGGCGGCTTCAGGAGGTCATGATTTAGTTCAAGGTGGGAGGGAGACATGGCTGCTGTGTCTGCTGTCACATTTCAATGCCTCTCTGGGCTTGATAATTAAAAGGGACTCACACTCCTCAGATTCAAAGTTTCTTTTTTTCCTCACCTTTACAGCAAAATCTTTCAAAAGAAGTGTCTGTCCTCATGGTCTCCAATTCCCCTCTTCCTGCACTCTCTGCGACCTACTTCAGTCTGTGATCCACGTTCTCACCAAGGTGAGAAATGACGTGGGGAAGGCTGAACCCATGGTCAGCTCTGAGCACGCATCCTTCTTGACCAGCCCACCATGTCTGGCACAGGTGGGCACTCCCTCCCTTTGAGGACAGCACGTCTCTGTGGCCTCAGTGCTCTTGCTGGCCGCCTCTCACCTGGGAGTGGCCGGGGCACAGTCCTCAGACATCTCTGTCTTTCCTGTACTTCCGCCCTTGTTGATTTCCTCCAGTCCCGTAGGTGGGAGCCACACCTTCGTTTGCATGTACCTAGGAAAATAATGGCTTCTTTACTTTATCCACCTCATTTATAGCCTTAATGTTTCTGTACTTCTGAAAGATTTCTCAGTCTTTAGCTCTATTTGTGATTTTCTCATTTTTATAATCTGACATTGGCTTGTGTGTCATTTTGGGCCATTTTATTTGTATTTTCTTGGTGTCTTATGTGTTTTGTTGACACATAATTCTTTACCCCACCTAACACTCTTTGCCTAAACTCCATGATGCCTGATATTAATATTTTCTCCCCTGATATTAATATTTTCTCCCCTTTAATTGGCAGCTGTTCAGTACATCTTCATCCTGAGCAAATTTTCACAAACGTCAGGATTAGTTTGTGGTCAATGTGGCTTTGATAAGCATCCTGTGAGTTTTATACTCTAATAGAAGTCTAAGACTCTCAAGTCTATTGGTTTATAAAATCCACCCACATTTATTGTTTCTATTACTGTGTTTTATTTCCTGGTTTTAGCTTGGGTAAATTTTAATTCCTTTGGATTTCCTTCTCATGCGTTTGTGCATGCTACCTGATATTTCCATTCTATTATCACTTACTGCTAAAATTTGTTAACTATACATTCACCCTGGTATTTTTTTCAATGCATCAGTCAGTATCTGCCCAACATAGCCTGTTAGACACCTGCCGTGGGAAACTGGTTTTTCTTCTTCCATGATTGCTCCTTTAAAAAAAAAAGGTAATTAATCATTTTTCTTTTTTAGAAAGTAATTTGTTCTTTTTTCAGTAGGAGCCAACCCCTAGATTGGTAAATTCTCCACCATGAGAAAAAGCACAGTAGTGATACCTGACCGTTTTCTAGCGTCGACTAAAGAAAAACATCAAGTTTTTCAAGAATTAAAGTTCATTTTGTTCAGGAGTCTTACTGAAGACCATAGATGGAGGTCTACAGCCCAGGAGCAGCCCTCTAGAGAAATTCCATCAAACAGCTCTGAAATAGGGCTTTAGCCGACAGTTTATATATGAAGTGTGGAGGTTCAGTACGTGCAAAATCACATCACACTTGCTCAGAAGTTACAGTAAAGCAGAATCATGTGAAGGTTTGAGTATAAGAATCCATCTGGTTATAGATGACAGAAGTATCATCACTAACCCCAGCAGGCATCATCTCATGTGCAGCAGGAAGCAGAGACTAGGATGGTTTATCTTTAGAGGAACATAGTGGCTCAGGCCAGAGATGTGGGGGCTGTGTGGCACTCTATCTTGTTTTGTCTTCAAAGCGTCTTTTGGGAGAGCTGAGTGTTGTCACAGAGTCAGGGGCTTTGTGAGAGTCTGCTGCAAGCATGCAAGAGCACACAGGCTTCTCACATTTGCTACTTTGTCTCACACTAGCACATACCCGCACCATGCTTTCCCCTTTCTTTAATTTTGTTTTAAAACAGCAATGATATGTGCAGAGGTGATTTCCAAACTATTTGGTCTCATTGGTTCTCCACCCTGGACTGATTTCCTGGACACTTCAGCAAGTGCTGGCTTTCAGGTGGCTTCTGTGGCTACACCAGTAGAGTTGGTTTCACCCACATTGGAAGTCAAGGCAGAATTCCACAAGCAGGTGTGGCTTTTACCTCCATGCCCTGAGGTTCTGTCACCTTACTTCTGGAACAGGACTCACTCACTGAGTCTTGAACTGTCAGATTGTCAGATTTGGAGTTTTATCAGCTTCACCTGGGTGGTCAAGGTACAGCATAGTGTAGGTGACAAAGCCTCCAGCAATATGGTTAGCAAAGCAGAAAGCCAGCGTGTCCACACAGAGGGTGCCCCCAGTGGCTCACTCAGAATGTCTCTGTATTTGAGGATGCAGGTGTGTTATTAAAAACAAGGAATCTGAAGGAGTTTGGAACCAGAAAAAAGGAACAATGATTGCTCCGGGGACATGTTGCTCATTTTATTGCCTTCAGGCATCATAAGTTCATGACTGAAAAGTTCCCATCTGGCAATGGGTGGCCATCATCAGAGTCTGAGCACTTGCTCTCTTCCCTGGGCAGGATACAAATAGGACGTTCTCAGAGTCGCCTTCTCTGGACCCCAGCTGACTCCCAGGTGGCCCTGCAGTTGCCAAGCCCCTACATAAGGGGCCAACGTGCATGTCCATCAAAGGCATCTCTTGGCCATTGGGTATTTTTCTGTGTATCACTTGCACCCTTCACCCCTGTCCCCTCTATAGCGAGTGTAGGCCTCTGAGGAGGCATGCCTCAGTCTCCCTGCAGGGACCTGACAAGGGACGGGGCAGAGGGAGGGAGCGCAACAGGTCCTGAACCCATCGGACAAACCCGATGCCCCGGAGTGTGGGGAACTTGGGGGATTCACATGGAGACTGCAATAGGGTAATTTTCAGAAAGTTACAAACGTAGACCACTTACAAATACAGGAGCGTCTGATTTCCTCAATTCTGTAAAGAGAGAACCAGCAACAGGCGATGCTGGCTGGAGGAGAACTGGAGGAATCGTGGTTATTGGGCATGAGGGGAAATCCCAGGTCAGTTACATAACTGGTTCACTTCCTGAAAAATCACAGCATCTGGGGAGATCTTTTCTGTTGCACAGAAATCACTGGCATCTCCCTTGGACAAAAAGCTCCACAAGTTAACGGTAATTTTCGAGTCTTGCCTTAAATAACAAAGACCAAGTCAAACAGAGGTGCATTCCCTAGATAACTCCATCACCAGCAGTAGGCCTGTTGAGCAATGTTCCAGAATGGTGGTGGAAGCTCTGCTAATCTCCCTCTGCCTTTTTCCAAATTTCAAGCAATTTTTTTTCTGGACAGAGTCACAGAGGAGAGTAAGAAGAAAGGAACATGGCCTGAGGGTGGGAGTCCTCTTCACTGAGGCACAAGTGGGTCCCCCAGAGCTCACCCCCTGTGCACCCCCTACCTGCACCCCCTCTGTCCAGCCACCACACCACACAGAGGTCCAGAAAGAATCAGCGGAGGACGCTGATTGGCTGCCATCCGCACCCCCACACTCTCAGGGGCATCGTCTGTTCCCAAGTCTTAATGACTGTCTGTCCCTGACATTTTTGCAGATTTTACAAATGCATCTAATGGTCTAAGTGTACCAACCATGTAGGAGAAGGAGGGCCCCTCCTAGGACGCACATGGGACATTGCTCCCAGACCCACCCCTCTTACCTCTTGTTCCACAGGCCCCTGGTAGGCAGGCAGTCCTGACGCTCTCCCAGGTCATGTGTGAGCAGATGGGATTAAATTAGGTGGTGAAGGCCCTACAGGTAGAAACCGGCTAGGCTGGGACAGCACTCACGTCCTCTGAGACCAGAGCACACCGGGCTCCTTCTCAAGTCTGTGGTTCTGAGCTCCATGCTGCTGCTGCCCTGTGGTCCGCAGGCAGCTCACCCCTGGTCCCAGCAGGGTCAACACCTTGCATTTTGATATAGTTTGGATGTTTGTCCCCTCCAAATCTCATGTTGAAATTTGATCCCCATCTGTTGGCGGTGGGGTCTGGTGGGAGGTGCTTGAGTAGATCCCTCATGAATGGCTCGGTGCCATGAGAGAGTAATGAGAGAGTTTCCCCCTGTAAGATTGAGTGTTAAAATGTGCCTGGCACCTCCCTCCCTGCTTCTCCTCTCTGTGTCTCTCTTCTCCCCTTCTCCCCTTCTCCTCCCTCTCCTCTCTCTTTCTCTCTTTCTCTGTCCCTCCCACTCTTCCCCTTTCTCTTTCTCACGTTCTCTCTCTCTCCTGCACAAGAAGCACTATGCTGCTTCTTCAGCCTACAGAACTGTCAGCCAAATAAACCTCTTCTTTATAAATTAGCCACCTCAGGTAACACAAACAAGCTTTTATCGCAACACAAACAGACTGAGACAGACCTCACTCCCCACCAGACTGCGGGGTCCCCACGGCCCTGCCCAAGATTGTCCTCAGCTGAATTCCTGCTTATTCTCACGCACAGTATGGTCATGACTGGTCATCAAGTGGACAGGCCATGCATCCCTGCAAGGAGGACAGCAAGGTAGAGGGCAAAGACCCCCCTTGTGAATCCCGAACCTGGGCAACATCCAAGACCACACGAATTGCCTGCCTCTGCCCGTCCCCTCAAGCTCCATGGTCTCCTGTGTTCCCAGTGCTCCTGCATTTCAGGCCCAGACAGTGCTGGACATTCAGAGCTCCCCATGACCTTTAAGAGAAGCCAGCAGGCCCTGTGACAGTGGGCTCATTTCTGGAAAAGTCAGGGAAAGGTGGTGGACAGTGAGTTCATGTGCATGCACATGTGTTGTGTGTTCTCCTGTAATATATTAGCAAAAAGACATTAAATGCTGGATAGGAAAAATGAGGCTTGTTTTGCATTTTATTTCAGTTTGGCAGTGTTTAGAGGGAAAATGAAAGGAAGAGATTAGGACAGGCAGGTTGAAAATTAAATAAAATTTTACTATAACTAGAAATGCACTTCAAAATAGACCTGTGCATAGAAACACATATACGTGATGTGTCTCTAGGCCATACAGGAAGTTGATCTGTACACAGCACAGGTGGGCGTCACCCCCACTGCACCGCATCCAAGCTGGTCACACACTGCTGATCCTTATCTTCTCCCAACATCTGAGTCCTTGAGGCTGCCTCTCACCTGTCTATTAGGAAAGACAATTCAAGATGTTTCAAAAATACTGTCTTTCTTAAGACACTCCCTTCCCAGAAAACCAGAAAAGACACATGGAGCTGTAAGTCCGTGCAGCCACTGGGAGCCCCTGGAAGGTTGGGCTGCGGTCTTCTCTAGTCTGCTGTTCCTCATGGCTCATGACTTCCTGTGTCTGGGGTAGAGGGACGGGAGGGCAATTTCTTATGGAGTCTTCCTAGCACATAGGAAAGAAGCACTTTCAATCAGGATATGTGTATTAAGCTCAAGTCATAAAATATGTGTCACATCCCAATCCTGGTTCCTTTGTTAGTTGGGGATTTGAGAAGGCAAACAAGTGAGCAGAGTGGGGCCTCAGCAGAGGAAGCAGGGTGGGCATAACCGGAGGGGCACACAGGCAGGGGCTGAGGAGGGGGAGGAGACAGCTGGGAACAGCAGAGGCGTTCCAAGGCAAATTCCACTTGTCTCTGTTGCCTGAAGGCAGGGCGGGAGTCTCCAACTCCCAAAACACACATTGGTTAAGTCAGAGGAACCAGAGGAAAAAGAAGCTTGAGGCCTTGGCGTTTCATGGCCTCATCCTGTCCGGGGCAGAAATATTGAAATCCCTACCACCTACCCAGCAAGCCATGGGAGATAAAACCTGGTTTCTCCTAATGGACATTGGAGATACAATTAGCCTCTTGAGTCATACGCAACACCATGTTTAAAATAGATACATCTATTAAAAAAATTTTTAATTATGGTAAAATGCATACAAAATGTACCATCTGAACTATTTTTGAGTGTGCAGTTCAGTAGTGTTGTCTATTCACATTGTCATGCATCCAACCTCCAGAGCTTTTCATTTTGCAAAACGAAACTCCACCCATTAAATAATTCTCTATTAGACACGTCTGTTTAATAATTACTTTCTTCAAGAGAATTTTATCTCCTGCTCTTGTCCTTGTTTGGCTACTTCCCTCTCCAAGTCCCCCTTCCCTCTCTCCCTCCTCCTTCTCTCTCTACACACAACACGCACACACACAAACACACACACATGCACACACACATACTGGCACACATGTACACCCATAAACAGACACGTGCAAACAATGCAGCACAGCTTATCCTTCGAGATTTATTGCCACTACCCATCTCTCTTTGTGACCATTGTTTACCTACACAGTAATATGGTTTGAAATCTCACTTTGAATTGTAATAATCTCCACGTGTCAAGCATAAGGCTAGCTGGAGATAATTGAATCATGGGGGTGGTTTCCCCCATACTGTTTCTGTGGTAGTGAATAAATCACACAAGATCTGATGGTTTTATAAATGGGAGTTTCCCTGCACAAGCCCTCTGCCTGCCACCATGTAGACATGACTTGGCTCCTCATTCACCTTCTGCCATGATTATGAGGCTTCCTCAACCATGTGGAACTGTGAGCCAAATAAGCCTCTTATCGTTATAAATTACCCAGTATCAGGTATGTCTATCAGCAGTGTGAGAACAGACTAATACATATAGAAAGATACACAAATCCCCCAATTTATAGAGATCCCACAGGGGAGGGCTACTAGTTCTGCCACAGGGGTCCCCCAGCCCAAATGACCTGTCCATTCAGGACTCTTAGACAGGAAGAGCCTCAGGCCAAAGGAAGCATCCAGATGGAACCTGCTGAATTGGTGCCCACTGAGTGCAGACCTCTGTAAGGGATTGTTACCCAAGCAAAAGGGGTTCCTCCTCTGATTTGCTGTAGGGAATGGAATCAGGCCTCACCCTATCCTTTGTACTTGGTGGTGGGTCTACCATCAAGCTGACCAAAGGGGCGTGGCTATGTTCGGTGCCAGGAAAGAGGAGCTGGACATGCCCATCTTCTGTCCCCACACACTATGAAACTGAAAAACAAAACACCAAGCAGAGAGGCATGCATGAAGAAAGCACATTAGGAACAGCCTCCCACCTGCCACTGTTTTATTTTCATGGATCAAGTAGTCGCGGAGGTTGGACGGATGCCCCAAAACACCATTAGGCATCTTCACACTTTTTCTCCATCACAGTAAATTCGCCATTCCAGGGAAGTGCTCCTACCAAAAAGCTGCAGCTTAATTTCTGAAAAAGATGACAACAACAAAAATCAGTAGAGTGGCGAAAAAAACAGAAAACCCATTGTCCTGTTGTTAGGTGTCAGTTTAGGAATGTGCTGAGAGATGGGTCACCACCCTCGAGCGATGCTCGCAGGAATCTACAGAGCTGGAGGCTGCAGACTTCATAGCCATCAGCAGTTTCCCAGAGGGATCTCTGTTCTATTTTAACCACAGGAAGACAAGAAATGTTAATAATCCTAACATTGTGGTGCAAGTTCAGATATAAACTTGACATTATTTTAATTCTCTTTAATGCAATGTAAATAAAACAATTCTAATTGTTAGCTAAAAGATGTTATTTTCTTGATTAAATAATCCATTTTAATGTTGGCTAGGTTGTGGACAAAAGGAAATGCTTATACACTGCTGGTGTGAGTGTAAATTAGTGCACCCATTGTAAAAAGCAGTGAGGTGATTCCTCAAAGAACTAAAAACAGAATTTCCATTCAACCCAGGAATCCTGCTCAAAGGAATATAAATTGTTCTACCATGAAGACACATGCACATGTATGTTCATTGCAGCACTATTCACAGTAGCAAAGACATCAAGTCAGCCTGAATGCCTGTCAATGGTGAAATGGATTAAAAAAACAGTGTAGTACATATACACCATGGAATACTACACAGCCATAAAAAAGAATGAGATCATGTCCTTTGCAGTAATATGAATGGAGCTGCGGACCATTATCCTAAGCAAACTAATGCAGAAACAGAAAACCAAATACCACATGTTCACACTTACAAGTGGGAGCTAAACAATGAGAACACATAGACACAAAGAGGGAATTACAGACACTGGGGCCTCCTGGAGAATAGAGGGCAGGGGAGGGAGAGGATAAGAAAAAAATACCATATTGGGAACTCTGCTTACTACCTGGGTGATGAAATAATCTGTATATCAAACCCCTGTGACACGAATTTACTTATAACAAACCTGCATGTGTACCCTTGAATCTAAAATAAAATTCGTAAATCCGTTTTGTTCTAATAACAAGTCAAGAGCAATTTATAAAATTTTAGGGCCTAACATATCTTTTCTTCCAAAGAACTCTGCTTTTCTTTCAAAATATCATTGAAACGACAAATAAAATATCCTATGTGTATGTGACAGATAATGAATGGATGGATGGATGCGTAGATAGATGGGGAGGCAGAGAGATGGTGGTCCTGGACAAACTGCAAAGGCCATGTCAAACAGACTGAAATCACTGGGGCACTTCCAGGAGTTAAGAGGCAGACAAAGTCAGAAAGAAGAAAGTTTAGTCCCTGCTGAGTATTGAAAATCTGCAATAAAAAGTACTGGATCAAGATGACTTTATAGGCAGATTACATCAAATTTGGAAAACCAAAAGCATCTGCTTGGAAAAAGAGAAAGTTTTTATTATTGACAAATGTCTGCTTAAACATGTATGTTTAAAACCTGAGACATATCATGGAAATCTTAGACACAAGTGGGCTCCTTGGGAACAATTTTCTTTAATGTACTTTAATATTTTCTACAAACTGCCAAAAGCAAAAACTTTCCTACAATCCCTAAAAGCCCAGGAGAAAATATAAATTTAAAACCACCATACTCCTAATACCAGTAAAAGATAAAACAAGCTTGAAAGATCAGATAGCATTCAGACAAGCTCACTGCTGAAATGTTTGTCCTGACAGACATCCTGTGAGCCGGAAATGATAGGGTTTGTTTCATTTGAGCATACAGAGGCAGTTTTCATCAAACATAGTGACAGAGCAGTTCATAAACATATTTGCAATTTCCTGTGCCATGGTAGTGCATAAAGCAGTGGTTCTCAAAATGATCCTAAGGCCAGCAGCGGCAGCAGCAGCACCACTCGGGAACTCATTAAGAACGCAAATTCTCAGACCCCATTTCCTCACCTACTGAATTGGAAACTCTGCAGGTGGAACCCAGTCATCAGGGTCTGTCAATACCTCCAAGTGATTGTGACGCCTGCTCACATTGGAGAACCACTAATGTAAAGACAGGGGCAGTGATGCACCTGTTGGGCAAACCTGCAGAATGCTCAGGCCTTCATCAGTCTGGGACCAAGTACTGGCATATGAGCTGATCTAAGATAAAAAGATACAGGCTTGAAGCCAAAAGCCCCTGGGCCAAGTCCTCCTTTTGTTGGGAGTCTTTGGGTTTGCCCCAGCCTTCCTGGAAACCTGGGCTGACCCCAGCAAAAATCAGCTGTAAACCCAGGAGGGTGGAGCCACCATCTGGCTTAGTCATCGCTTAATCTTCAGCACCCAGAATAGACCTGGTGCAAAGCACGCAGCACCTGGTGCTCAGTAAGTTTCTATGAGTGGATGAGTGAATGAATGAAATTCCTTTTCTGTCTGCACAAGGATGAGGGACTGTGGGCCCAGCAATAGCAGGTGGCTGGTCTGGACCCAATAGGACAGGCTTTTGGTGATTATGTGTTGTCCGGTGTGCCTGCATCACAAGACCAGAAGTCAATGGAGCCCTTGAGATAACAGTGGTCTTGACAACATCCTTTCTGCAGGATGAAGGATGAGAAAGAAGCTCAGAGAGTTCTGCCACATTCTGTGGCCCTGGATCCTCTGCTCTAAAGGCCACAGGGTTGGCTACCTGGGGCTAAACATTGGGAGCCACCCAGACCTCAAAGAGAAGATCTGCATGCCTCAGCTTTCTCTCTTGGGCTCAGAGCTCCCCAGGCCATCACGGACAGGTGATCCACCACCTACCTTTTTCAGCTTGGGGTTTTCTTGAATGGCACAGATTTCATTAGTGCTGAAAGGCTTTCTGCAATCGCTGCGGGCAATTTCTACATCAATAAGGTATTCCAGACAATTTGTGACCTGTTGGTTAGCAGTTATGCAATTTTATTCAAAAAAGTTGTATTTTTTTTAAAGTTTTGGCAAAAAAAAAAAAATTATTCTCACTCTCATCCTTTCCACTTTCCTTCCTCCCTCACCCCACGACAGAGCTTTAGCGGAAGGCTAAGATGCCCACTGCCTGGAGCCCTGTGCACACCAAGACCAGTCAGCACTCCATAGCCTAAGGGAGCCGGACACTTGGGTAAAGGCTCCTCTCCAGCTTGTCACCTCCTTGAAGGCAAGGCCTTCTCATTCCATTTCCTGTCCCCAAGCCCAGGGCATGCTGCATGCTCAGTGAGGACTGAGAGGAGAAAGGCGGGCTCTCCAGAACCATCAGCTCTCCTGGGCCTGAGATGCTCAGGTTCACACAGGCCCGACCAGGGGACAGCCCCCTCAGCCACATTAGGCCCCAGTCCCCCAGATTCCAGTGAAACCTCCCACCCTCTAGGGTTTCCCCACCCAAAGCCCCTCCCACCAGCTCAGCACACAGTCCATAAGGACCCATGCAGGCATGAGTTTGCCTGTCTTGTTGTCTGCTGAGTCTTTAGTGAGTAGAACAGCAGTAGGTTTATAGCAGGACATTAGTATTTGTTGAATTCATTAGTGACTGAATGCAATCAAGGCTACTTGTGATGCCCACTTAAATCTGTTTGCATCTGGCATTAAAGGATTACAGCAGGAGATGAAGGAGTGTCTGCTAGTTGGGTCTGGATTCACCTGGACTCACCTTTCTTTATCAGATCTTTTCTCATGGCTAGCGCTCTATTTGTCTCCCAACCTTAGCAAATACATGAACATTTGATTAGAAGTTTGGGGTTTAAACGAGTTAGTCTATGCAAAGGACTTAGAACAACAGCCCAAGCATTTGTGGAAGGCGCTCTGTCTGTTCACTGCCTTATTGATGCTGTGGAAGTGTCTACGCTGTTAAGCATTCACATATTTAGGATTTTTGCATACGGATATTTTTCTCATATGGCCACTCTTTCAGTCTGACTTCAACTGTGCCGCCACATGAAAATGTCAACCTATATGGAGAGACACATTTACCTGCAGCTGGGCTTGTAGCGTCTTGACCACCAGGAACACATACTTGTCCTCGCTCTCTTCGTTGTATTCTTGCATGGCAAACCACAGACACTGCTTTACGTTGGCATTTGAGGCATTGACGGGTTTTAATTTCCTCAACACCACCATCTCATTCTTGTTTGAATCTTTCCTGGCCACCAGGGCCAGGGGAATGGTGAGGAGGAGCAGGGAGAGCCACCGGCACCTGGGCATGGTCCCTTGGGCAAGAGGTACAGTCAAGTCTCCTCGTCCTTTCAGGGCTGGAGCTGTGGGCAGGATGGGGTGGCCGCGGCTGCTGCTTTGGATTCAAGAATCTTCGAGCCACACACTGCCTCCTGTTAGCGTCAGCCTAGCTGTATTCAAGACAGGGCCATTAGGATCATTCTTGGGGTTAGCCCTCTCTTTCTCCAAGGAAACCCACCCAGGAATGCCAGTTAAGGGGTCTCTCTACCAGCCTCCCCTCCTTATCCTGAGAGCAATCTGTGTTTCTAGGGAGAGCTCCTCTCCCCTTAGGCCCCGATGTGTCTATGCCTACCCCTGCGCACGTCACTCTTGTTATCTGCTTCTCAGTCCTGTGCGGTGTGATCATGAAAACTGTGGCTGCCTCAGAGGCCTTGTGGCCTCAGCCCTTGGTGGACTTTCAGCCTGCTCTGCCTGCAGCTCCCTCTTACTCCCTGTGGGGTTGGGTGACGACCTGACCTGTGGTTCTCCTGGGTCTTTGGCACTCTTAGTTCATGCCTGTGGCCCAGTCAAGGGTCTCTGTGGGTCCTGGTCTCCAGTCTCTCTTGCCCTTCTGAGTCCACGCCCTGCAGAGAGGTTACACTTTGTGATGTAATTCAGCACCTGTGTCCTGTCCCAGTGAGGACACCTCCCACTTGCCAGCCTCAGGCCTTTGGTCTAAACAGCTCTCACAGGGGCACAGAGAGCAGGCAAATGCCTCCTGCTCTGCCCTCAGAGTCGGGCGCCTGCAATGGTTAATACTGAGTGTCAACTTGATTGGATTGAAGGACACAAAGTATTGATCCTGGGTGTGTCTGTGAGAGTGTTTCCAAAAGAGATTGACATTTGAGTCAGTGGGCTGGGAAAGGCAGACCCACCCTTAATCTGGTGGGCACAATCTAATCAGCTGCCAGCGAATATAAAGCAGGCAGAAAAATGTGAAAAGGAGAGACGACGGGCCTAGCCTCCTAGTCTACATCTATCTCCCATGCTAGATACTTCCTGCCCTCGAACATCAGACTCCAAGTTCTTCAGTTTTGGGACTCGGACTGGCTCCCCTTGCTCCTCAGTTTGGCAGACAGCCTATAGTGGGGCCTTGTGATCATGTAAGTTAATAGTTAATAAACTCCCTTATATATATATATATTATTTATATATATATTGTTTATACATATATAAAGGGGAGTTTATTAAGTATTAACTATATATACATATATATGCATATATATACATATATATATATATATGTATATCCTATTCGTTCTGTCCCTTTAAAAGAACCCTGACTAATACAGGGCCCCTCTGGCATCTTCTGCTTACCTGTGCCAATGAGTCTGGCTTCCTGAATGCCTGGCCTCTGAACTCCCTTGACTTGGGCCAACAGTACCCCCCTGCCCTGTCCTGCCAGGGTGAGAGTCACATGGCCCACTCTGATGCCCAGGTCTGGCCCTTAGTGGGAGGAGGGGGGCATGCACCTGTTAAGCTCTCAAAGCTTCTGCTTTTCTGTGAAAATCCCAAATCAGTGTCCAGAAAGTTCCTGGTGAGGCAGAGAGATGAGCATTCTTCCTAGGCTTCAAAGATCAATGGGTTCTATGAGCCAGGGCAACATACAGAAAATACATACGGGCAGGAATCTGTGAGGCAAGTGGCAAAGCATTGCAGAGTGCAAATGCATTATGCTGTATTTAAACTTTTTCCCTATGAGTGGATTATTCAGATGTTTCTCATTTTCAGCTGTTACAAACAGTACTGCAGTGAACAATCCCTTTCCAATATCTTCATGATGTTACACAAGTACTTTTGTGTAATAAAAGACTAGATGGAAAATTGATACAAAGCTTTAGGCAAATTTAAATTTATTATTTATTGCCAAAATGTTCATCACTTCCTAATTATGTATTCATGATTTTCAAATCCTGTTGCATGTTAAAGGTACTGATGAAGATTTAAAACACCAGAGCATACCTCACTGATAAAATCAGAATCTCTTGAACAGGGTCCAGGAAGCCAGCTGTTTTTAAAGTTCCCCAGGGGTTCCAATCTGCAGCCAAGTTTGAAAATCAGTGTAGTGGATCTACAACTTCCTGATATTAATGTGCACATGAACCACCTGGGACTCTTGTTAAAAGGCAGGTGCTGAGTTTGTGGGTCTGAGGCAAGGCCTAGATTCTGCATTTCTAACTAGCTCCCATGTGATCCAAATGCTGCTAATATTCAGATCCCAGTTTGATTAGAGAAGTATTGACCTGTGACAATCCCTGCTTCTTCATATCTTTGCCTTCAGTCGAGCCTTTCTTCATGGGATAGATGATTATGTTCCGTTGATTTGATTTGTACCATTTATATTATTTGTCAGGGTTAACCATGTTTTCATAGAGACTCACTGAGTCGAGGAACACCTGATCTGGGCCCCAGGATGCATGTAGAGCAGACTTTCCCTTGGTGAGGCCAGCTGTGACACCCTGAAGTAAAGCCAAGCCTCCTGGACCAGCCAAGGGGCAGTCAGCCTGTAGACCTATGTGCCTGAAAATGAAGGCTCACTGTGGTTAGCTACAGGGTAGGGGTGGTTTGTTATGCAGCACTTCTGGGCCAATAGCTGACTGATACACACACATTCACTGAAGCAAAGCAGTATTTCTAGGCTTTAGACTTTGGAGAAGTATGTGGTGGTGGTTGATAATTAGGTAAAAGATCCAAATCATATACCCCTAACACTTTCATGCCCCTCTGGCTTTCACAAGAATGCACACTCACATGCACACACACACATGCACACACACACCATCATGTTGATATTACTTAGAAATTTTTGATCTGGGCTTTCTCTGAACATATTCAGAGAGCTGCTCCTGTTACTTTGCATACTTTTCAAGGAGGAGTAACTCCTCACTGCTGCATGCTATCAGTTTTGAGGCTATTTCTTATGTAGCATAGCTTATTGATACCAAATCTTTTACCTGAGGTCTTTTGTCTTCCTTTAATTTTAGAAAATGTATCTCTATAATTTCTTCAAATATTTCCATCTTTTTATTTTTCTTTCATTTTGAGATTTCTATGGTCTTTTGGGGAGCAGTAGTTGCAGGGTTTTTGTTTGTTTCCAGCTTTATTGAAGTATAATTAACAAATAAAAACTTGTTTAGAGGGTGCACATGTGATGCTTAAATAGACAGATAGCAAAATGATTACCACAATCAAGCTAATTAACATATTCATCCCCTCATATAGTTACTTTTTTTTTTTATGGTGAGAACACCTGCGATCTACTCCCTCGGCGAACTTCAAGTATACAATATATTATTATTAACTATAGTCACCATGCTGCACATGAGGTCTCCAGAACTCATTCCTCTTACAGTTGAATGTTTGTACCACTTGACCAATATCTCCCTCTCTCCTCACCCCTAAACCCTTGGTAATCACCATTCTGTTCTCTTTCTATGAGTTCGACTTTTCATTAGAGTCCACATATGAGGGAGATCATGCAGTACTTGTCTTTCTGCATCTCACTTATTTCACCTAGGATAGTGTCCTCGAGGTTTAAACATGCCACTGCAAAAGGCAGAAAACCCCATAGCCTTGGCCCAAAAGCTCCTTCAGCTGATAAACAACTACAGCAAAGTTTCAGGACACAAAATCAACTTACAAAAATCACTGGCATTCCTACACAACAACAACAGCCAAACCAAGAGTCAAATCAGAAAGGCAATCCCATTCACAATTGCCATAAAAAGAATAAAATACTTAGGAATACAGCTAACCAGAAAGGTGAAAGATCTTTACAACAAGAATTACAAAACGCTGCTCAAAGAGATCGGAGATGACACAACCATATGGAAAAATATTCCACGCTCATGGATAGGAAGAATTAATATCGTTCAAATGGTCATACTGCCCAAAGCACTTTACAGATCCAGGGTTATTCCTCTCAAATTACCAATGCCATTCTTCACAGAATTAGAAAAACAATTTTAAAACTTATATGAAACCAAAATTCAGCTCAAATAGTCAAGGCAATGCTAAGTGGGAAGAACAAACCTGGAGGAATTAAGTTACCTGACTTCAAAGCATATTACAAGGCTACAGTAATTAAAACAGCATGTTACTGGTACAAAAACAGGCACATAGACCAATTGAGAAGAAAAGAGAGTCCAGAAATAAAGCCATACACCTACCACCATCTGATCTTTGATAAAGTTGACAAAAACAAGCAATGGAGGAAGAACTTCCTGTTCAATAAATGGTGCTATAACTGGCTAGCTATATGCAGAAAATTGAAGCTGTACTCCTTCCTTCCACCATTTACACAAATGAATTCAAGATGCATTAAGGACTTAAGTGTAAAACCTACAACTATAGAAACCCTGGAAGACAACCTAGAAAATACCATCTGGACATAGGCTTTGGCAAAGATTTCATGGTGAAGATGCCAAAAGCAATTGCAACAAGCCAGAAATTGACAAATTGTACTGATTAAACTAAAAAGCTTCTGCACAGTAAAAATAAACTATCAACAGAGTAAACAGACAACCTACAGAATGGGAGAAAATATACGCAAACTATGTATCTGACAAAGGTCTAATATCCAGAATCTATAAAGAGCTTTGTTTAAATTTACAAGAGGAAAACAAATGACCCCATTAAAAATGTGGGCAGAGGACATGAACAGACTCTTTTCAAAAGATGGCATACATGTGACCAACAAGCATATGAAAAAAAGGTCAATATCACTGATCACTAGAGAATTGCAAATCAAAACTACAATGAGACACCATCTCACACCAGTTAGAATGGCTACTCCTAAAAAGTCAAGAAATAACCAATGCAGGCGAGGTTGTGGAGAAAAGGGAACATTTATACAGGGTTGGTGGAAGTGTAAATTAGTTCAACCATGGTGGAAAGCATATGACGATTACTCAAGGAGCTAAAAGTAGAACTACCATTTGACTCAGCTACCCCATTACTGGGTATATACTCAAAGTAATATAAATAATTCTATCATAAAGACACATGCATGCAAATGTTCATTGCAGCACTCTTCACAATGGTAAAAACATGGTCTCAACCTAAATGCCTATCAATGGCAGATTAGATAAAGAAAATGTGGTACATATACACCATGGAATACTATGCAGCCATAAAAAAATACAAAACAAGATTATGCAAGATTATGTCTTTCATGGGAACATGGATGGAACTGAAGGCTATTATTCTTAGCAAACAAACATAGAAACAGAAAACCAAATACTGCATGTTCACACTTATAAGTGGAAGCTAAATGATAAGAACTTACGGAGACAAAGAAGGGAACAACAGACACTGGGGTCTACTTGAGGGTAGAGGGTGAGAGGAAGGAGAGAACCAGAAAAGATAACTATTGGGCACTGGGCTTAATGTATGGGTGATTAAATAATCTGTACAACAAACTCCCGTGACACAAGCTTACCTATGTAACAAACTTTCACATGTACTCCCCAAAATAAAATGAAGTTTAAAAAATTAAAAATAAAAAAGTAACTTTAAAAAATGCTTTTAATAAAGCAATTTTGACAGTCTTCCAAAATTGGAACCCACTTGCATCCATTTCCTGTGTCTGCTGTAACAACTTACCGCAAATCTGGTGGCTTCAAAGAGCAACTGTGTGATCTCACAGTTCTGCAGGTCAGAAGTCCAAACTGGCTTTCACTGGGCTAAAATCAAGGTATGGGCAGAGCTGTATTTCTTTTGGAAGCTCTAAAGGAAAGTGCATTTCCTTGCCCCTCCAGTTCTGGAGGCTGACTACATTTCTCAGCTCATGGTCTCTGATGGTTAACATTATGTGCCAATTTGACTGGGTTGAGGAATGTCCAGATAGCTGGTAAAACATTATTTCTGTGAGGGTATGTCTATAAGGACATTTCTGCAAGACATTAGCATTTGAATAGGTGACAGAGCAAAAAAAGATCTGCCCTCACCAGTGTGGATGGGCATCTTTCAATCTATTAAGAGCCAGAATAAACCAGAAAGGTGAAGGAAAGGCAAATACATTCTCCCTGTTTGGGCTGGAACATCATCTTCTCTTGTTGTCAAATATCAGAGCTCTTGGTTCTTAGGCCTTCAGGCTAAGACACCACCATCAACTTCTGTAGTGTCTCTAGCAGTGATTTCAGAAAGAAGGTTTTCGGACTCGGTCTGAATTACACCACCAGCATTTCTGCTTCACCAGCTTACAGGTGGTTGGTCATGGAATTTCTCAGCCTCCATAACTGTGTGAGCCAGTGCCTGTAATAAATATATAAATATGCTATTGATTCTCTTTCTCTGGAGAACCTGGACTAACACAGCCCCTTCCTCTATGTTCAAAGCCAGGTGTGGAGTATATTCAAACCTCTCTCGCTTGCTCTCTCTCTCTCACTCTCTGCTGCTTCTGCCGTCACATCTCTATCTCTGACTCTGATTCTGACCCTCCTGCTTCCCTCTTATAAGGACCTGTGTGTTACATTGGAACTGCCCAGATAATCCAGGATAATCTCCCCATTCCAAGATCCTCAATCACACTTACAAGCTCTACATGCAAAATATATTCACCCCTCCTCAACATTCGAATAGTCTCAACCCTTCATACCACCATACCAGGAGATTTGGGATGGGCCATGTAATTCCCTGAAAATAGACTTTTGACCCCACTAGTTGTCATCAACTCCTGTTACTGAAAGGAATCTTGCACTGTCCTGTTCTTTCCTGGGGCCCTGGTACCTGCAGTCTTAGAATTTGCTGCCAGTTTCGACGGTGAAAAATTGCTTCAAAACAAGAGCCAATCTGTAGCCTCTAGTCACTCAGGAGTCTCACATAGATTTTGTTTTGTTATTCTTTGATGGTCACTAGAATTTAAGTTTCCTTCTCGTTTCTGTAGTCTCTCTAGCATTGATTTCAGAAAGAAGCCAGCAGCCTGTGCTAGTTCACCATCTTGACAGAAACTGGAGGCCACAGGGGAAATGAGCATGAAAATGGTCCTGAAGCTAAGTGAGCAGTAACCACAGGAACAGAAACGGAGTCGAATAAGCAGAAGGAACTTCAGCTTATCCATCCAAAGGCACATCAGTAGGAGGGTGTACAAACACAAAATGAGAAAATACAGTAAACAGAAAGGCTTGAAAATAACAGAGAAGATATCTAGTGTAACAGTAATAAAAATTCCTCAGTAAATAAAATATTGAGACTCACAGATTGGATTTTTGAAAAAGACCCACAGCATAGTGTCTATAAAAGACTATCAAAACAAAAGATGCCCAAAATGTTTTTTCAAAAAAAGTTGGAAAAATGTTTGGACAAATTTGAACCAAAAAAAAATTAGTCTATCAATCTTGATCTATGGCAAAACGGAACTGAAAGCAAAAAATAAAGTGATAAGAAACGGTGGTAGATAGAAATCTTAAAAAAAAAAAAAAAAAAAAAAACCAAGATATCCCCTCAGGGATACACACTCTGTATAATCTCCTCCCCTTGATTGTGGGTGGGACATAGAAATATAACGGAATGTCATTGCTGGGATTAGGTTAGGTTATAGAGCACAGGTGACACTATTTCGTAGATGTAATTCAAGTCTCCAATCCGTTGCTCTGAGAAAATATAAAGGCATATTTCCCTGCATGGACCTTACCTAACCAGTGAGTCCTTAAAGGAGAATCTAGAGAAGAGTTCTACTTTCAGGATGACAGAGTGGGGAACTCCATGGACCCATTCACCCAAGAAAATGCAGGAAACCCAGACTATGAAAAACAATCTTGAAAAAGAACAAAGTTGGAAGACTCATACTTTCCAGTCTCAAAACTTACTATAAAGCTACAGTCATCAAAATGGTATGGTACCAACATAAGGTTATATAGAGAGATCAATGGAATAGAATTGAGAATCCTAAAGTAAACTCATATGAGCTTGGAAGAGGACCCCAAGCCTCAGACGAGTCCACAGTCTTGACTGACGACTTGATTTCAGCTTTATGAGACTCTGCTCACAGGACCCAGATGAGTCTGACCCACAGAAACTGAGAAACTCAAATAATAAATAGATGTTTTAATCTTCTAATGTTGTGGATATTTGTTATATAGCATAGAAAACTAATACAGGAACAAAAATAAACAAAGGAAAAAATAGGACAAGAAAATACAGTCATCAAAACATTTATATATCATCATTGCCGTCTAACAAATATCTAGCAAAAAATAAGAGAACTGTAGAAAAAAAAAGATAAGTGACCAACATTTTATTTGATAGTTCTGAAGCCAAAAATGTTTAAGTCCAGAAGACAAAAAATAAGCAGAGAGGAAAAGACTTCAAGAGTACTCTAAAAATGTTTAGTATAAAATGCCACGCCCCACATTAAAAATTATAAAATTAAGGATTTTTGATCCACAGAAGACATAAGAAGTCAATAGATAAATGACAGTGTAGACAAGGACATTGGCCATGTCTGAATTAATACGTAGAACAGAAAATCAGTGTGAAGATAAACCTCATAGCCAATAGAACGTCCTGTGTTTCTCAAAATCTGTTTTGAAGGACCAGCCTTTTTTGGCATTTCCAATCAATTACAGACTGTATTTTTAAAATATAGAAAATATAAAATATATTTTATATTTTAAAATAAATTTTAAAATATAGAACTAATTTGAGGTTATGTATGATTTAGACGGCATTTTAGATTTTTCTAGCAATGCACAGGATGTAAGCCTGGGACATGTCTGCGTAAAATATAGACCATTGCAGAGATAATGGGTATCATCACTTAAAAAGCAGCAGAACTCTTCAAGTGGGGTGCTGCCAGGAGGCTGGAAGAGGAATGGGAGGAGGCCATTCAGGGTCTGTGGAGCTCAGAGAGCAGATGGGGCAAAAGATCAGTATGGCATGGCTGGAGACCAGACAAGGGGTTCTTCATGACAGATAGATTTGTTGCTTTGATCTGCTGATTGCATTCCTGGGCTGACAGGAGAAAGGAAATAAATAATAGCAGATTTATAGTGGGTGATTTTGTTTTGAAAAAAGTAACATTTGGGAAACATCAGAAAAAGGAGATAAGTGGCAGTTGCAAGTGTTCCTAAGCCTTTGATTTGTTCTTTACTGAATGCCTGTGGGTCCGTGTGGTTGGAAACTCAAGAGTTAGAAGGGCAGTTGGTGATATGGGTAGTGGACTCGTTTGACCCTGAGTTCAATTTCAGAAAATCCCAGTAATTAACCACAAGAGTAGCTCAGTGCCCTAATATGAAGATGGGGAAGGGGCTGTGGTGAGGGTTAAAGGAGATGATTTCAGTGACACATATTTTACAGTGTCAGGTGTGTGGGGACATAGCTCTCCTGTCTTTCTCTTCAGACTCCCTCACTCCACTGCTGAGGTTTCAATTAAGTCCTAATTTTAGGAGGGGTCTCAGCAAACGCATTCCAAAGAGCCCTGCTGCTTCAAAACATGTCACCCGATAAGATGTAGAAAACATTCGGAGTTTGACAGAGATCTAGAATTTAGAAATATATGTCAATTTTGTGTACTATAACTTTCAAATAAATTTTTACTTCCTACTTATTCAGGCCACTTAATGACTGAGCCAAATCCAGAGAGATTTCTCCAGGACACAAGACAGACTCGTGGATTCTTCTGGCTGATCTTGGATATTGACACATTATTCAAAACTGTGCTAATTTGAGGTCATGATATAACTAACAAGAGTGGCAGGCACAAAATTTACTAACCCTATCAAAGCTGCTTCCGTAGCTCATGACTACTAGACACCATCAACTCAGTGAAATCTGCAATGGGGCCATGTTTTTAATTTCTGTGAGAGCCGGAACTAAAGAATACAGGCCATGGACAAAATACTAAACTGCAGTAAACACGATTTCTAAAATGTTGGAGTACCTTAAAGAACCACTTCACAGCCATGGCCTCAAGCACTGAACACCTGAGGACTTCATGTATTTCCGCTTTAGGCCCAAATTTTCTGTTGCTCTACAAATAGTGGTGATGCTTGATCCCTAAGAGAAATATAAAATGAAACCAGTGGGATTTTGTGTGGCTCAAGGTAGAAAACAACTGGCATATTGTGAAAAAGAGCAGGATGCCAGGCCTTCCTTGTGAACTTGGAATTGAAGGTAAAGGTGCCTCCATCAGTGAGCAATGCTGACCAGAGCTCAGGGAGGGTGTGGTTGTGCTTGTCCGGAACAGTAGGCCTGGGGTCCATAAACAAGGGCTCCACCCCTCCCCACCTAAGTGCTCTCAAATCCAAGGGCCAGCAACAGATTGGTTTTGCTAACCATGCAGACACACCTTTGGTAATATAAATATATCCTATCAAATTTTGGAAGCATGTTGCACACAAATCCTGCACAGAAATTGGCTAAAGGACGAAAGCTGCCCCATCTTTTTGCCATGACAGTTGGAGCTACCCAAAGCTGTTTCTGAAAATTCTGTCCCATAAGCCCTTATGGCAAATTCATGCAAATGAGCCAGCCAGGAAAAAGGCAGACTTCTTACCAAGAAATATTCATTCAAATCACCCCCCAAACCAAGGATGGAGGAGTAAAGACTCCCTAGCCCTTCTGTTCAGAAAGACTCCTCCAGAAACTGTTGCACTGTCTCTTTGTCCAACGCATGTCCGCCCACCACACGATCCCCTCATCTCTCTGCCCCTCCAAGGTTGATCCCCCACCAAGACCCCAGCAGAGAGGCGTGCTCATCAGGATGGGTGTCTGTCACCACAGTGCTTCTCCCAGGGGCAGTGAGGGATGCTGACAGCTATGAAGCCCTGGCTGGGTCCTAGATGGGTAACACAGGTATCAGGATCAGGTGGGGGCATGCAGACTGGAGCTGCCATCTTCTGAGCCCTGGAGAAGACATCGTTGTGATTCATGCAGCCCTCGGTGTCTGCAGAGGGCAGAACCTCCTGTCAGCTTCAGTGACCTCCTCTGACCCCTGGGTCTGGGCCTGATCCCTCTGCTGAAGAGCCACACACTGTGAGCCTGTCCCTGAGATGGAAACAGAGGGGACACATGTGGCTAACAAAATGTTCTGCATTCTTTTGAGTAGATAGATGAGAGTATAGAGAAACTGGAGAAGGAAGAAAGGAAGGAAGGAAGGAAGGAAGAGAGGGAGGGAGGGAGGGAATAGAAGAATTAATGGATGGACGAATGAGCACACAAACCAACTGGTGGGAACCTTACAGTAACTGCCTCAAATCAACCAGGAAGTTTGATTTATTTAACACTCTACACCTGCAACCAAAGTAATAATGATGATAATAAATTCGCCATTGCTTATCAATGGCTTATAAACAATATAGGAGAGAGAAAACTGCTCAGGGACTCAGAAAGTGCTTTGAAATGCCTTTAATTCTGCCAGGCTGCACAGATCTAGGACTACAGACTGTCACACTCTGGAGGAAGAGGGGACTTCTGCTGCAAAAAACCATAGGCTCTGTCACCACCTTCTCTCCACACAGGTGCTGTTCAGGAGGGTGAACTGGGAAAACCAAGATCGAACATCTACTATAAAAGTGCAACGCACCTGAAAAAAAAAATTGTAAGACTCAAATTAGAAAATGTAAGCATTGAGAGCATCTAGCATGCAATAGGGTGTTAAGATGTATTAAACAATACAAAAATAAATCAATAAAAAGCAAAAACAGTCACCCAGGAACAGGGCTTGAAATGCCTAAGGCTCCACCAGGACAACGGGCACAGGTGGTTTAATCCTCCCACCTGAGCCTGAGGATTTCCGAAGGGATGCCTGGTTGAGTCATCATCTGACCCCTGAAACATCCTGTCCACTCACAGCCTCCAAAGAGCATATGAGGGTGGATAAGCTGCCCCCACCCTGTGTGTTCTGGGGGAAACCATGGGCTTACTAAAGGGATGGCCCTGCCAGTCACCCACCAACTGAACAGCAGCTGCAAACCTACCCCAAAGGGAGGCTGCCCATGAGGCTGGGGGTTGGAGGGTGAGATCAGCCCCACTGATCCTGTAACTCTGATTCAGGGCATCCTCAAGCTCCAGGATCCCATCGATCACGTGTGGGTCATGGAAGGATGGTGTCAGAACTCAGACTGACCAGGACACATCCTTACCACGCAGGAACTAGAGGGACAGGTTGGGTGACGAGAGAAACTAGACAGTCCTCCAGTCCCCAAGAACATGAGCAAAAGAAGAGTGAGGGCCACAGGGAGAACACTGTCCGCCTGGATCTTGAGGGTCTCAGGAAGGTACAGGGCTGGGACCCAAAGTGAGGGCTCCATCCAGAGACGTAGGCCTTGCGGAATCTGCAGGTACCTGTGTCCAGCCAGCTGGGCTGTGGGCTGAGGGCTCTCCCTGACATTGAGGGCCAAGCTCTGTCTGTCAAATAAATGCCTGCCTTCTGCCTTCACTAAGGGAGCCCTGACACCAGGTGGGAGAGGGCCAGGGACCCTCATTCTGCCCTAGGATCACCCCAGATGCCTTTCCTAAGCCTCCCCCCAAAGGCCTGCTTTGACATTATTTTTTATTCCTGAGAGATTCATGATTTGGGTTCATTTTATTCTCAAACCATTTTCTCTCCTGTGCCTTCTTGCAATGGGCAATTGTCAATGTCTTCATCATGTTTCTTACAAACTGTACGCCCCATCTCCAAGTCCATTAAATATATCAACGTCCATCTCTGTCAAGAAGAAATTGGAATGAGAAAAACAAAGAGAATCAAATAGAAAAGTTGCCAGAAGAGGTGAATGTTAATATTATGCAAATAAAGATATACATATCCTGTGCAATCTTTCTTCTCTTATTTTTTATTTCAAGTTTCTTGTTTCAAATTTTTCTCTTAATTCTCCATTTTTTTTTTTTACAAAAACAGATATTCATTCACTATACCTAAAGCATGCACTAGAGTCTTTCCTGTAGAACTCTTCTTGATGTCTAATACCCAGCAGTCATATTGACAGGACAATGAATACACAGGGTGTGGACCATCACCTGATTGAATCCTACACAGCAGTACAGGCAGTGTAAACAGAATGGCACTATCCCTTGGGAGATAGATCTAGATGGTAACCTGGGGTGGGGAGTCCTGGGGGCTGCAGTGTTGTGTACTTTATGTGAGTGAAGACTGCACAAAAGTACTTGAGAATATTAATTGAAATAAATATTAAGGTTGTTTTTCAGTATGTTTATTAGGGTGCTATAAAAAGTTATTAAAAGTTATGGTCATTTCTGTAAATAGAGGTTCATAAAACTCAGGAAGCACCCAGAGAGAGAGAAATCAAATCCAACCAGGAAATCTTCTCAGGCTGGAGCTCACATCTCTCCTGAAAGTTGTCTAAAAAGCAGACATCCCTTGGGGATAGCAATCCATGCAGGTGACAATGATATCCACTCATGCCCCTACACACTCACACAGTCATGCTCCAACACATCAACACACTCACACACACTCATGCCCCAACACACATGACCTACACACTCACACACTCATGCTCCAACACATCAACACACTCACACACACTCATGCCCCAACACGCATGACCTGCACACTCACACACTCATGCTCCAACACATCAACACACACACACTCATGCCCTAACATACACCAACTCACTCCCAGTCATGCCCCAACACACACTCATGCCCCAACACACACCAACAACACACACACTCATGTCCCAACACTCAACACACATGCACTCCTGCCCCAACACACACACACTCATGCCCCAACATACACCAACACACTCACACACACTCCTGCCCAACACACACACACTCATGCCCCAACACACACCAACACACTCACACACACTCACGCCCCAACACACACCAACACACACACACTCATGCCCCAACACACACACACTCATGCCCCAACGCACACCAACACACACACTCATGCCCCAAAACCCAACACACACACACACATGCCTCAACACACACCAACACAGATACCCACGCTCTGACACTAACATGCTCACATGCTCATGCCCAACAAACACCAACTGCACAGTCACACACACACTCATGTCCCAATATACCAACACAAACACACTCTCATGCCCCAACACACCAACTACACACTCACATCTATGCCCTGACACACACCAACATACACACTCATGCCCAACACAAGCCAACACACGCTTGCACCCATGCCCTGTTTGCAGGGGCTACCCTCATTAAGGAAGTAAAATAGAAAGCTGGAGCTCTCCTAATGATACCTTGTATTTAAATTATATGCATATTTTCAGAATTTGGAATGCCATTGCTCTTTCCTGCAGACCAAGGATCCACCCAGCACTGGCCTGGCGCCAGGGAATGCACAGTTCATGGGGAGAGACAGCAGCTGCTCACCTTGTGCTGGCTCCGGCGTACCTGCAGAAACTTGTAGGCAAACTCATCTTCCTGGTCCTCATTGAACTGAAACACAGCATACTCCACAGCACTGGCGAAATCCTTCGAGTTCTTATCAATGTCTACAAATTTGCAGCTGCAGACATGGGTTCTCAGCACGATGAGCCCCACAAGCAGGGGCACCTTCCACTGCATAGCTGTCTCCAGAGTTGGCACTGGAGGCCAACTCAGTGGAGGGGAAGGTGGCCACCACCGCTGGTGACACCTTTCCCAGCTCTGACCCCACGTAGCACTGCCTAACAGAGGCGCTGAGCTGCTGAGCCTCCCTTTGACTAGTACTTCTGTCCAGTGCCTCTTTCCACTCCCCCACAGTGTTCTTCCCACTATCTCCAAACTGAAGGCCAGCAGAAGGTCACATAGCCTTGGACCCACAGGCATGTATGCTACACACAAGCCTGCACATTTTCAGGGCCGCCTCTTCTGGCCCTGGTCCAGCCCTGATAAGACTGGGGAGGAGCTCTCAAGCCCACCTGCCTTGCCTTCATGGGGCTGCATCCCAGGACTGGCAGAGTGATGGGAACGCTTAGGAATAATAATGGGCACTGAGTCCTGAGCAGTTAAGGGAAGAGCCATGTCTGCCTGTGACCCTGGCTGCAGTCCATGACCTCAGGGAGCCTCGGGAGGGTACGGGGGGAGGGGCCAGCTTTGGGGGCCGGGATCATCCTCTCCACCCTCTCTGGCACCTGCTAGCCAACTTGCCACGTCCCCCTCCCGCTCTGTGGCCTTGCAATACCTGCTCTCAGCACAGGGGCCAGAAAGAAGCCAAATACAAGGCTAGAGCCCTGCTAGGATGGGTGTGGAAGGCAACCACAAACATGAGAAGGGACCAGGGGCTGGGAGAAGCCGTGGGAGCACTGGCCAATGTGTGTTCTCACCCAGCGCTGCCTCTTTGTAGTCCCCTGGGCCCGCACCAAGCCACCGTGTCAGACTATCCTGAGGGGAACTGATCCGAGCTCTATTTGACTCCTGGGGAAGCCTCTGGGAGGTAAACAGGGCCAGGGGATGAGCAGGTTGGGAGGGTATGGCGGTGCCTGCACCACGTATTAATGCACCAACATGCACAAGGGGGCCCATGCTGGAGCAACTGACCCTACCTTGGCTATGTGGTATGTAGATCGATGATCTCAAAAAATGTCTCAGAACTTGGGCCACTGCCTTGGGGACTGGTAGTAAGGGCAGGACTGGGGGTGGACACAGGAAGAGACGGGACTGTGGCCAGAATGATGAACACAATTATGACCACCTTCTTGCAGCTTCTCAATGGGAGGAGACACAGAGACTCAAGTGCACTTCCACACAGGACTGACCTGAAAGTGGCGAACCGTGGGGGCCTGAGGAGCACAGTGGCCCTGTCAGGTTGATCATGCTCAAAGTGTGCCTGAACCCCCATGTGTCCTCCTGCCAGAGAAGCTGCAGCTCCCAGTTCTTGCTCATCTTTGCCATTCCTGCCAGCGGGCTGATTAAAATGTCTCACTGTTGTCTTCTGAGGTTGGCAGGATCTGTCCTGAGGCCCCTCCTCACTGCTGGTGTGGGTTGTGATCGCTTTCTCCAATTCCAGCTCTCCCTTACCCAGGGTTAGATATTTTATTAGACCTTCAAAAAATTAACTGTTGGATTCCTTGATCCTTTCTGTCAGTCTTTGCTTTCTCTTTCACTCACCTATGCCTTTTTGCTATGATTTTCTTCTTTCTTTTTCACCAGTTCAGTTTACACTTCTTTGATTCTTGACATTGAAAGGGAGGTCATCAGTTGCATCTTGTTCATTCTGTAGCATGTGCATTTTCAGATCTGGAGGTGACCCTCAAAGCATGGTATCGGCAGCATCCGATATGTTCTAGCATGTGCATTTCCAGATCTGGAGGCAACCCTCAGAGCATGCCATCAGCAGCATCCCATAAGTTTGCTACTCAGGTTTCAATTCCAGTGTTTTAAAAGTGCAGCCTAATCTGCACTGGGATTACTTCTTTAGTCCATGTGTTCTTTACAGGCGTGTAGCTGAATTTTCAAATATTTCTGTCCTTAATTTCTACCTAAATTTCACAGAGAACATATTCTATGTGATTGAAATTCATTAAGAATATGTTCAATTGTGATAAATATTCTATCAGGTGAAAAAAATGAATGTTCTCCAGTTGTTGGGTGATATTCTGTATAACAAAGATCAAATATGTTTAGTGAGCTCTTAAATTTCTTGAGCCTCGTCTGAGTTTTACTTGGTGGGTTCTGCAGTTCTTAAGAGAGGTGCCTGAAACGTTCCCATGAGGATGATGGGGCTGCTGGTTTTTCTTCTAGCCCTGCAATGTGTCTTTTTATATACTTTTAGGCTGTGTAAGAGTGGGCACCACAGATAGAACTGTTGTAAATTCAATAATTGAGCAAAACTGTGCCCTTTAGTTTCCAAAAGGCCATGTTTCTAATTTCATAAAATCGGAAGAGAGAGAGACCACAGTCAGAATTGGTCATGCCTATTTTCACCATGGTGCCCAACTAGAGGCTCATGAGAATCATCAGAGGAAACTTCCAAATAACCCAGCATCTAAGCCCAAATGTTAAAGAGTGTGGCATGAACACTGAATGCCGCCTGGTGCACTTAAGTGCATCTGACCTCAAATCATAACTTTAAATTGAAAAAGAGCGGGACACCAGGCCTTGCTTGTGAACTGGGAATTGAAGGTAAAGGTGCTTCCATCAGTAAGCAATGCTGACCAGAACCCACTGTGCTTGTCTAGAACAGTGGGCATGAGGTCCATCAACAAGGGCTCCACCCCTTGCGGCCTGAGTGCTCTCAAAACCAAGGGTCAGCAATAGATTGGTTTCGTTGACCATACAGACACACTCTTGGTGATATAAATATGTCCTGTCAAATTGTGAGGGGATGTTACAAATCCTGCACACAGGTGGATCAAAGGACCAAAGCTGCCTCATCTTTTTACCGTGACAGATGGAGCTTCCCAGAGCTGTTTCTGAAAATTCTGTCCCATCAACCCTTATGGCAAATTCATGGGAATGAGCCAGACAGGAAAAACGCAGACTTCCTACCAAGAAATATTCAAATCAAAGTTCCCAAAACCTAGGATAGAGGAGCACTTCAGGTCTGAAAGACTCCTCCAGAGGGCTTTGCATTGCCTTTCTGGCCCATCCATGTACCCCCTCCCCCCAAACCCTCATCTCTCTGCCCCTCCAAGGCTGCTCTCCTACCAAGACCCCAGCAGAGAAGCTTGCTCATCAGGATGGGTGTCTGTCACCACGGTGCCTCTCCCAGAGACAGTGAGTGGTGCCGACAGACATGAAGGCCGGGCTGAGTCCCAGCTGGGGAACCTATGCACCAGATGGGGCATGAGGGACATGGGGACTGGAGCTGTCATCCTCTGAGCTGCCATCTGAACCCTAAAGAAGACATCCCTCAGTGTCCACAGAGGGCAGAGCCTCATGTCAGCTTCAGTGACCATCTCTGACCCCTGGGCCTGGGCTTGGCCCCTCTGCAGAAGAGCCACCCTCTGTAAGCCTGTTCCTGAGATGGAAACAGAAGGGTCATGTGTGGTTAACAAAATTGTCTGCATTCCTTTTGAGTAGATGGATGATGGCATAGAGAAAGGGAAGAAAGAATGAATGAATGAGTGCATAAATAAATGAAGGAACAGATGGATGGATGGATGGATGGATGGATGGATGGATGGATGGATGGATGGATGGATACACCAACCAACTGGCAGAGGGATCCTACATGAACTGCCTCAAGTCAACTGGGGAGTTTTGTTTATTCAACACTCTGCACCTGCAGCCAAGGTAACAATGATAATGAATTCTCCTTTGCTTATCACTGCCAGCAACATTCGTGGCAAATAAATAATAGGAAAGAGTGCAAAACTGTTCACAGACCCAGAAGTAGTTAAGATGCCTTTAATTCTGCTAGTGCAGCATAGGCCTAGAACTACAAACTTTCATACTGTAGAGGAAGAGATGACTTCTGCTGCGAAAAATCAGGGGCTCTGCCACTACCTGTTTCCACATTACAGGTGATGTTTAGGAGGTTGAACTGGGAAAACCAAGGTCAGGCATCCATGACAAATGTGCAGTGCACCTGAAAACAAAATAAGTATAACATACAAATCAGAAAAATGTAATGCATCGAGAGCATTTAGCATGTAGTAGGGGGTCAAGATGTATTTAAAAACTACAAAAAATGAAAAACAAAAACAGTCACCCAGGAACGGGGCTTGAAATGCCCAAGCCTCCACCAGGACAAGGGGCGCAGGTGGCTGAATGCTCCCACCTGAGCCTGGGGATTCCTGAAAGCATGCCTGGTTGGGCCATCACCTGACCCCTGAAGCATCCTGTCCACTCACAATCTCCCTAGCACACATGATGCTGGATGAACAGCTCTCACCTTGTGTGTTCTGGGGGAGAGAACAGACTTCCCAAGGGATGATCCTTCTGGGTGCCCACCAACTGAGCACAGCAGTTGACAGCAAGGCTACAGATGGAAGGGCGAGACCAGCCCTGCTGCTCCTGTAACTGATTCAGGGCATCCTCAAGTTCTGAGCTCACATGGGTCATGGGAGGATGGTGACAGAACTCACATGGGAGGATGGTGACAGAACTCAGACTGACTAGGACACATCCTTACAACACAGGAACTAGAGGGACAGGTTGAGCGACCAGAGAAACTAGACAGTCCTCCAATCCCCAAGAACAAAAGAAGAGTGAGGACCACAGGGAGAACATCATCTGCCTGGATCTCGAGGGTCTCAGGAAGGTACAGGGCTGGGAAGCAAAGTGAGAGCTTCATCCGGGGACAGAGGCCATGTAGAATCTGCAGGTGCCTGCTATGTCCAGCCAGCCGTGCTGTAGGCAGAGGGCTCTCCCTGGCACTGAGGCCAGGCTCTGTCTGCTTACATGCCAGCCTTCTGCCTTCACTGAGGGAGCCCTGACACCAGGTGGGAGAGGGCCAGGGACCCTCATTCTGCCCCAGGATCACCTCTGATGGCCTTTCTAAGCCTCCTCGCAAAGGTCCACCTTGATATTATTATCCATTCCTGAGAGATTCATGATGCTTTGGGGTTGATTTTATTCTCAGACCTTTTTCTCTCCTGAGCCTTCTTGCAATGGTCAATGTCAATGTCTTCATCATAGTTTTTACAAATTGTGAGGCCCATCTCCAAGTCTGTTAAAAATATCATTATCCACGTTTGTCAAGAAGAAATTATACAAACAGTTGCTAAGTATTTTCTTTTCATGAATTTTTTAAAAAGGCAGAGAAACAAGTAGGAAAGTGGATAAAAGGTTGTCATGTGCGTGTCGTATAAATAGGGCTAGACAGGGCCATGTACAATCTCTCTGCAGGTCAATAGAAGAGAGTCCACTAAGTGCACTTCAGATACACACTGGAATATTCCCAATAGCTAATGCTTGACAGTCAAATTGACAGTGATAAACATATAGGGTATGACACACTCACACAATCGAATCCTATGCAGCAGTAAGCCTGCGCATGCCACAGCCACACCTGACAATACGCTGCCTCCGCCTTACACCTGAGCCTCAGCTACACACAGAGGGCTCACACTGGGTGGTTCACTTTACACAGAGTGAGAAATGGGCGAGACTAATGCCTGGGATTAGAAACTAGATCAGCAGGGCTCCTTGCAGGGATAGAATCTAGATGGGATCACAGAGGGGATTCTGGGGGATGGCACTGTTCTGCTTCATGTGGGTACTGACTGCTCATAACTATCTACCTTGCCAGTTTTCACTGAGGTGAATGCAGAGCTGCACCATGCTGTTGTGCATGTTTCATAGGCTTCTATAAGAAATGATTAAAAGTTATTTCCATTCCTTTATGCGGAAGTCCATGAAACTCAAGAAACACCCAAACGTAGAGAGAAAACCAATCCAGACAGGAAGTCTGGGCAGGCTAGGGCACAGGTCTCACTGGACAGCCTAGAAATGATCAAGAAACCTGACCCAGTCAGCGGCTCAGCAATCCATGTTGGGGATGAGATGATACCCAGCTATGCCCTGGCACAAACTAACAACACACACTCATGCCCCTATACAGACAACACACTCACACTCATGACCAACACACACAACACACTCACACTCATGCCCTATACACACAACACACTCACACACTCATGCCCAACACCTGCCAAAAACATGCACTCATGCCCAACATACACCAACAACATACACTCATGTTTAACACACACACTCATGCCCAACACATGCCAACACACTCACATTCATACCCAACACACACAACACACTCACCCTCATGCCCAGCACACAACACACTCACACATGCATGCCCAACACACACCAACACACTCACACTCATGCCCCTACACACACAACACAGATGCATGCCCAACACATGCCAAAAACATATACTCATGCCCAACACCCTCACACGCTCATGCCCTGACACACACCTACACATTCATAGTCATGCCTGACACACACCAACATACACTCATGCCCAGCCCTCATTAACACACTCACACTCATGCCCCAACACACCAACACACTCACACGCACTCCTTGATACACACCAATAGCACGCTCATGTTTTTACATGTATCAATAACACACTCACATACTCATACTCCCATACACACCAAGAACACTCACATATGCCCTGCCCCTCCTTACATTCTCCCCTCCTGGGCTGGCGTAAAGTCCCCCCTGGGCACTGTGGCTGGGCAGCAGCATAACCCCCTGTGCCCAGGGCTCCTGCAGCCTCCCAGGGTCCACGGATGGAGATGCAACCCAAGGAAGGGGCAGATGGCCAAGGAAATGGGTAAAGATGAGGAAGGCTGTGTGCCCTCCACAAGAGGAAGGGTCCCCGAGCCCTGTCTTCAGAAGTGCGGTGCAGACATGGGACCCCCCCCATGTGAGCCCCTGCTGCCATCACCCCTGGCTCTAGGCTATTCAGCTGAAGAAGAGAATTCTGGGAATGCCACCCACCTTCTGCTGGGCTCGCTGTACCTCCAGCAACCTGTACATGTACTCTTCCATAATGTCCTCATTGGACTAAGCCACAGCAAGCTCTTTTGATGTCATAAAATACTGATGTCTATGAATTCTTTTTGAATGGTCCAGATATGGGTGCTCAGCACAATGAGTGCCACAAGCAGACGCACCTTCCACCACATGGCTATCCTCAGCGTTCGCACTGGGGGCCAGGGACACCGGGTGGAGGAGTGGTGGCAGCTGCTGCTGGTGACACCCTTCACAGCTCTGGGTCCCACACAGCCCTGTCCACCAGGGGCCCTGAGCTGTTGAGCTCCTCCCTTTGAGCAGCACCTTGTCCAGTGCCTCTCTCCACTCCCCCGCAGAGTCTGTCTGTTATCTCCAAACAAGGCAGAGCATGAGGTCACATAACCTTGGACTCGCAGGAATGTGTGCAACAAGACTGCTGCCTACACCTTTTCAGGGAAGCCTCCTCCAGCTGCAGCCCAGCCCTGAGAAAACCCAGTGGAGGTCTCCAGCCCACCTGGTTTGCCCTCACGTAGTGCAGGTAAGGCTCACCAGGTACAAAGGAATCTCTGAGACTTCTGGTGAGCCAGTTCCTGAAGAGTGGAAGCAGTTGCTAAGCCTGCCCTGTGACATTGGCTGGAGCCCACATGGCCAGCTGGGCCCAGGGGAGCCCAGAGCGTGTGGCCAGTGGGACTCGGTAGGGTGCAAGGGGGATGTCTACAAGAGTCCATTTACCCTGCTGCCAGACCTTCCTCCATCAGAAGGTGCAACTGGCTTCATCCTCCCAGGCTGATTATTAGTTTTCCCTCATTTCAAAACCAGTTCTAATTTCCACTATCACATTTTTTTTTAACCTGTGGGCTATAATAGCTGTATTGTTTAATTTCCAACCATAGTTGATTTTCTAGTTATCTTTTTTCTTATCAACTTCTAACTCAAGTCCACTACAGTTAGAAAACACCATTTCATTATCTCCCTTCTTTGAAATATTTGAGTTATTTTTTGTCAAGAATAACCAATGTTCTATTAATATATGCAGCTGAAAAGAATATGTATTCAGCATTTTATAGATATAAAGTTAGATATTTATATACATCAGTAAGTCCATTCTGTTGAAACTTTGTATATATTTACTCTTTTTTTTATTTTTATTTTTTGAGGCAGAGTCTCACTCTGTCACCCAGGCTGGAGTACAGTGGCACGATCTCGGCTCACTGCAACCTCTGTCTCCTGAGTTCAAGCAATTCTTATGCCTCAGCCTCCCGAGGAGCTGGGATTACAGATGTGTACCACCATGCTTTTGTATTTTTAATAGAGACAGAGTTTCGCCATGTTGGCCAGGCTGGTCTCAAACTCCTGGCCTCAGGCGATTCCTGCAAGTTGGCCTCCGAAAATGCTGAGATTACAGGTGTGAGCCACCGGTCCTGGCCATATTCACTCTTTTTACTTTGTCTTGTTTCATTGAGTTTGGTTTGGTTTGGTTTTGGTTTAGGTTTTGGTCTCCTTTTCTGCCAGTTACTGAGGGGTATGTTAAAATTCATCATGATGATTATGATTGTGAATTTGTCTATTTCTTTCTGACAATTTTCGCTTTATTTATTTTCAGACTATGTCATCAAGTGCTTATACAAGTAGAATTGTTACACTTTCTTGGTGGCTGACCATTTTATCATTATAAAATGTATCAGTTTATGCTGAGTAATTCCTCTTGCTCTGAAGTCTGACGTCAGAGACTTAAAAACATCTAGCATTGTTTTGATTCTTATTTACTTGAATATCTTCATCCATATTGTTATTCTAATGTGATGTCTTAATTAATATGTGCCTTTATAAGCAGGCACATATTAATTTAAATCAGTCTAAGCATCTTATTTGGAATGCTTATTCCATTTATAATTACTCATATTATTAGTTACTAATGACTAATATTAGCATATGTTTAGGTTCAAAGGTACCATATTGCTATTTATTTTCTATTCATTTCATTTGTCCCTGTTTCTGGTTTTATTCAATTTCTTCTCCTCAGTGGCTTTTAGTTATCCTCCCCTTTTTTCTTTTCTTTTTTTGAGACGGAGTTTCGCTCTGTCGCCCAGGCTGGAGTGCAGTGGTGCAGTCTCAGCTCACTGCAGCCTCCTGGGTTCAAGCAATTCTCATGCCTCAGCCTTCCAAGTAGCTGGGACTACAGATGTGAGCCACTCTGTCTGGCTGATTATATATTTTTAGTAGCAACAGGGTTTCACCATGTTGACTTGGCTGGTCTTGATCTCCTGGCCTCAAGTGATCCACCAGCCTTGGCCCACAGTGTTAGGATTACAGGCATGAGTCACTGTGCCCAGCCAAGTTATCCTTTCTTTACCTCTTCTTTTAGTGGTAACTTTAGTGATCATAATGAGTATCATTGACTTAACTGAGTCTACCATAAATTAGTACCTTTACCACTGCAAAGATGGTGGGGAAACCTTAGGGCACTATTACCCGTTTGTCCCCCTTCTACCTTGTATGTTATTGTTGTCACGTACTTAAATTCTACATATTTGATAGCCCGCAAAACAATATTACTGTGGTTTTATACATTTAGTATTCATGTGGATTTATCAATTATATTTACCATTCTTCTGCACACCATTCTTTCAACATTACTTTGCTTCCACCTGGGATCATTTTCCTTTATCGCCAAAAATCTCTCTTTAGTATTTATTTTTAATTGGATCTTATTGATATATCATTTAACTTTTTCCAAAAGCCGACTTTTCTCTAAAAATTTTACTTCTTTGGGACCCCCTATCCTAGGCATTCAGCCAAGTCTCCATCCTCTCTCTTCTAGGTGTCCTCAAAATATTGCTAATATATGGGTTTAAGACTACAAATTTCCCTCTAAGCCCTTCTTTGGCAATGTCTCAGAAATGTTGATATGTCATATGGTTATTATCTTTCAATTCAAATAATTTTTTATTTATTTTGTGACTTTTTAATCATGAATTGTTTTTAAATACACT
>NW_012101238.1:185216-197101 GCF_000951045.1 Mandrillus leucophaeus
CGTCACATGTTACAACATGGGTGAACCTTGAGGATGTTACCTAAGTGAAATAAGCTAGTAACAAAAGTACAAACACTACATGATTCCACTCATCTGAGATATCTAGACTAATCAAATTCACAGAGACAGAAAGTAGACTAGGGGTTGCCAGGGGCTGGGGGAGAGAAGAATGAGGTGTTATTGTTTAATGAGTATAGAGTTTCAATTTTACAACATGAAAAGAGTTCTAGAGATGGATGGTGGTGAGGGTTGCACATGGATGAATGTACTTAACATCACTGAACTGTACACTTAAAAATGCTTAAAATGGCAAATTTTATGTTATACACATTTTACCACAATCAAAAAATCAGGCGCTCAGGAGAATTCAGAATCACAAAAGAGAAAGCTTATGATTTGAAGGCAAGTTGCTCCCTACAATGTGTCCTTTGGCATTGTCTTCTGGTGCCCAATCTGGCAGTAGAAGAGGGAGCAGAAGGGAAGAGCACCCCCTCCCCCACATCCCCAGTGCTGACCTGCTTGGTCTCCTCTGGTCTCCCAGCTGGCCTGAGGGTTACTGCCTCCTTTTGGAGCATTTGTTCTGCCTAAGAGCACAAGGGGCTAATGTTAGCCACTCTGGAAGTTATGTCTCCACCTGCTAGACTTCTGCAGAGTTCAACTGTCCAAAATATCTCTCTTTGGGGGTCCAATTCTTGTATCACATTTGAGAGCCATCATTCCCAGAGAACCACTGAAACCAGCAAAACACAGCAGAGTAGCCATCTGGCGTTAGAATATTTCATCATTTTGCGAGCTCAGAAAAGTAGATCTGGAGAGAAACAAACAAGCAAAATGCTTTTTCTTCAATCACTGATCTATAATCAGAAACAGGATCAAGCATCAGCACAGTTATTTCACTATGTGAAAAAATAATAGAAATTTTCTTCCTGGCAGCTGACAAAATACTCTGTGAGTGTCTTAGGGAACCTTGCTAGAAGGGAACATGGATGCTAGAGAAGACAGACATGCTAGCTAAAGCTGTTCCTACGGTTCATATGCTGAGGAACTGCATGGGCCTCTCTATAGTAGACCTAAAATCCAAGCATATCAATCATTACATTAAATATAAGTGATCTAAAGTAAAAGATAGAGATTGTCAAATGAATAAAATGAATAAAAATATCACCCAACTGTACGCATATATCTCCCTATTTGCATACAGAAATATGTATGATTATATGTGTCATGTTATGAAAATCCCAATAGTCTACCTCAAATCCTATAGAACTAGAGGATGGTGGTATTTATAAGGTGATGGACACATATGTAAGAACAGAATAGAACAGTCAAAACATAGAATAGAACAGAATAGCCAAAAATAGACCAACTGGTAGCCAACTCACTTTTGGCATTGGTGTAGAGGCAATTCAATGTATAAAGAACAATCTTTTCAATAAATGGTGTTGGAACCATTGAGCTTCTATATGCAATAGAAATTAATCTAAAACTAAATTTCATCATATGTACATTATACAAGAATTAACTCAAAATTGAATCATAGATAAAAATATAAAACTATAATAGTTTTAGAGCAAAATATTCATGGCATGAAGTTAGAATTTTTAGACATGACACCAAAAGCATGATTCTTTTTAAAAAGATTATATATCTCTCATTTTATGTTAGGGAGTCATAAAAATGATGTCTCAGGATACAAAATCAATGTGCAAAAATTAGTAACATTTCTATACATCAACAACAGTCAAACCAAGAGTCAAATCAGGAATGTACTCACATTCACAATTGCCAAAAAAAGAATAAAATACCTAGGAATACAGATAACTAGGGAAGTAAAAGATCTTTACAAAGAGAACTACAAGACACTGCTCAAAGAAATCAGAGATGACACAAACAAATGGAAAAACATTCCATGCTCATGGATAGGAAGTATCAATATTGTTAAAATAAATATTGTTAAAAAGCTATTTATAGATTCAATGCTATTCCTATTAAACTACCACTGACATTCTTCACAGAACTGAAAAAAAAAAAAAAAACCATTTTGATATTCATATAGAACCAAAGGAAGAGCCTAAATAGCCACTGCAATCCTAAGCAAAAAGAACGAAGCTAGAGGTATCATGCTACCTGACTTCAAACTATACTACAGGGCTACTGTAACCAAAACAGCATGGTACAAAAACATACACGCATACCAATGGAACAGAATAGAGAAGCCAGAAATAAGGCCACATGCCTACAACTATCTGACTTTTGAAAAACCTGACAAAAACAAGCAATGGGGAAAGGATTTTCTATTCAATAAATGATGCTGGGATAACTGGCTAGCCATATGCAGAAGATTGAAACTGGACCCCTTACTTACATTATATACAAAAATTAACTCAAGATGAATTAAATACTTAAATGTAAAACTCAAAACTATAAAAACCCGGAAGACAACCTAGGCAACACCATTTAGGACATAGGCATGGGCAAAGATTTCATGATAAAGACACCAAAAGCAATTGCAACAAAAGCAGAAATTGACAGATGGGATCTAATTAAACTAAAGGGCTTCAGCACACCAAAAGAAACTATCAACAGAGTGAGCAGACAACCTACAGAATGGAGGAAGTTTTTGCAAGCCATGCATCTAACGAAGGTCTAATATCCAGCATCTATAAGGAACTTAAACAAATTTACAAGCAAAAAACCAACAACCCCGTTAAAAAGTGGGCAAAAGACATGAACAGACACTTTTCAAAAGAAGACATACATGCAACCAACAAGCATTTGAAAAAAGGTCAACATCACTTATCATTAGAGAAATGCAAATTAAAACCACAATGAGATACCATCTCACATCAATCAGAAAGGCTATTATTAAAAATTTTTTAAATAACAGATGCTGGCAAGGTTATGGAGAAAAAAAAGAACGCTTATATACTGTTAGTGGAAATATAAATTAGTTCAACCATTGTGGAAAACAGTGTGGTGATTCCTCAAAGTCCCAAAGACAAAAGTACCATCTGACCTAGCAATCCCATTACAAGGTATGTACCCAAAGAAATACAGATTGTTCTATTACAAAGACACATGCATGCATATGTTCATTGCAACACTATTCACAATAGCAAAGACATGGAATCAACCTAAATGTCTGTCAATGATAGACTAAATAAAGAAAATGTAGCACACATACACCATGGAACACTAGGCAGCCATAAAAAAGAATAAGATCATATCCTTTGCAGGAACATGGATGAAGCTGGAGGCCATTATTCTTAGCAAACTAATGCAGAAACAGAAAACCAAATACCACATGTTCTCACTTATAAGTGGGAGCTAAATGATGAGAACACACGGACACATAGAGGGAAACAAACCACACTGGGGCCTATTGGAAGGTGGAGGGTAGGAGGAAAAAGAGGATTAGGCAAAACTAACTAAAGAGTACTAGACTTAATACCTGGGCAATGAAATAATCTTTACAAAAAAACCTCATGACACAAGTTGACCTACAAAACAAACCTGTGCATATACGCCTGGAAGAAAGAAGATAAATTGAGCTTCATGAAAATTTAAAGTTTTGCTCTAACAAAGACACTGTTAAATGAAAAGACAAGCTACAGACTGAAAAACGATATTTTCAAATCACATATATAAAAAATTGTAACCAGAAAAAATAAATAAACTCAAAAACTCAATAGTAAAAAAAAGACACACCAATTAATAAATGGACAAAAGACATGAATACTTTACCAAAGATAAACACATAGTAAATAAACATATGAAAAGATCACTAGTTCTTAGCGAATAGGCTCCAGGTCATTAGTCCTTGGACAAATACTGATTAAAACCATGATGAGATACCACACAGCTAAAATAAAAACTAGTGATAACAACAAATGCTGGTGAGAATGTGGATAAACTGGTTCTCTGATTCACTGCCAGTCAGAATGCAAAATGGTGTAATCACTATAGATATGTTTTGCAATTTCTTACATAGACATACCTCAGAGACATTGGGTATTTCATTTTAGACCACTGCAATAAAGTGAATATTGCAATAAAGTAAGTCACACCATTTTTTTGGGTTTCCCAGTGCATATAAAAGTTGTGTTTATACTATATCGTAGCCTATTCAGTGTGTAATAGAAAGTTGTGTTTATACTATATCGTAGCCTATTCAGTGTGTAATAGAATCACTATGAAAAACAACATACCTTAATTAAAAATGATTTATTGCTAAAAATCCTAACAATCTGTGCCTTCAGTGAGTCATAAGCTTTCTGCTGGTGGGGGGTTTTGCCTTGATGTTGATGGCTGCTAACTGATCAGACTGGTGGTTGCTGAAGGTTGGGGTGGCTGTGGCAATTTCTAAAAATAAGATCGCAATGAAATTTGTGAAGTTTTAATATCTCACCAGGAATTTCCTTGTGGAAAGAATACAGGGGAGGCGGGTAGCTTTTCATCTTGTATTCATCTTATTTGGGAACAAAAAGGTGGAAGCAGGTTTGCATGACCCAGTTCCCAGCTTGACTTTTCCCTTTGGCTAAATGAGTCTGGGGTCCCAAAATTTAATTTCCTTTCACAGGGTGTATCTGACTGTTCCCCTACCCCATTTTGTCTGTGTTATCTTAAGTAAAATGTGGATTCCTGACATTTTTTATGTGCCTTTTGTTTATGTGAAAACTGTGGGCTTCTCAATATCCCACCCTTTCCCCTTTAAATTTCGAGCCCTCAAAATCATCTTCAGAGAAAGGCACCTGTCTCCCAGGTGCATCCTTAACTTTGGCAAATAAATCTCCAAAAATGATTGAGACTTGTCGCGCCATTTTCCTCGATTAACAGCCCCATGATTACAAAATTTATGAATTAAAAAGTGAAAGATGACTCTTCAACAAATGGGGCAGGTAAAACTAGATAGCCATCTGCAAAATAAATAGATAAATAAATACATAGTTCAATCCCCAGGGTATTCCTTCCACCAACACAAATTCCAGATGGGATCAACAAGTACAAGGGACACTTCTGAATGTTCCTCTGGCAGCCAGGACAGCCTCCCCATGACCCTCTGGATCCTACTGAGGCTACAAGGGAACCCTGGCTAAATGGGGAGAAGGAGCCGAACTTCCTGTTGGTGAGGGCATTTGGGGAAGCTCAGCTGTTAAGCAGCCACCATTTGCCTTCTGAACTGTGAAACAGGATCCTATTATATTTGTTCCCAGAATGGTATAAATGCATTTTAGGTGTTTATAAGGGACTTGGGGAGGCCAGCAGGGTTTGTGGAAAAGGCATTCTCATCTAATGTTGGCAGAAGTGCAAACTGGGGAAGTATAAACAGAAGTGATGCTATAAACACTAGTTGTCTTGTGAGTTTGTTCCTTATTTGCTAGTCCACTGGGAACCAGCTGAAGACCTCACAGCAGTGGTGTAAAACTAGCTGCGTTGTGCAGGGAGAGACTAGAGTGGATAGCGCAGGAATGGTCAGGATATTACATGAGTCTGGATGGAGTCAGTGAAGACTGGGCTGGAAGGCAGCTGTGGAAATGCAGTGTACTGGGAAAAGGATTTTATTCATTCAATCATCCATGTGTTCATGCTTTCACTCATCCAACATGTTTTTCAGCAATGATTTTGTGTCAGGCCCTGAAGATACAGTTGTGAATAAAATTAAATCCTGCACCATGCCAGTGGTTTTTGACAGGTGTTCTGAAGAACGACCCAATGGGACCTTATGATGGACTGGGCACAAAGAATGAGTCAGAGGAGAGAACCAAAGTTTAACACTTGGGCAAGTGCGTGTGTGTGTGTGTTTGTGTGTGTGTGTGAACATTGTCAGCGGTTCATTCAACATCAAGAACTGCACTACTTGTCAGAAATACAGAAAATAACAATGATAACAACAACAACAATAATAATCGAATCCTTTTTGAAAACCATTAAAAGCTCTTTGCCTGGATTATCTCATTTCATTAGCATGAATGGGAACTATTTTATACCCATTTTGCAGGTGAGAAGTCTGAGGCATGCTGAATATAAGTAACTTGCCCACAGCCACCCAGCTGGTCAATGGTGGAGCCAGATGTGAGTCCAACCAGTCTGACTTTGTTGTCCTGAGGGATTCAAAGTGAGGCTCCAGAGGCAGAGCCAAAGAGCAATGGAAAGAGAACAGCTTGCATGTTTTGATAGAAGTGTGGCCAGAGAGCAGTGGCATCTATGTTAGCCTGGGCAGAGGGTGGGGCAGGCAATCAGAAGGCGCTTCTTGGAGGAGATTGCTTCTTCAGCAGAGTCCAGGAATATGAGCAGCTGTTAATAAAAGGAAGAAAAGGGCAACAGCACTCAGCAGAGGGGAATCCCCTACGAAGACCGAGCTACGGCACGTATGCTGGAGACTTTGTAGGAGGGAATTCAGCTGCCCCAGGAAGCTCATGATCTTGGACTCCTAAAAACCTGCATCTCTTAAATGCTGACCCCACTTTGATGGAGAGAGGAGGCCACATGGGTCTAAGGAAGGTGAGGAAGAGGAATCTCTGGTAAGAGCTCGACCTCTCCCCTGAGGCCCAGCAATTCCAACTCCTCTGGCTGACCCCAGACCCACAAAACAAAACCCATC
Organism: Mandrillus leucophaeus; assembly: GCF_000951045.1. Lineage (NCBI taxonomy): Eukaryota > Metazoa > Chordata > Mammalia > Primates > Cercopithecidae > Mandrillus > Mandrillus leucophaeus. The sequence goes on from NW_012101238.1 coordinate 191,818, forward strand.
TTAACCAAAGTCTCAAAGGAAACTGGGGCCACCTCCAATGGTCCAGGGGCCTTCCTTCCTGGGGACAGTACTGATAAATGTGCCTTTCTCATCCTCACCATAATTCAGTGATATTTGCTGGTTCTCCTGGAGACCAGCACCCTCCTGATTAATTGCCCACTCAATCCTCTCTGAGTCCAAGGAGGTGCATTCATTCAACTTGGCCGGGAGAACAGTTTTCATGAAACATGAAAGCTGAGGTAACAATAGCAAGCGAGAATCAGCATGCAAGGAGACACATCCACCTGAGCTATGGGGAACAGTGAAGAAGAAGCTTTAGCAGAGCAGGAACATTCACTGATTGCAACCTGAAAACTTACAAAGCCACTGGAGTTGAAGAGTGCATGGAAAATTTCAGAAACCAGCAAGTTCGTCAGCATGCTCATCTGTATGAGATGACAGTTTGGTGGCCAGATAACATCTTCCAGCAGAGCAACTCCATGCCTGTGGCTGCAGGAACTTCGGGCAAATATATGCAAACTGCAGTCTGAGTATTCTATATCAGGTTGAGGGGAAGTCTTTCTGACAGCTGGAAATGACAGTCCATTCTATTTTTAATTTTAGCATCTTAACCAACTCCTGGTAGGATGTGGAAAGTCAGAAAGATTTTTTTGGAAGATAAACATGCTACAATATTGCATCTGTGGATGGATGTCTCCTAGCAATTAATCCATGGACCCATGGATCTGTGTTACCGAGAAGAAGCCACAGCGGATGGGGTGTGGAACTGAGACATGACTGGAGAACTTGTGGGACTTGGTGGCTGACTCTGGGGCTCCAAAGAGACAAAATGGGGTACCCCAGAGAGGCAGTGGAAGGGCGTGAGGACAATGAGCCCTTCTTTGGCTGGAGGAGATTCAGTTTACAGTGGGACTTTCAAAGGAATTTGCAGCAAACAGGCAGCAATATAGAATCACACTTCAAAAAGGGAACTTGAAATGAAGTTAACTACATGGGAGTCACATCTATAGGAGCATTAAATGTGGCCAAATTGTTAGTAACTGAGATTGTAGAAAAGGGGTTCCTAAAATAGCATCAAGGCTGGTGCAAGTACAATGGTATTTACAACTTATTGATCACAGCCGTTTACAGATTCCTTTGTTCCTTCTCTACTCCCACTGCTTCACTTGACTAGCCTCTAAAAAGAATCATATATATATACACACACACACACACACACACACACACACATATATAATCCCATGCCAAGGGATTGGATTCAGGGCCTGTAACCTCCCTAAAGTCATATGCAACATTTTATGTAAATGTTACTGAATGTTAAATGGAATTTTTTATTAGGACAAGTTTCAAAATCAGGTGCCAGAGAAGAACGTAAAATTTTTCATAGTGGATAGAGAAGCCACCTGAATTGCTCACCCATGTTGAGAAAATGAAATGTCCAGGAGTCGGGAACAGAGGAAGTACTGAGGGAGGTGATCTACCTGACCCTCGCCCAAGCTAGTGGTGACTGACTTCCTGCTTTTCTGGCCAGGCAGCCAAGAAGCAGCTAGGTTGAGATGGTCCAGAGCGGAGAAGGAACTGAGGTGGTCAGGATGTCAACAGGGCTCCACATACCTCAGCCAAAAGAACCAGAGCAGTCTTGGCCGAGGCAAGAGCAACTGGCAGCCAGAACAGAGAGCCTCTGTGCTGCCATGACAGGTAGAATAACACCCCACCCGAGATGTCCACATCCTAACCCCAGAACCTGTGAACTTGTTACTTTGTGGGCAAAAGTGACTTTGCAGACGTGATTAAGTTAAGGATCTTAAGATGTGAGATTATCTGAAGAGGCCCTATGTAATTAATCACAAGGGTCCTTAGAAGAGGGAGATAGAGAGTCAGAGAAGGAGACATGCTGGGATAAGTAGAGGTCAGAGAGAACTGAAGAGACTCTGTGCTGGCTTTGATGATGGAGGAAGGGGCCATAAGCCAAGCAGAAAAAACAGATTCTCCCCTAGGGCCTCCAGAGGGAGTGCGACCCAGCCAATACCTTGATTGAATCGCTGGTAACCTCCAGAATTGCAAGATAATCAAAGGGTGCTGCTTTAAACCACTGTTGTTAGTAACTGGTTACAGCAGCCACAGGAAATGAGCACAGCTGCCAGGGTAGCTGCAGGGGAGGGGCTGCTAGCAATGGAGGCTGGGCAGAGGCAGGAAGGGACCCCAGAACAGCCAGTTTTAAAATTCTGCCAAGGCTGGCGAGCACAGCAGCTGCAGTCAAGTAGGAATTTTCCAGTCCTCTACATCTTCCTCCTCTGCTTGTTCTGACACAGAGGGGCCCTGAGAACCATGGTGAGATGGAAGAGGTAGAGAAGATGTGGTGCATAGGGAAAAAGAGAAAGAAGCAAGCACTCCTCCCCAAATGCAAGTCTCCAGGAGGGAGAAGCGCAACTTTAAATCATGTTCAAAGTTTTGACCATCTCCAAAAACTAGCATTTCAATAACTGGATTGGGACTGTGTATATTGTCTGGGAGTCACTTGAAAAGTCACAGGGGACAAAAAGCATGGCTGAGTCCATGCAAAGGAACACTAGGAAGTGAGGACAAAGCCACACATGATGACATTTCCAAGTGAAGCCTGTTCCCCATAAGGGGCACATTCACTGTTTTCGGGGGAGTGGGCCACAGCTTCCATCAGCTTCTCAAAGGGGATTTTTACATCTGCTGAGGTTAAGAATTATGAATACAGAGGAAGAGGTCAAGGTTTGGGCTTGGAGAAGAGCTTGTATTCCGGCCTGCAGGGGAGTGGGGAGGGAATAACAAGAAGAAAAAGCAGAGGGGAAAAAAGACAAGATCAAGAGGGCTGGAGGACACGGTGTTCTTCACACTGCTTACCTCCCCATGCAGGGCCAGGAGGGCGAGTGGGCGACAGGAAGAGAACCCACGGGCCACTGGCGAGATCAACCAAGAGGAAATTCTGCCAGTGCAGCCCGGCGGCCGATCGACCACCTGCGCCTCCTGGCCCGGCTTCTTTGGTGCTGCCCTCTTGCCTTGCTACCTGGGGCCTGAGGGAGCTGGCAAGGCATGTTTGCGCTGATAGAAGTGAAGGCCCACGGGCTGCCCACTGAGGTTGGAGATGAACATTGCCAGTTCTGCACAGCTGCAAAGCGCCCATGGGAGGGGATCCAGTCAGACCCCCACAGACATTGATAGGAGAGATTCTTTGTGAGCCCCACAATCCTGCCCCACCACGTGCTGGATGCTTACATATACTATCCCTAGTCTTAGAACATCTCTGCAGGAGACGTGTAGTAAGTATGTCTATGCCATGAACAACCTAAATCAGACAATAAAAAACAAAATTTCATAAATACTGTCCAGACAATTGCACAATAATCCCACTACATACTAAGCACTTACTATGAGTCAGATTCTGTTTCAATTAGTAGCAGTATGTGGCCAGCCATGAGAATTAGAGACCAAAATTATGGTGGTTGAAACACACAAGAGTTGAAAATATACTCTTATTTATATAAACAAGAAAATAAACTTTACTATAAAAGAGCTGGGATGGCAATATAGGACTGGCACTGTAATTCCAAAGTGACAAGGGCACAAGGCACTACAATCCTTTCATCTTTTTCTCTGCCATCCTCAGAGCTCCAATAGAGCTGCTGGAGTTCCAGCCATCATGTCCTCATTCCCAACGGCAGATAAGGCAAAAATGACTCTTTGCAACTGAGTCAGCAATTTACAGAGTAAATTCCTCTATGTCTCAAACAACAATTTCACTTAGATCTTGGTCATGAGACCACCCCCACTACAAGGAAGGCTGGGAAATGCCATCTTTATTGCAGGCAGTCCCATACTCAAACAAAAATGCACTTCTGTTACTGAGAAAAATAAAATGAACAGTCTCTGCCATAGGCTCTTAATTATAATATAAGAGTAACTCAATGAAAAGAGCATTGATATCCCACTTACAGTCGCTTAGGGAGCTCAGGGCAGAGGCCAAGCAGACCTCACACTAGGCCCAACTGATGCCCAGCTTCTCACCTTTTTCCACTTTGCCTTTGTGCCACCAGACAAATTGAGGCCATCCTGGAAGCACAGACAGGAGGTAGAGACAGAGCCCTTCCACAATGTTCATGCTGCAGTCATGCCAAATCCTCCATCAAGAGGGCATGGAGGACGTGTGTCCCACTGCACTCCAAGGAGTGAACCCTGAGGTCCATGAGTTTGGGGTGTGTGTGTGCAGGTGTGTGTGTCTGTGTGTGTTGTGTGTGTGTTTCAGTGTGAGTGTGGGTGTGTATGTGTAAGTATGTGTCTGTGTGTATGTTGTGTGTCTGTGTGTTTCAGTTTGAGTGTGGGTATGTACATGTAGGTGTGTGTGTCTGTGTCATGTGTCTATGTGTTTCAATGCGAGTGTGGGCATGTACATGCAGGTGTGTGTGTTGTGTGTCTGTGTGTTTCAGTGTGTCATTGTGTATGTGTAGGTGTGTGTGTTGTGTGTCTATGTGTTTCAGTATGAGTGTGATTGTATACATGTAGGTGCATGTGCCTCTGTGTGTTGTGTGTCTGTGTGTTTCAGTGTGAGTATGCGCATGTATGTGTAGGTGTATGAGTGTTGTGTGTCTATGTGTTTCAGTGTGAGTGTGGTTGTGTACGTGTAGGTGCATGTGTCTCTGTGTGTTACGTGTCTGTGTGTTTCAGTGTGTATGTGAGCATGTGTGGGGGTGTGTGTGGTGTGTGTCTGTGTGTTTCAGTGTGAATGTGGGTGTGTATGTGTAGGTGTGTGTGTCTGTATATTTCCGTGTGAGTATGGATAGGTATGTGTCTGTGTATGTTGTGTGTCTGTGTGTTTCAGTGTGTATGTGTGGGGGTGTGTGTGTTGTGTCTGTGTTTCAGTGTGAGTGTGAGTGTGTATATATAGGTGTATGTGTCTCTGTGTGCTGTGTATCTGTGTGTTTCAATGTGAGTGTGGACATGTATGTGCAGGTGTGTGAGTGTTGTGTGTCAATGTGTTTCAGCGTGTGTGGTTGTGTACGTGTAGGTGCATGTGTCTCTGTGTGTTGTGTGTCTGTGTGTTTCAGTGTGTATGTGTGCGTGTGTGGGGGTGTGTGTGGTGTGTTTCAGTGTGAGTGTGTGTATGTGTAGGTGTGTGTGTCTGTATATTTCCGTGTGACTGTGGATAGGTATGTGTCTGTGTGTGTTATGTGTCTGTCTTTCAGTGTGTGAGTGTGACTGTGTGTGTAGGTGTGTGTGTTATGTGTCTGTCTTTCAGTGTGTGAGTGTGACTGTGTGT
>NW_012101238.1:197668-224096 GCF_000951045.1 Mandrillus leucophaeus
TGTGTCTGTGTGTTCGGGTGTGAGTGTGACTGTGTGTGTAGGTGTGTGTGTGTTGTGTGTCTTTCAGTGTGTGAGTGTGACTGTGTGTGCAGGTGTGTGTGTGTGTTGTGTGTCTGTGTGTTCGGGTGTGAGTGTGGCTATGTGGCAAGTGTGTCTGTGAGGGAAGGTTGAGCAGGGGTGTCAGGAAAGAGGCCCTGGCTTCCTGGTTCCCTGGAGGCACATGAGGAAGCCTCGAAACAGGCCTTGGGTGCGCCCAAGGCTCCTCCCCTGGGTTCCCACACAGGAGCCATCACTGCACATTTGTGTATCCCATCTTCCCAAATGACACCATAACAGGCCTTCTAGGAACCGAGCGTAAGCGCACCAAGCCTGCATTCTGTGTGCCGGGGGCCACAAGCTCCAGCCTCCATCCACCAGTGGCTTCTTCCTTCCCTAACTGACTGTCAAGTCCGGGGACTCCCATCAGGTCCCCAGGATGAGGCATTTAGGAAACCAGAATGTCCAAGCAGAAAGCTCCCTGTGCCTCACACCTGAAGCTTCCTGGCCGCTTCCTTCTCCAAAACCTCTAAGTCCAGCCGAAGCCACTCCAGAACTTGGCGGCACTGGGGAATCATTGGGGTCAGAATTGACTCTCCCTCACTTCACACTTCTCTGCAGGGTGCCTCTGCTCCTTCATCCTCTAAGGGAGGGGATTTTCCAGAACTCGTCTCCAGGAACCAGGTGCGGGGAGAGTGACTTCTGGTGCAGGCATCCCCTCCCCACAGTGTCCATCCCCTACGGCTCACCTATGCATGCTCCAGTCCTGGCCTCCCGTCTCCCTGTGTCTCCAGCAGTTACCATCCTCCAGGACTCCCAGGGGCCCTGGCCTGGCTCCCACCAAGACAATGCTGGGTCCACAGAAGCCTGTGTGTTGCTGAGGGAGCAACCCCTCAAAGAGAAAATGTGTGTGTTAGCATGTGTGTGGCATGAACTTATGCAAAAACCATTGCACAGTCTCTTGCTGCTCTCCCCTCGAGTTCAGCTGCTGATGAAGGGGGAGGAGGAGGAGAGGAGAGCTGTGGGTGTCCACCACCAGCTGCTCTTAAATCCTGCCAGGGCAGGTAGGGTCAGTGTGATTCAGCTTGTCCCTGAGAGGTGCAGAGAGGACTCTTCCTGTTCCTTTGCAGCTGAAGGATGATGGCTGAGCCCTGGCAGGCCCTAAGGCTCCTGCTGGCCATTCTATTGACTCTGATGACCCTCACCTACCAAGCAAGGAAGAAAACCTTTCTAAGTGTCCATGAAGTGACGGCAGTAGAAAACTATGCGAAGGACACCTTGCAATGGATCACCGACCAGTACAACAAGGAAAGTGATGACAAGTACCACTTCAGGATCTTCCGAGTCCTGAAAGTCCAGAGGCGGGTGAGTGTATGACTTCCCGCCTCTCCCCAGGCCTGATACGCCCACATCAGGCGGCCACTGGTGTCAGGAATAGTCCCACTCAAGGGAAATTCAACCTTGCTTCGTTTGAAGTGAGCACTTTAAGAGAAGCATAAATTCACTAGGGTGAATGAAGTTACGGCACTTAAACGAAACCCAGGGCCAGGGATCCTCAGAACATTACATCCCAAAGGCCAAATCTGCCTGCTGCCCACTTTTGTAAGTCGTGTTCTTGTGACTCAGCCATGCGCGTGAGTGTGCTTTGTCTGCCACTGCTTGTTGCTGCCACACTCACGCTGAACTGAGTAGTTACAGAGACCGCATGGCCAAGAAAACCTACAATGTTTACGATGCAGTCCTTTACAGACCCCTATCCAGAACCACTAGCGTCACTTGTGTTATCCAAGGGATAGATTTGCCCAAGGGGAAAGATCATGTTTCTGATGGTTTCTGGTTAATTCTCTTTGAATGACAAAAACAATCATGAGTCAAACAGAAAGAGGAGAGAGGAGCCCGCTAACCTGCCCAGGACCAGGTCCTTGCCCTTGGATGCAGGGTAGCGGAGCTCCCAGGCACAGAAACCACAGACAGGGGAGAAGGAGACACGCTGTACCTCCCCACCACCTGCCGCCCACAGATCACTGACCACCTGGAGTATCACCTGAATGTGGAAATGCAGCGAACCACCTGCCAAAAGCCAGAGACCATGAACTGTGCCCCCCAGGAAGGGGAACTTCACAAGGTATTGGGTAAAAGCACTTTAACTTAGACAGAAGTCCTTTTCAGTGAGGTTTTTCTGTGGCTTTAGAATGAGTTGGGAAGAATTAATTGGAATTTACTCAAGCTGGCTTGAAAGAATGCATGGGTAACACCTCCTTTCTCAGAGGGGAAAAGCAAAGGTGGAGATGGCTGGGATGCTGCTCCTTTGTTGCTGGAAGGAGTGTGAGGAGGCTGAACGTATCCAGAGAGAGGAGTTGAGGTGGCTGAGCTGCAGGGGCACACTCTGGGGTGAGGGAAGCAGACAATTCTTAATATTTGAGCAGCCTGTGGGAGGGACCTGGCAGGTGCGCTGACTGAATACCTCAGCGTCAACATGACAAGGCTGCGCAAGTGCTGGGCTGCGCAAGTGCTGGGCTGCTGTCCTCTCTCATTTCATCCAGCTGTGTTCATCCAGGGGGAGAAGGAGGGGAGGAAACAAGTTCGGAAATGATTTGACTGGGTGAGGGGCACAAACTTGCATGCATGTGCTCTGCTGGGAAGCCACCACCCCCGAAGGCAGCTCCAGCTCCAAAAGGCCTTCTTCCCACACGGCACTGGCCCATCTGTGCGACAGTAAGCAGATCCCGACCCACACCACCAGCACCACAGTGTGCATGGGCAGAGTGAACCCTGCATACAAAGCGGCCTTGAAGGTTGCCAATCCTATGTGCCCTGCAAATCTCCTGACTTTACCCAAACAAATGAAAACGAGGCTGCCTGGATGTCCCGCTCTGCCTGGCGTGGCCCTGATCTATGCCTAACTTCTCAGTGCAATCATTCATAGCATCCCCTGTTGCTTACAAATGTCTCCTGGTTAGGTTCATAAATTATATGATCAGCCTAGTTATAATGGCCTGGGTGTCCTCAACACAGAAATGTGATCCTCCCTGAGCTCCCGCTGCACTTTTTACGTCTTTTAGTTCTTCAAGATCTAACAAGGTAGACTTTTTGTTTTTTTCCTGAAGAAGATTGTGAAATCTGCAAAAAGAGTAATTAAAGATAACAGTAAAGTAAAATGAAAGACGATTTTTGACTCGAGAGATTGAATTAGTGGAGTGGGTATTCTGAATGTTATTTTAAGACAAAAGTAAACACTAAAGCCTAGCACCCCTACCCCAGGCTTTCAGATGAAGAGCAACAAAACAAAATTACGCTAAGAAATTATAATTAATAACATGCATAATATGTTTAAAGTATTATTTTTATTATGGAAAAAGGAAGCAAAATAGAGAAGATAAATTTGGGAGAAAATAGGGATAAGTGAGGAGAGAGATGATGCAGTGGACAGATGGATGAAGAAATGAAGCAACGCTGCAAGCATGGAGAGAGAGGAAGCAAAATCAGGAAGTAAAGATGGATGGGTGGATGGAAGGAGGGATAAATGGAAGAATGAAAGGAGATGGATGATGGGTAAATGGAAGGATGGATGGATGGATGGGTTGATGAGTGAACAGATGGGTAAATGGATGAATGGGGGGATGGGTGGAAGGATAAATGGATGGACAAATGGATGGCTGGACATATGGGTAGATGAATGGAGGAGTAAATAGATGGTTGGAAGAATGGGTGGATGAATAAATGGAGTCAAGAGAGGACAAGTAAGGGAAGAAGTGAGTTTTAAAAAATGAGTAAAAATGAAGAGGGAGAAAAGAATCAGCAGTACCCATGGTGAATATGGGCTGCTCAGACACTTTATTTCTAAATATCTCGTTTGATATTTATTATGATTTCAGTCGCTTGATGGTAACATTGCTGGGATCATTCTAGAAAATGCCCTTCTGTTTGTGGTCAGATAGGATTTTAGGGGTGGAGCGGTGGTGGCCTTTTCTTCATTTTCATGTCTTATATCCTCTTCCTTCTCCTTTTAAATTTCACCTTGCATCTTTTAAAATACTGCCTTTGTTTTTTTTGTTTTAGCAAGTCAACTGCTTCTTCTCAGTGTTTGCTATACCCTGGTTTGAACAGTACAAAATTTTGAACAAAACCTGCAGCAGTGACTAGGTGTCCTGGAACATACACCTGTGGCTACTGCATGTGAGAGAATCCTGCAATGAGCAATAATCCTTAAAATAGGCAATAAATGTTTGTCAACATACTCTCTTAAGGTCGTGATTCCACTTTTTTTATTTTTCCTTTTAACCAAATTCTTCAGCTCATAGTAATAATCTGAAACTCTGCTGGGCCAGGGCAGTTTGGGGGTCCAAATGAGGTGATCTATATTATTCCTGACCTTATCACCTATGCCTTCATGGTAGCAGAACTTCAATTTCATTATCACATCAGGCAAGATTTTAAGATTCTTTAGATTTTAAAATAGTATGGAGAAAATGAGAAGCAGAATAAGGAGAGGGAAGAAGCTCAAAGCAACTGAACAGTCAAGAGGTATTTGCAAGTATGGCCTATGATGGCACCTCTGAGGGGCCCAGTGAAGATCACCCTCTCTCCTTGCCTGAAACGCGAAATAAGAAGAAATCACACAAAGAACTAAGAAAGACAAGGCCTTTGCTACTGATGCGATAACCAGGTGGAGAGATGTGCCTTACTTTTGCAGGCAAGTGCACTTTCTAATTGCAAACTCCAGAATTAGACTTCTGCCCCTTTGCACGAGCAACACTGGACCAAACTAGGTCTGTCTATGAACAAATTCCTCTCCTGGAGGAGCAAAGAGATATATGTGCTCCCCATGTGAAGAAGGCGGACCTGGTGACAATGCCCAGTTCATTCTTCCCAAACAGACCTGTCAGATTCATCCCACCAGGAGAGGAAGTCCCAAGGACAGGGAGAAGCCAGGAGTACTCTGTTCAAGGGGCTTTCTTTCCACAGAGGGCACAGCAGCCATGGGAGGAAGCATCCCCCAACTCCATAGCCTGATTCAAGATCTCAGATGATGTTGCCCGGCTCACCCCACTCCACTTCCTCCTCCATGTGGTCGCAGGGAGGCTGCCAGCAGCTCAATGGGTTAGGTGTGTCCTCCTTCATGTCCAGTAAGAAAGAGAGGAACATCTTGTTCCCAAGAGCTCAAGCAAAAGCCCTGGGTTTAATACCACAGGCGAGGTCTAGGGACACCATAGCATGCGCACGCGTGCACACACACACACACACACACACACAAACACACACGGCATTCATCTCCTTGCGGGGAGAGGGAGTTGGGGTATTTATCCAACAGTTCAGTTCCCGTCAGTATTGGCTCTTAGGGGGCATAAATTCCCTAGTACCTCTGGCCTGCGGCAGCTCCAGGGCAGAGTAAGCAGCAGAGACAGTGCACAGGTAAAGGGGCACAGGGTCTGGCATCTGGAAGTCAAGCTGATACACACAGAAAGTGAGAGATTTGAGAGATTATAGGCAGAGCACCGACAGGAGAGCTCTTGCACGTGTGAACTGTCAGCTGAGATGCACGTCAGCAACACCAAGTCTCACCAAGATGGGGCTGGCTTTGAAAGAACAAATCATTTTTTTTTGGCTTTTACTCTCACTATTGAAGTGCTAGAATGCCCAGGACCCTGTTTCAGTAGGGAGCCCAGGTGGGGTTTCCCTCCGCTAACTGCCTGGGATGATGCTAACCTACAATGTCTTCATCTTTAACTGAGAACAACAGCACCTACTCCTTGAGGCAGTTGCAAAGATTGATGATGATAATGCATATACATTGCTTAACACAGTGCCTACCACGAAGCAGGCATTCAAATACATATTAATCATTAGTGGGAACTCTGACAGTGGCAGTGGTAGTAATTTAATACTAGTCAACATTCAACACTTTTCTGACATTTTTGGCTATGGTGTCCCCAAAGCAGGCATTATTATTTCTGGGGAGATTAAAAAGAGAAAGTGGAAATTTGTGCCCATTAATCTCTTGGATTTCTCAGCTAATGTTGTGGGGCTTTCTTTGAAGTTTTTTAAAAAATTAGTGTATATTTCCAAGAAGTTACAAAGGTAGTACAGAGAAGTCCCCTGTGTCCTTCCTGTAGTTTCCCCTAATGGTTATCTCTTATCACATCATAGAAAAATATCACAATTAGGAAGCCATCATTGGTACTGTGTGTGTGTCATTGAGTCACATGCGTACATTTGTGTAACCAGCACCACGCTCAAGACACGGCACTGCTCCATCACCAGAGAGTTCTGCTGTGCTGCCTCCCTGTACTCAACCAGGGCCTGGGTGCCCACTGCTGTCTCGATGCTGGCTCAGGCTCACCCTTCCTGTTTGCCAGTTATGAAAGCAAGGTGGGCAGGGGGTGGTGGTGGGAGAGTTCACTTTAAAAAATTCAAAGTAATGCCACAAAGTTTGGTAAAACATTATAAAAAGAATAGAGTGTCCATACGAAATTGTATTTAAAGAGATAGAAATACACATTGGGTACAGCGTGCACGGCTCAGGTAAGAGGTGCGCCAAAATCTCAGAAATCACCACGAAAGAAGGTATCTATGTAACCAAACAGCACCTGTTCCCCAAAAACCTGTTGAAATAAAATAATAATAATAACAATAACAATAATAAGAGATGACTAAAGTTGGAAAGCAAAAAAAAGATAGAAATAGTACAATTAGACCGTATAAATAAAAGGTGTTCAAAAAGTAAGAACTTAAGAGATTGAACAAAATTTAAATTGACAGGTAAGTAACATTAGAAAAACAAATTAGGTAAAAAACAAAAAATGTTTAAAAGTCTTGAGCAAAAAATAGCTAAAGGCTAAACATAAGCACATCCTATTACCCACTAACTCTTAGGCATATATCCAATAGAAACACATGCATGTGGCCAGGCACAGTGACTCACGCCTGTAATCCCAGCACTTTGGGAGGCCGAGGCGGGTGGATTGCCTGAGGTCAGGTATTCAAGACCAGCTTGGCCAAAATGGTGAAACCTCATCTCTACTAAAAATACAAAAAAAAATTAGCTGGGCATGGCAGCGGGCACCTGTAATCCTAGTTACTTGGGAGGCTGAGGCAGGAGAATCCCTTGAACCCAGGAGGCAGAGGTTGCAGTGAGCCAAGATCGTGCCACTGCACTCCAGCCTGGGCAACAAGAGCAAAACTCTGTCTCACAAAAAAAAAAAAAAAAAAGAAAAAAGAAAGAAAGAAAGAAAAGAAAAGCAGCACATGTAATGTGTCTAGCATTAGACAGGTACATGCATGCTTGTTAATAGCTATTGTTCTTAGAAGCTGAAAACGACCCAAAAGTACATTATCAGTACAATAAATTGTGGTATATTTACACAATGGAATTCTATACAATAATGAAAGTGAACTATACACAAGACAACACAGATGTATTGAATTCAAGAAGCAGAAACAAAAGAATATACATTGTATGATTCCATTTCTAAAAATGCAACCAACAAGCTGTGTTAAGCTAGGATGTTAGAATCTCGACAGAGGCTGCCTTTGGAGGCTCTTCATCTATAAAGTGGAGGAAAAGTTGCTATTTCATAGGGTGGTCATGATGATCAATGGGACAATGTGGGCAGCAGACCAGTGTTGGTCACCTAGTCAGCCCTCAATTAGCTTAGATTTGCAGGTCTGGGTGCTTTCTGGCCTTTTTGTTTTTGTGATGTTTGTGGGGAGGTTGTTTTTGCACAGGAATTTCACCTCCTTTAATTCTCTTCCTCCATCCTCTCTTCTCCCTCAGGTCTTGCTGTCAAGTTTGAGGTTCTTGCTCTGTGTTTATTCTTTCTCTTTAGCAATACTCCCTCAAGTTGCCATTATTTCCGAAAAGCCATAGAGAGGTGGGGTGGTGTAGAAAGAATGGTGAGGTTTCAAGCCGGGCATGGTGGTTCACGCCTGTAATCCCAGCACTTTGGAAGGCAGAGGTGGGCGGATCACGAGGTCAGGAGATCAAGACCATCCTGGCTAACACAGTGAAACCCTATCTCTACTAAAAATACAAAATATTAGCTGGGCGGGCTAATGGTGGTGAGTGCCTGTAGTCCCAGCTACTCGGGAGGCTGAGGCAGGAGAATGGCGTGAACCCAGGAGGCGCAGCTTGCAGTGAGCAGAGATCACACCATGCACTCCAGCCTGGGCAACAGAGGGAGGCTCCATCTCTTTGAAAAAGAAAGAATGATGAGGTTTCCCCAATGATTATGAACATTCTGTTCTAATTACACAAGCTGGGTGGGCATGGTGGCTCACGCCTGTAATCCCAACACTTTGGGAGACTGAGGCAGGAGGATCATTTGAGCCCAGGAGTTCATGACCAGCCTAGGCAGCAAAGGGAGATATTGTCTCTACAAAAAGAAGTGTTTTAAAAAGTTAGCTGGATGGCCGGGCGTGGTGGCTCATGCCCGTAATCCCAGCACTTTGGGAGGCTGAAGTGGGCAGATCACAAGGTCAGGAGATGGAGACCATGCTGGCTAACACAGTGAAACCCCGTCTCTACTAAAAATACAAAAAATTAGCCAAGCATGGCGGCAGGCACCTGTAGTCCCAGCTACTTGGGAGACAGGCAGGAGAATGGCGTCAACCCAGGAGGCGGAGGTTGCGGTGAGCCGAGATCGCGCCACTGCACTCCAGCCTAGGCGACAGAGCGAGACTCCATCTCAAAAAAAAAAAAAAATTAGCTGGACATAGCGGTGTGCTACTGTAGTCTCAGCTACTTGGGAGGCTAAGGTGAAAGGATCACTTGAGCCCGGGGAAGTCGAGACTTCAGTGAACTGTGATTGTGCCACTTCTCTCCAGCCTGGACAACAGAGCAAGACTGTGTCTCAAAAAAAAAAAAAAAAAAGACAGAAAGAAAAGATTGTACCAACTCCTGAAGACCACTGAAAGTGTGTGTGAGTGAGTGTGCATGTGTTTGACATGTATGAGTGAGTGGGTGGGCGGGTGGATGAGTGTGTGAGGCTGTTAAAGTGGGTGTGCCTGTGTGTGAGTGGTGAGAGTGTGAGGGTGTCGTGAGTGTGAGCGTTGTGTATGGGGGTTGTGAAGGTGTGTGCATGTGTGCATGCGTGTACAATCATGTGTGTGTGCATGTGTGTGTGTGCATGTGTAATGAGACCCCAATGAGGGAGACATGATCCTTTACAGTTTAATAATAGCCAGTGCACAACTCAATCGTCTGAGCCCTCATCCAAGGTTTCTGGTCACATGCTCAGGCCTCCAGACAGGAATTGTTCCAGAGCTGGAAATAGTTTATCCAGGGCACGGTGTATATCAAAGACTCGCAAATTAAACTCTGTGGAAGAAGAAAGAAAACAGACTTTGGGGGAAGTATTTTTCAAAGGCGAGCAACAGGCGCCTGTTCCCCAGGTCTGTCCCTGTGGGGACATGAACCCCATCGGCAGAGAGGGGAGCTGCCCACAGTCAAGGGTAGAAACAGAAAGGAGGGCCAGTCTGCAACAGGAATGTCACCCTGTCTTCCCCCTACCCAGCCACTTGGGACCCACAGCAGGTGCAGCTGGAGCCTGCGGCCTGGCAGGACCCTGTGATATGGACCAGGCAGGCCAGCAAGGAGCAATAGCATCGTCCCCTTCTCCTGCACCTCCCTAGGCATGGGGGAGCCACTTGTATCTGCCAGCTTTCAAGGGATGCCACTGACGGACCAGGAAAAATAGGAGGGAACAAGGAGGAAATTGGACAATGCTTAGAGACCTGGAGAGGGAGAGAGAAGACAGAAGAAGGACCCCAAGGAAAGGCAAACACTACTTTCACACAGAGGGTCTGGGGAGCGGGCCAGGTTGGAGACAGGTCCAGGCAACTAGAGGCCTGGGTGCAGGGCTGTACCAGCCCAAATATAAAATCTCCCTCTTTCCCCCTTAGGAGGTGCCAGGCAGCTCCGGGGCTGGGCCCCAGCTGGCCCCAATCCACTTAAGTGGAAAAACTGCCAACTTCTAGCTGCTGCTTTTTAAAATGTTCACTTCACAAGTCCCTTTGGGATGACTCCTACTACACACCTTTCTCAGCTTCTTGCTTTGCAGGGGACAGGAAGAATTAATCGTGTCATTCCTCTTGCATTTGGTCCGGCCAATCTTCACGGTGACTATATACTCCACTCCTGTCGTCAGCTGCAGAGAATCAGTTGTGCTGTTAGTGTGGACTCCAAGCATCCAGTGGATGAACCTCTCCTGGAGAAGCTAGGACTGACAGTAAAGCCCCCAGAGCCATAGTCCTTGTTCCCAGAGCTTACCCACCAAAAGCAGGGCTCCCTTCTCCCTACTTCTGGCTGGAGGGAGGGCAATGGCAGCCAGAGCCCCTGGTCATAGGTTTGTTTGCTGCAGCAGCCACAGAAAGCTTCTCACCTGCCTCCTTTCCATCCTCAGGACAGAAGAGGTAACATGAAGCTGGGTTGCCTGGCCACCACAGGCCACTCCCAGGCTGGCTCATGTGGCCTTCATAATGCAACAGAGTCAGCATCTTGTCCCCACCCTCCCAGTCCCTTCTGCCACTTCCTGTCTCCCTACTATCCTTCCTGACCAACCTAGCGGAAGGCAGCTTAGCAATACAGTTAAAAACAGTTTTGAAATCAAATTGATTTGGGGTACGCACTTTCCATTTACTGACTGACCTTGAGCAAGCTACTTAGCATCCTCAGCTTTTCCACTTACAAAGTACAAATCAGTTGTGCCTGCTCATGGAGTTGTTATGTGGGCTAAATGGAAGCATGCATTTCCCTTAATGCATAAAATACATTTTAAATATTTTCGTAATTATAAATTATTAAATGTTTTAGCAAAGTGTCTGCAGCATTACTTTGAAGCAGATTCGGTGTTAGGAGAGTGACAGAACACAAAATCTGGCTTTATCCCCTGCAGACTCTGTCACCATGGGGGAGTCCCTCCATTTTCCTGAGCCTCAGTTTCCTCATCTAGGAAACAAGGAGAATAATGCCAGCTTCCTATTAGCGTGTACAGAAATGAAGGAAGGAGGCATGGTGGGTACACGAGCCACGGAGAACACACGCCAGGGATTTCCCCATGGCTCTTTCACTTGTGATCAAGTGTGAGGCCATGAACCCTACAGGGGTTGGAGCCTGGAAAAGCCCTTGTGGGCAGGGAGGTCCTACTCCCAGAAGGGAGACTCTAACAGAGAGCTTGGGGGTTACAGTTCCCTGTCCGGTTCTGAGCTGGATTCCCTGAGTAGATGTGCGGATTAGTGGATCTTCACCAGTGCAGGAGCTCTGGGAAGCTCCCTGCTGCCTTGCCCCGTCACTGTTGGTCAAGCCCATCGAGAGGGCTTGGTCGTCTCTGGGGTAGTGACTGACGCAGAGAGTGCCCACACTGCTCCTGGGAGGAAGACACCCTTAGCAAATACTGGGACAGGGCAGCAGGGGGGCTAGGCCTGAGGGCAGTACCAGGCTCCCAGCACCCAAGCATGCAGGGGCCATCCACGCATGGGCATTTGCAGGGCTGTACCAGGCATGGTCACACTGACTTTCAGCACGCTCAGAATGTAAGAAAAAACTAAACCACCAGTCATCACTGTAAGTGATGTTCCAGTGTGCAAAGAGTTATTCATTATTAGACTTATTTGTTTGATAATGACAGGAGTAGTAGTAATAACGGCAAAGATTTTTACAAGTGCTATTAGATGTTGGCACTGTGATAAGTACTTCCCTCCTATTCTGAGCCACTTCGCAGGTGAAGAAACTGAGGCCTGGAGAGTCTGGATGTCACTTGACCAAGAGCCTCAATCAGAAGGAGCTGGGCATGAAGCCCCAGAGGCACCTGACAGCCCTCCATGCCTGCCCTTGTTCCCTCTGTGAGGTGTAAGGACAGACACAATCGTCTGGGTGCGGAGGTGCCCAGAGGCCCATGCCAAGATCCACCCGGCTACCAGGAGGCATGCCTGTTCTGTCTCCTTATCAATATGAATGACATCAAATGCTCATCATTATTCTTTAACAGCTAACTTAATGGTAATTGATTGATTTCACAAGACAAGCCTCCTTGGGGTCTCAACCAAGAGAGGAAGAACCAAGAACCAAATGGACAACATCGCCATCTTTTGGTAGTAGTGCCTCACTGAGCTAGTCCGCGGGACAGTCTGCACTGGGATAAGGATTTGACCTACGCTGACTGGTCCTGCCCACCCTGCACTCCCTCCTTGCGGGTTCTCTCAGTTACAGTTGCCTTACTCTCTGGCCAAAGAGCTTTCCCATAGCCAGTTGTGTTTTCTCAAATCCAGCTAATTGAACTAGGACATAGCATTGTTGCTGCCCCAACTTCTACAGTCGGCCCTCTGTACTTATGAGCTCCACATCTGTGGATGCAAACAACTGTGCATCAAAATATTCAGGAAAAAAAATGTATGGTTGCCTCTATACTGAACATTTTTGTCTTGTAATTAATCGCTAAACAGTACAGTATAATAATTATCTACATAGCATTTACACTGTACCAGTTATTATAATTAATCTAGAAATGATTTACCATATGTAGGAAGATGTGCATAGGTTATGTGGAAATGCTATTCCATTTTACACAAGAGACCTGAGAATCCGTGGATGTGGGCATCCTGAGGGGTCCTGGAACCAATTCCACATGGACACCAAGGGTGACTGTATAATTTATTATTCTGACCTTGAGGAAATGTTGGACCAATAAAAATGGTTCCCAAACAACTTTTCTTTCTTCTATTATCCTTCAATTAATATATTTCAGAGAAATTTTATATGTAAAACAGAAGGTGAGGTGATCTGGCTGAACCCTACTTCTCACATCCCCTCCACTTCCAGAATAAACCCTCTCTGTAATGTGAAGTTTGTATAACACAGAAAACCCAGTTTTGAATTTTACAACCCTGGACATTGAAAAAATATTGGGGGCTACAGGCCTACAGAGAATATTTGTATTTTGCCAAATGAGAACTTTAAAGGGAGCAAAATCATCCTTGCTGTCACTCTGGCAGGGTCGAATATCAGAATGAAAGGCAATTCTTCCCAAGGAAAAAGAGTTGGCCGGGCGTGGTGGCTCATACCTGTAACCCCAGCACTTTGGGAGGCCAAGACGGGCAGATCACCTGAGGTTAGGAGTTTGAGACCAGCCTGGCTAACATGGTGAAACACTGTTTCTACTAAAAATACAAAAAATTAGCTAGGCGTGGTGGTGCACACCTGTAATCCCAGCTACTCGGGAGGCTGAGGCAGGACAATCGCTTAAACCCGGGAGGTGGAGGTTGCAGCGAGCCGAGATTATGCCATTACACTCCAACTTGGGCAACAAGAGTGAAACTCCATCTCAAAAAAAGAAAGAAAGAGAGAGAGAGAGAAAGGAAGGAAGGAAGGAAGAGTTTAATCCTCAGTGAACATTTTTGTTTCTAAGTGTAATGGAGTTAGAGTTCGTGCCAGTCCTTAGAAAAGAATTTTAGAAGCATGGCTGAGGACATTCTGGGATGTGAACAACTCTACAATGGACCCACTACAAGTGAAAATGTTCCCCACTCAGGACCTCACAGAGAACCACTGCTCGGTTGTTTCAGGAGCCACCCCAGAATCCTCATGTGTCTGAAAGGGCAAGGGCAAGAACGGGGCCTGCTGATGTCTGGGAAGAGCAAGGTACAAACCTGCATCTGACTTCGAATTAGCTTCTGAACTCGATATAAGTAGGTGTCGTTGCTGGCATTGTTGTAGGATTGAATGAAGAAGTTAAGCGTTGAATTCATGTTCTTCTTGCTCATAGGCTTCTCCTGGAAGCCCTCCCACCTTTGGAAGTGACCCAGCTTGGCCGACAGGACCAGGGCAATCAGCAGCAGCAGGGGGTTTCTCCAGCATCTGATCCCCATGTCTACAGCCTCGGGAACCTTCTTCCCAACTGCACCTTCCAGGGTGTGGTGGTGCCAGGCAGTAGCTCACTCGTTCTCCCACGGTGACCCTCACCAACATAGGCTTTCCTGGGGGATGGCCTGCCTGCATTTAAACAGAGATTCAAACTGAACCTTGTCACTCACTTTCCAGTCAGTTCATTTTCTACCCATTTACACCACCCATTCAGTTCTTTGGTGATCCAGGCAAGCAAAAATTTTAAACACTTGCCAAGGTGTGCAAGCCCCTCTCCCTGCCTTCACAGGTCTCAGGGAAGAAAGCCCCCAGAACAGCCCCTCCAGTGCTCTGCAATAGGATCTGGGTCATAGAGAAGCATCACTTACGGGAAGGGAGGAGGCCTTATGGAGAAGGTAGTATCTGAACTGAGATATAAGGAAGCAGTCATATGGAGCAAGAGGTGGTACATTCTTCTTACCTACCTTGGGCTCCAACTGTCTTACCAAGCCACCACCTGTTCCCTGTGCTTCCTTTAGAGACACATTCTCCTTGCTCACCTGTCACCCACCCACCACAGATTTCTGCCTGCGGGATCCCCCTGTACCTGCAGGCCCTGCCCTGGCTTTTGCTACCTGGTTGTGACCCTAGTGGAGCTTTGTGAGGTAATTGCAGCCTCCCTATGAGGGACGAATAAGCTGTGAGCCCCATTTAGAAATTATCCTGCAGACCCCTGAAGATTAGGTGTTACTTACCCCCAAAAGTCCATGAGTGCCCTATTTTAAAAACATTTACTGGCTGGGCACGGTGGCTCATGCCTGTAATCCCAGCATTTTGGGAGGTTGAGGTGGGTGAATCACCAGAGGTCAGGAGTTCGAGATCAGCCTGGCCAACGTGGTAAAATCCCGTCTCTACTAAAAATACAAAATTAGCTGGGTGTGGTGGCATGCACCTACAGTGCCAGTTACTCGAGAGGCTGAGGCAGGAGAATCGCTTGAACCCAGGAGGTGGAGGCTGAAGTGAGCCGGGATGGCGCCGCTGCACTCCAGCCTGGGTGACAGAGTGAGACTCTGTCTCAAAAAAAAAAAAAAAAAAAAAAGAAAAAGATAAAAGGAAAAACAAAAAGCAGCAGAAAAAACACCCTAAATGGAATCCCACCAGAACAAAACATTAGTGGAATAGTTGATGCAATGTGAATAAAATCTGCAGATTAGTTAATAGTATTGTGTGAATGTTGATATTCTAGTTTTCACCGTTGTACTGTGATTGTATAATACGTTAAAATTTGGGGAAGTGGAATGAAGGGTATATGAGAATGCTTTACGCTATTTTTGCAACCTTTGTTTAAGTCTGAAATTATTCCAAAATAAAGGTTAAAATAGCCAAAAGTAAATAAAGCATTGTTCTATGAAGAGTAGCGTGCTGAGGTGGGGGAAGCAGGAGCCTTAGGATCCAACTGTCCCAGCTCAAGTCCTTCGCTGGGGACTCTGGGAGAGTTACCTCATCTCCCTATGCTGGGTTTCTTCATCTGTAATATGAGAATGGGGAGAAAGACTCCTCTTGGATTGTGGTAGAGACTAACTGGATATAGGCAAAGAACCTGCTCCCAAGTCAGGTGTCAGGTGCATAAGAACATCTTCTTCGTGATTCTTCTGTGACTCTGAACCCACACTTAACCCTTGGCCTGGTCAGGTTCCTCTTGTCCCGGAAACCAGGCCACCTTCCATCATGACAATGTTGCTAGCACCTGTGACAACATCCTCCCTTGGCCCCAGAGCCTGTCTCGAGAGGACTTGTCCAGCCGGTGGAGGTGATATGTTTGAAATTCCCTGAGCCTGAGCTGCCGAGGGCCACTTGCTGTAGAATAGATAATGAAGGATTCTGAGTAATCGGGGAGGCCACTCAGACCTGGGTCATCTCAGCATCCCCTGGACACCTGGAATACTCCTGTCAGACTGAGGCCCGTAGAGAGGAAAAATAACATTGGGTGGGCCATATTAGAAACCCCACGGACGTGGGGCTCAAAGCATAAACAATAAATCTGCTTAAGAAACATGGGAGTTGGTTGCGTCTGTAAAGAGGAAAATGAGTCACTGGCAATTTTAATTGAAGAAAAGGAAAACATAGACCCTGGCTATGCTACAGAAGGAGATGTGAGGGGCCTAACAGGTCACACTGGCATTCCTTAGCTTGTGGCAGTAGAACGCTGATCTCTGACTCTGTGGACATGGAATCAGGAAAAAATACGATTCTGGTCAGGTGCATGTATAAAGGGAGACAGGGAGCTTGGTTACAGCATGGAATAGGGGCAGAGCATAGTGGCTGACGCTTGGGGGCTGAGGCTGGAGGATTGCTTCAGCCCAGGAGTTCCAGACCAGCCTGGGCAACATGATGAAACCCTGTCTCTACAGAAAATACAAAAATTAGCCAGGCATGGTGGCACATACCTGTAGTCCCAGCTACTCGGGAAGCTGAGGTGGGAGGATCGCCTGAGCCCAAGAGAAGTCGAGGCTGCAATAAGCTGAGATCGCACCAAGCACTCCAGCTTGAGTGACAAAACAAAGGGAAATAGAGGACTTAGTTGTCTGGTTACTGCCATGAAATAATGGAAAAGTAGGGGCCTGAGTATTTCCATGGAACAAGAGTAAATTAGGAGTTCTGGCTATAACAAATAGGAGCCCTGTTCTTGCCAATAAAAGAAGGGAAAAATACGAGCTCTGGCTAGACAATGGAATAACAGGAAATGTGGGGTCTGCTCATGTCCGTGGAATGAGGGGCATAGGAGAGAAGGATTGCAAAAGGGCATGAGAAAACTTCAGGTGATAGATATGTTTGTTGTATGAATTGTAGTGATGATTCCACAGATGCATACGTACGACAAATCTCATCAAATTGTACACTTTAAATATGTGCAATTTGGCCTGGCGCAGTGGCTCACACCTGTAATCCCAACACTTTGGGGAGGCCAAGGTGGGCAGATCACATGAGGCCAGGAGTTCAAGATCTGCCTGGCCAACATGGTGAAACCCCATCTCTACTAAAAAACACAAAAATTAGCCAGGGAGCACACGCCTATAGTCTCAGCAACTCTGGAGGCTGAGGTGAAAGGATCGCTTGAGCCCTGGAGGTCTAGAATGCAGTGAGCTGTGATTGTGCCACTGCACTCCAGCCTATCCTACAGAGTAAGACCCCGTCTAAAAAGAAAGAAAGAAAGAAAAAGAAAGGAAGGAAGGAAGGAAGGAAGGAAGGAAGGAAGGAAGGAAGGAAGGAAGGAAGGAACGTATCTTTCCCAGGAGTCCAGCAAACCAGGCCTCCTATCTCATGAGCTGAACCTGGTAACAGGCCACTGCTGGACCTGGCATGATGGCAAGTGTGGGATTCCTGTTGGATCAACCCGTGGCTTGGTGCTGTGTGGATGAGATGGTGCATGTCCCACAGGGCCCTTCTATGAGTTGCAGAACTTCCTGGTTCTCTCTGTTGACGACCAAGCTCAGGATTTCTTTATCAGTCAAGCTCCTAGGAGAAGCAGGAAACAAACAAGAACATGGTGATGTGTTTTATCCCAGCAGGCTCTGCTTGCGTGGGCTGAGGAACCTGCAGACAGGGAGTTTCCTGGCTGTAGCTTTTCATCACTCCTTCACCAGTAGATATGGCATTGGTGCTGGGAAAGGGTCACACTGTGACACTCTCTCCATCAGCTCACATCTGCTATCTGAAATTTTCCCATCACTCTGGGGAAACAAATCATCCTCTGTAAATAACACGGCTGATCTCAGTTGGTTTCTTCTCTCCACTCTCTCTTTTCTTTCTTTTTTTTCTTTTTTTGCTTGTCACACTATTTGACAAGCTCTGCTTTTTCCCCTAAATAATTTTGTTCTAGGCTGGCTGCTGACCTGGATATAACCCAGGCAGAAAGCAAGTCTATTTGCAACCCGTCTGCTGCCGGGCACCCTCCAAACATGGCCCAGGAAGGAATGGTTAGCAGTCTGTGCCTGCTTGAGGACTCTCCCAGCCATGGCTGCAGGGCGGGGGTAGGGGAGCAGAGTCCACACTGCCAGCAGCAGCTCTCACTGCAGCCCTGAGCCCTCGCCTCCAGGGCAGCGGCAGAAGAACATGGCTGACCTTAGCTGGAAATGCCTTCTGATTCTGGGGAGCAGGCCAGTGGCAGGCGTACAGAATGTCAGCAAACAAGGCAGTGCTACAGATGGCTCCAAACTGGCATCACTCCAAAGGTCCCAGGGTACATTTTCTCTTTCCAGACACAGAAACCTGAGAAATCACAAGGCTTAAAAAGTCAGAGCACGTCACAAGAGGCCAAGGATGTCCAGGGTGGAGGGGCTTATGGGGAGGTCATCGTCCTCACCCAGCCTTTGGTCTCCTTTCTGCAGACGTTTTCCACAACACGGTATCTGTTTACCAGCTCTTAAATAGTCATCAGGTTCCATTTTGAAAGCAAAGAAAAAGCAGGTGGATTCTGCAGGCCTTGACACTCCTGCTTCCACCTTCTCCTGAGATCTTCCTGGTTTTCTGTAAGCAGATGCTCTTCCCACTGAAGTAATGTGCAGCAAAAGCAGAAGAAGGCCAAGAGTTTGTTGAAATCTATAATTAAGACTTCAGGTTCAGCTCTTCTGCCCATTTTTCTTTTTGGTTGTCTTCAGTTGATTCGTAGGATTTCTTTATCCTTCTAGCAAATATCATCCTCTGGGTTGTGGTTGTCTTTTCATTTTATTTATGGCATGTTGATGAAAAAATATTCTTAATCTTAATGGAAAGAACGTATTGATTTTTCTCTCATGGTTTGCATTTTTATGTCTTATTTAGGAAATCAAGGTCATAAAGCTACTTTTAAATAATTTTTTTCTGAAAGTTTTAAAGTTTAGCATTTCCCATTTATGTCCATAATCCATCCAGATATTTGTGCATGGTACGTTTACTAATGTTTTCTTCAGAATTTTTGTATCTATCTTCATGAGTTAAACTGGCCGATGATTTTTGTTTCTCATATTGTACTTTCCTGGTTTGGGTTTCAAGGTTATACTGGCCTCATCCAATGAGTTGGGGAGCATGTCAGTCTGGGTCTCCACAGTCAGCACAGGCACACTTGCAACAGGAGAGTTCAGGGAAGTTTCCATACAGGGCACTGTGCAATGGTGCAGGTGCACAGAAACCCCAGGGCACAGGGCAAATGTCTGCAGCTAGCAGCAGCCATGCCAGCAACCCTAAGCCTGAAAGATGAGGTAAACAATCTGGAAAGAATTGGAGTGCCAGCTGGCCACCTTGTAGAGGGAGCAGGGGACAAACACCATGATCTCAATCCCCTCTGTCCTCTACCTCATGCCTAGGCATCTTGTTGTCAAACACAAACAGAAGTTATAGGACACAAGAGCCCTACTGATGGAGTCCACAGCAGCCTGTGTTGTGGAGCAGAGAGCAGCATGGAGAAAGTGCATTAGTCAGGATTCTCCAGAGAAACACATAGATATGAAGATATTTATTATAAAGGATTGGCTTGTACAATTATGGAGGCCTCGAAGTCCACCATCTGCTGTTTGCAAGCTGGAAACCAAAGAAAACCAATGGTATAGTTTGAAGGCCTGAGAGCTGGAGAGCCAGGGGTGTAGATTCCAACCCGAGTCTGAAGGCTTAATAACCAGGAGCGCTGAGGACAGGAGAAGATTGATGTCAGAGTCCAAACAGCCAGGCAGAGCTAATTCAACCATTTGCCACTCGGGCACTCAGTGGATTGGATTGGAAGGTGTCACTCACATTGGAAGCCATTTGCTTTTACTCCGTTCACTGATTCAAATGTGGACCTTTTCCAGAAACATCCTCACAGACCTATCCAGAAATAACATTTAACAGATATTGGGCATTCTGTGACCCAGTCAAGGTGACACATAAAATTAACCATAACAGAGGGGTAACAAGTGGGGCTAGGGGGCAAACAGAAATTAGCCAGCGCCAGATGATTTCCCTCTGTCTTAATTCTCTTGAAGAGCTGCTAGTTTTTACCTTTTTACCCATTCCTTTTAGGGATTGGGAAAGGGAGATTCTATGATCTGACTTCATTTCATTTCTTTGTCCAGATACTCTCCCAATGTGGAGCTGATTTTCATCATTTGCAGAAGTTATCTTCTATAAAATCTCTGCAAACACAGAAGTAGTAAATGCTAAACCATTGTCCCCAGGAAAAATACAAGGCTTGGTTTCCTTGAGTCTCTGGTTACAACACTTTCTTTCAATTGATCAATATATAACCTCGTTTTTATGTGTGTCTCTAGTTAGAGGTGTCTTTTAAAATATATATTGTTGACTCGTTATCATCAAGCTCATCACCAACAGCTCTGTAAATGCCTGAATGAAGCTTATTTAAGACACATTTTCTCCATAAGGCACCTTACAGCCTTCCGGTGCTTAGAAACTAGATAGCACTGCAGCACTATGCCTGGGGCCATTTTAAACGGCAAAATCGCCAACCAAAAAAGCACAAAACTGAAACCACATGTGGTGGCTCATACCTGTAATCCCAGCACTTTGGGAGGCCAAGGCTGAAGGCACTTGAGCTCAGGAGTTCGAGATCAACCTGGGTAACACAGCAAGACCCCACCTCTTAAAAAAAAAAAAAAAACCACAAAATTGCAAAATGTGACACTAAACAGGCTGTGAAAAAGGACACTTGTTAACAATATAAGAGCTGGAACAAGGCTGGGAGTGGTGGCTCAAGGCCAAGGTGGGTGGATTACCTGAGGTCAGGAGTTCGAGACCAGCCTGATCAACATGGGGAAACCCCATCTCTACTAAAAATACAAAACTTAGCTGGGTATGATGGCATGTGCCTGTATTCCCAGCTACTTGGGAGGCTGAGGCAGGAGAATTGCTTGAACCCAGGAGGTGTAGGTTACAGTGAGCTGAGATCGAGCCACTGCACTCCAGCCTGGTAGACAGAGTGAGACTCCATCTCAAAAAACAAACAAACAAACAAAAAACAACAATAGCTGGAACAAGAAGGCAGAGTGTTGCTGTGTTTGACCTCAGCTTGGAACATATGTGTCAGGCCACCCACATTTTTTCCCACTCTGAATGCCCGTGAATGACTGCAAAAGTGCCACAAGTGTTGATTTTAGGATTGCAACTTAATTTCAGCAAGTAGGTGAATTTGCAAATATGAAATCCATGAAAAATAAGGGTTGACTGTTTTTAAAGCCAGTTACTACCATGCTAAGAGTAGATTTGTGAAGACCCAGTTCTTCCCACCTGATTACGAAGAAATGCTAGCACCGCACCCTAAATAAGCCTGGGACAGTGTAATTTAGTGATGGGAAAATTATTTAACTTTCCAAGATAGTCTTAGATGTTTCCATAAGAGCCAGATGTGATGCAAACCAAATATACCACAGTGGAAAAAGGTTTTGTGAAATTTGATGCATTCAACTATTGGCCATTAACAATCAATTACAAACATGTATAGCAACAGAGAAAATATATGTTTCATAAACAAACAAAAAATACAAACTACAAGCATACTCCTAATAATACTTACATATGTGTAAGTTTCATGGATAAAAATGAGATAGCACTACATACGTATAAAAAATTAAAAATGTTTCACTGGGTAGGTAGAATTATGAGCATCTTTTTTTCCTAAAATTTCTCCTAATGTAATATTAAATAATGATGTGAAAGGAATTCAAAGAGTATGTGGGAAATAAACCATTTTTCCCTTTAAGCAATTGTGTCTGTGGCTCATAACCATAACTTATATTAAGCATAGATAAGAAAGGTCCTAGAACATATAATATAAATAAAAATTGTCAAAATGATCTTTTGCCCATTTGCCATAAATAGAGGCATCAAGTTAATTTCAAAACTTGTTTGTAGACTTTTATATCAGCAAATAAAAAGAAGAATATTTGGTCGGGCACGGTGGCTCATGCCCGTAATCCCAGCACTTTGGGAGGCAGAGATGGAAAGATTGCTTGAGCTCAGGAGTTTGAGACCAGCCTGGGCAAGACAGAAAGACCTCATCTCTACTAAAAATAAAAATTAAAAAAACAGCTGGGTTTGGTGGTACATGCCTGTGGTGCCAGCTACTCAGGAGGCTGAGCAAGGAGGATCACTTACTCCTGGGAGATTTAGGCTGCAGTGAGCTGTGATTGTGCACTTCAGCCTGGGCAGCAGAGCAAGACCCTGTCTCAGAAAAAAAAAAAAAAGAAGAAGAAGAACACTTACTAATGACAATAATATGTATCTTCTCATAAGCATTTATTTTAATTTACCATTTTTTGTTTTCCCTAACAGATATTTGTGTATATTTAATTTTACCTTTTCTAACTTTTTGGTCTGAATTTTGTAAAGTAATTTTTTAAGGAAAGGTTAAGTAAGATTAACAAAAGTTACATTTGGGGAAACTTGTAACAATTTTGACAGGGTGTGAAATGTCACCCCACACACATAACACACAAACACATAAACTGATGTTGTTTCAAAAAGTTTTTTAGAGATTAACAAAAGCTGTTTAATTATTTCTCTGAAATGTGCCATTCAAATGTTCTTGGGTTTTGTTAGTCTATGAGAAAAATGAAAAGAATCACTGTAAATAGAACAATTAAATTCTATCCTTAGATTTGCACAACCTCATCCACACAAATGGAAGATTTATTTTCATTAATGCATTCCTTTAACGATTTTGGATGAAGAGCCTCCTGAAATGGACTTCCTTCTTCCCTGCCTTCTGAAGTAGAACACTCTGCTTTAGATGGTTTGACCTTGTCCGATGACTCTGAGCCACGCTTAGCATTTCAGGCAGAAGCAAGGCTGAGATGTCATCAGAGGAGGCCACTGCAGACCTGGGCAGGTACCCTTGGGCCATACCATGCAGGGCCATGTGAGCTGAGGGCTGTCCCCCAACCCCAGCGTAGGGGCTCCAGCTTCCCAACTTTGTCAATGCAACCAGAGTGGACCAGAGTGAGCACGGACTCCCCCTAACCTAGCTGTTGTGCTGTGAAAACATCTGCAAATCCTCGGAGGCCCTCCCATCAGGAAATGGTGTCTCATTTCCCTCCCCTTTAATGTGGGTGAGCCTTCTTGCTTTGCTTCAGTGAAGCAGCAGTGATGTCCTGTAACTTTCCATACTGGATCTTTGCCTGGTGCTTTCTCTCCTTCTGTGAACACACGCAGATGGCTACACCCTTTCTCCATATCGATTCTGTTCTTTTCTGACTCTGGCTTTCTTAGTGTTGGGGTTCTCAAGTAGCTTCAGGCCTGTCTTGATGGATCATGTTTCGGGGTGTGTGTTGATTCACTCTGAGTGTCCAGGTGTCCACCTCCATCTGCTCACAGGGAAAAGCCAGCAGTACTGTTGGCTCTGCCTTGTTCAGGCTACAGCCTCCTTTCCTGCTCTAACTTCTCAGAAACTCCCCGAAGCCTTTTTCTTCTTTTCTTACACGTGTCTGCAGTTTCTGAAAAGCAAGGCACATAGAGGCTAGTGCAATCCACTAGGACTTGTGCAACGATAAAATTGTTCTCTGTGCAGTCCAATATAGTAGTGTAGGGGGGCATCTCATGCTCCATCCACCTAGGCTCCTGGTGGAGTCTGAAAATTAAACTTATATAAGACAAGTTAATAGCAGAAAAGCACACAGATGTATTTGATACAAGTTTTACATGGCATGAGAGACCTCATAAGGAAATAAAAACCCAAAGAAGCAGTTAGAGTATGTTACTTATTTACTGAATTGGACAAAGAATAGTAAACTGAAAACGTGATGAGGCAGAGGAGCTTGGGCTAGGGTAGTTAATTGGATAGAAAAGTGACTAGGAAGATAAGGGTTAGTTTAACAGGGTTTGTACAGAATTCTCTTGGACTCAACTTCCTGCCTTTGATGATAAAAATGTTGCTTTATTGCTAGTATAAGAAGGACATCTTTCATATGGGAGTTTCATCTCTTGCTTTAAAGAAACAAGAGGTTGGGGCCAGGCGCAGTGGCTCACGCCATAATCCCAGCACTTTGGGAGGCCGAGGCGGGCGGATCGCGAGGTCAGGTGATCGAGACCATCCTGGCTAACACGGTGAAACCCCGTCTCTACTAAAAATACAAAAAATTAGCCGGGTGTGGTGGCGGGCGTCTGTAGTCCCAGTCACTCGGGAGGCTGAGGCAGGAGAATGGCATGAACCCAGGAGGCAGAGCTTGCAGTGAGCCGAGATCGCACCACTGCACTCCAGCCTGGGCAACAGAGCGAAACTCTGTCTCAAAAAAAAAAAAAACAAAAAAAAAGAAAAGAAAAAGAAAGAAACAAGAGGTCAAAGCATCCAGTGTGTATTCTGTATGCAAAAAGAAAAGAAAAAGGTCAAAGTAATCTTCTTGCACCTGTCGTTTTTCAGGTGTCTCTTTTTTTTGAGACAGAGTCTCACTTACTCTGTCACCCAGGCTGGAGTGTAATGGCGCGATCTTGGCTCACTGCAACCTCTGTTCCACCTCTCAGATTCAAGTGATTCTCCTGCCTTAGCCTCCTGAGTAACTGGGATTACAGGCATGCACCACCACACCCAGCTAATTTTTGTATTTTTTGTAAATTTTGCATTTTTAGTACAGATGGGGTTTCATTGTGTTGGCTAGGCTGGTCTTGAACTAGTCACCTCCAGTGATCCGCTTGCCTCAACCTCCCAAAGTTTTGGGATTACAGGTGTGAGCCACCACCCTCAGGCATCTAACTTAGTCAATCCACCAGGTGTCTAACTTAGTCAATCCAGCAGGGTGATATATTTTTAACTCTTTCAGTAGCCACTGGCTATGTGTGGCTATTGAGCACTTGAAATGTGGCTAGTACAGCCCTGAAATGGAACTTCACATTTTATTTAATATTATTTAATGTGAATGTAAATGGCCACCAGTGGTAGGCAGTTCCATCCTGGGCAGCGCAGGTGTGGGCAGTGGGTCCTTTGGCTCTTCTCCAAGATGACTTCTACTCTTCTCCTGATCCACACCAGGGGTGCTTCTCCTTTTCTTTTCCTTCTTGTTTCAAGGATTCCTCAACTGTCTCTCTAGTCAGGCCTTATTCTGTGATGTTCATCTCTCTGCCCTGCCTCATTTCCTCCCCCAGCCTCTGGGAGAAGAAAGCACTTGCTCTACACAGTAATTAAATTTTGAAGGTTTTCTCCCGCTTTGGTGCGGACTGGCGGAATGCTGGGAGTGCCCACAAATTTCCTGTGACAAAGAAGAGAATGAAGGAAATTACCAGAAACCACCAAAAATGTCTCTCTTAATTGCAAGTACTAGCTTCGAGGAGGCAGTCTGTTCCGGCTCCTTTTCAACTGACTACAGATTTGAGAATCTAGAACTGTGTGCTTTAGAATAGGGGTGGATTTCAAAATGTGCATTTTCTAGACCCCAGCTGCAAGAGACCTTGATACCAAAACCCAGTGGCCTAGCAATCAGTATTTCTTAAATATCCATTAGAGTTTCTGCATCAAACCACGTTTGGGAACTGATTTAATCAACACACTGATTTACTTAGGAGTTTTTGATTTAGCCTCACTCCATTAAACGCCCATAGACTGCTCTGCTTTCCAAATGCTTATGTTCACTTTTTACGGTTTTTCTCTGATCTCCCCTGCATTTACGGTCACCTCCAACTTCCTGCCTCCTTCTCTCTCCAAAAGCACACAGATCAGCTTTTCAAAGTTAGAATAACGCATGTAGTAATCGTAAATAAACTGCATGAAGAGCTGAGATTTCTTTCTATCTCTACAGAGGCCTGAAGTGTATGAACTCTGTGATATGTGCTTTAGTCAACTTTCTTTCTAGGAGTTTGGCCCCTCTTGCCTTGCTCTCTACAGACAATCTTCATTTTTTAAAATTTTGCATGCCAGTGCCCAGAGTGTATTTATTAATAGTTTGAAACTGTCATAAATCCTCAGCATCTCTGCCTTAGCACTGCCAAGCTTGAATGGTCTAGACATTGTATTCAAAAATAACTCCCTCTGGGACAGGCCTGAAAGTCTCTGGCACAGGATTCCATCTATCTACGGATACTTCTCCTAGGAGATTAAAAGTCTTCCTGGCAGGCACAAATTTTGTCCCTGGAGATCCATCCACTATGGCCAGTATTATGTAAAGGATAAGAGTTCAGTGGTTGATATCCACTGAATATAATTCAGTCAACAAAAGAGTGGATTGTGCATATATTGCATATATGCAACTCATTTATAACCAAGGAAGAGAGGACCAACAGAAAGTTAGTTTGGGGAGATTTAAAAATAACTGAACTTATATTGGGGAAGTCTTGCTCTTGGAGATAAAAATGGCTTTTATTGCCAGCTGTTGCTCGTTTTTTGGTAGGCGGTATCAAGCATGTGATGCTTTGGTGGCTACACCAGATTCTCTTTTGCAGAACTTGCATGTAGGGTGTGGGTTCCATCCAATCTGTTATCCCCCTGTTCCTTCATCCATCCCATTGCCATGCGAGTTTTACTGAGTAGGTGATATTTACTAGAGGCCACGGATCATTTACCATGTCCTCATACCTAAAAGATTAAAGTTCACCTTGGCCCAGGACCCC
>NW_012101238.1:224146-224925 GCF_000951045.1 Mandrillus leucophaeus
AAGTGCTGGAATTATAGGCGTGAGCCACCGTGCCCAGCACAGAGAGTTTTCAGTTGAAAAGAAAAGTTATCTGAGCCTTTTCCATAATCTCACTCTTTAGAAGCAACCATTTTTAACTTTCTCATTAGTTTTTCTGATGATTACCACCATATTTCTAAATAATTTTAGAGCACTTCTACTTCCTGATTTCTTGATTTTAGACAGTATCTATTGATTTTGGTAAAAATGATGAAGAATTTATTATAACTTTCATGGTCTTAGATTTTCCCCTTTACCCCCTCATTTTACTTAGTTATATCTCAATCTCTATTACCTTGTGTATATAAACAGCAGATTTAAATCTTAATTAATCATATGAATTAATGCTGAATAAGTATTTAAGCTAATCAAAATATTTTACTTAAAAATTTTTTAATATATTTTTCTATTTTTGTGAGTTATGGAGTCAAAGAGAATATATTGTCCAAATTGCGATATTTTTGATATACTAAGGAAATGGGTAAAGTCAGTACTTTCTTGAATTAAGGTATCTTTTTTCATGGTAAGGACATGTCTGTCAATTCCAGTTTTAGTCCGTGTTTTCATTATGCATTAGTGTTGTATTTTGAAGGCCTTTTTGAATATCTGTGAAGATAAACATTTTTCTCCTTAGAGTTATTATATGTTAATTAGTAAATACGAGGCCTCGTATTGTACTGTCCTTGCACTCCTGGAGTAAATCTCAGGATTGTAATATATTTTTAAATTTAGATTTATTTATTTATTTATTTATTTATTTG
>NW_012101238.1:225120-225827 GCF_000951045.1 Mandrillus leucophaeus
AAAAAAAAAAAAAAAAAAAAAGTTATAACAGTACCATCAAGTGCTAGCGCCACACTAACTCCTTTTAAATGTTTTGATTCACAAAACATTTAAAATTCACTCTGATAAAATTTAATGCCATAGTACCTCATGCCAGGAGGTTATTTTAATGTTACAACGTATTTCAAGTCAGGAAGTGCTTCCCTGTGGGAGAGTCTGTAACTGGCAGAGGAAAAAGCATGACAGCACTTGGTGCTTGTCTCAGGAGAACACTTCTTTTGGGAAAGAGGTTTTCGATGTTTTTAGGAAACTAGGCCAAATCTTGAGCTTATAATCCTTAAAGGATTTTGAAAAGCCTTTGTTTTTAAAGAAACATCTCCCTTTTAACTGTTGCTACCTATGTTATTGACAGGACATATACGAAGACCAGTCTTCACCATTCACACTCAGTTTACACAAAAGTTAGTGCATCTTAGTTCTTACCTGGGTACAACAGGTCAGTTTATTATCTAGCTTTGGGACTTAGGGCAAGTTACTTAGCCTCTCTGTGCTTCAGTTTCCAGTGTATAAAATGGAGACAATAATAGTATATCTCAAAATTTATGCGGGTTCAGTGAGGTTATGTTTGTAAAACGTTTGGAACCATGGATGTTGGAGACAGTGACTATGAGATATTAATTAACATATTAATCAAAATTGTCAGCTCCAGTTATTTATCAAAGAAGCAG
>NW_012101238.1:225877-227886 GCF_000951045.1 Mandrillus leucophaeus
TTGTGTTTTCCTAGGAAATAATTCATTTTATCTAAGTTTTAAAAAATATATTTGCATTGTGCATAGTAGTCTTTTCTGACTTTTAAAAATGTTCTGTTTTAGTAATTTTCTTCTGTCGCTTTACTTTTGTATTTGTGTTTTTTCCCTTTTTTCCTTGATTCTTTTGATTCTTTTTCCCTAAACAATGAATATTTTGATTGATTTGTTCTACTGGTTTTGTGTTTTCTGTCTTACTGACTTCTACTTTTATCTTTATTGCTTTCTTTGGCTTCTTTTGTTTTTCCCTCTGGTTCATTTTTCTAGGGAGGTGTTTTTTTCACTGTTTACATTATTTTATTTGTATGGATTCAAATATTCATGGCTATACTTTTGTTCCTAAAACTACTTCAGTTGTATTTTATAGATCCTGTTATACAATATTTTTATCTTAGTTTGTTTCCCCTTTGTTCCAAGAGGGTTTTTTCTTAAGGGTTTTATTCCAGGTAGAAAGAATGGCCTTTCTTTGTATATTATTACTTAAACTTTTTTTTTTTTCATTATGATCAGAGATTTTCTTTGCCACTTAATATATTGTTGGTGTTCATGAATGGTCCAGGTACACAAATTTTTTTTAGACACGGAGTCTTGCTGTGTTTCCCAAGATGGTCTTGAACTCGTGGCCTCAAACAATCCTCCTGCTTTGGCCTCCCAGAGAGTGCTGGGATCATGGGCATGGGCCACCTGCACCAAGCCCCCATGTACACTTTGTTTTTTTGGAGACAGAGTCACACTGTCGCCCAGGCTGGAGTACAGTGGTGCAACTCACTGCAATCTCCGCCGCCCAGGTTCAAGCGATTCTCCTGCTTCAGCCTCCCCAGTAGCTAGGAATACAGGCATGTGCCACCCCACCTGGCTAATTTTTGTATACTTAGAAGAAATGGGGTTTCACTGTGTTGGCCAGGCTGGTCTCAAACTCCTGACCTCAAATGATCCAATTGCCTCGGCCTCCCGAAGTGCTGGGATTGTAATCCCCTGTGTATACTTTAGAAAGTGGATATTTTCTTGTCAAATTTTGATAGAGATCCCTCATGTCTAGTTATTGATGATATTGTCTGTGTCTTCCATGTCTGTATTTTTTGTTCACTTGATCTGTTTTGGACTTAGAGGGGCATATTAATATCTGCTTTCTTATAAGTGTATTTCTATCTTTTTTAACTTTTGCAATTTCTGCTTTATAAAGGGGGCTACTGTATTTTTGGTGCATAGATTTTCACAACTAATATTATTATGAATTATATTTTTAGCATTATGAAGTGAGCTTCTTGAAGGCCTTTGAGCCCAAATTTTGTCTCATTGCAGGGTAGCAATCTCTATTTTCTTATTGCTTGTATTTGCATTCCTTAGGACTGTATTATGTAAGAGGATCATACATGCCGTCTGTTACCGTGTGCCCTCTGCTGCCAGTTGTGGCTGTGTGACTGACTTCGACTGATAAAGTATGAGTGGAAGGCACTTGTGCCATGGCTTTTTCCTTCTGTAAGAAATTAAGAAGAGTATATATACCGGATAAGTGGTACATTCCACAGTAGAGAATGATGACACTTGGAGAAAGAGCCAGCAGTCACAGCCAGTCTGCAGTAACAAGTCAAGTGACTGAGAGAAGCCTTTGGGAGACATCAGGGTTATTTGCTGTTACGACAGCGCTAACAAGAGCTGCTTGATTTGTTTGGTATACTTTTGACCATCCCTTTATTTTAAGCCTTTCGGAATTGGTATTTTAGTTGTGTTTCTTGTATTGAGCACAAAGTTGGGTTTTATTTTGTGAGCAGATCTGAAAATGACAAGTATATGATTGGTTCTTAACTGTCATACCACTATATGTACTGTATAGTATATTTTCATTGTTATTTGTCTTCATGTCATCTCTTTTCTCTTTTTAGGAAGGTTTGTAATTTTGTTCTACTGGTTACCTTTATGCTATAAATGTTTTTAAATATCCTTAGCTCCTTTTCCTTACTTAGGTGCCTATT
>NW_012101238.1:227936-229320 GCF_000951045.1 Mandrillus leucophaeus
AGACAGGGTTTCACTATGTTGGCCAGACTGGTCTTGAACTCCAGACCTCATGATCCATCTGCCTTGGCCTCCCAAAGTGCTGGGTTTACAGGCATGAGTCACCGCGCCCAGCCTCATTGATCTTTTAATGAAATAAAATATCTGAAAGAGCTTTAACCATTAATGCAAGTGTGATTTATACTTTGAAGACTGTTATTTCCAGTAGTACTTGCTCCAGGAAAGCTTGCAGGAAGAAGAGTACTTAAAGTTTTAGGAGTTGAGTAATATTATATAATTACTGAACCCAGAAAACAGACGTAGTGTCTCTGTGACAGTTGGACAATTAAGATTCTGTATCAGTGTTAGATGTTTAGAATCCTACCTTATAGATGGCACGTATCATCACCTTTCTAGACTGGAATACATGTCACTCCACCCTGCCCCTGCCTTCTTAGCTATGGAATGTCTCCATATTCATTCCTAAAGGTCTACATGTAATCCTTTATTTAAAACGCAGGGTAGTCCATCTCTATGTCAGACTCCTGAATTAACGTAACACAAAATTAATAAAACACACAGACTGACTTGAATATCATCAGAGCTCATGAGCTGACGAGCTAGTGCTTTAAAGAGGACAGGCGATCTGTTTTGAGGTTGTGGCAGTCATTAAAAGGTGCTTGGCATATTGCAGATATTTCACATCACAGACATTCTGAATGTTCTGTCCGCAGATTAAAGCCTGTCATGAGTTTTCCTCTAGTGTTTACCACTCACACTGGTTTTGTGGCAATACTGTATTCTTAGTAGTATTCTACAGTTTTTTTGTTGTTGTTGTTGCTTTCAGTAAAATTAGATGAAAATATGCTTATGTATTTATGAGAATGTGTCAGTCAAATATTTCTTCTCTGTGTAAGGCACAAATCCTCTGCCTTATCTGCTTAATAGGTAAGGTATCAGTATTACTTCCCCACCCCCACCTTCCTCCCCAGGAAAAGAGCTGACAAGGAATGCAAACATTGCAGGAAACCACTGTTGTGATGGTTTGTGTTTCTGCTTAATTACCAGTTAAACAGTGATGTGCTTTTGTAGTTGTGGAGTTAAAACTTTTTCTCAAGTTTGTAGAATAGTACATTTAGTAAAACTGCTTCCAAAGGAGTTATATTGTCCTTTAGTTTGTTGACAGGAATGAGCTATGGAATTTTGTAGTTAATTTCAAATTCCAACATATAATGTTAATGAGGTACTGGTATGATTTTAAATCGGCCTGAGGCTGACATTAAGATAGTTTTCAATTGGAAAAGCCTCTTTTAGTACTGTCCCCTCCATCTTGTTGCTGTGAGACCTGACTGGGAATAACCTGCACAATGCACATAGAAGAAAGTGCTTAAGAATGACAGTGGATAGG
>NW_012101238.1:229370-229701 GCF_000951045.1 Mandrillus leucophaeus
AAGAGAATATATTGTCCAAATTGCGATATTTTTGATATACTAAGGAAATGGGTAAAGTCAGTACTTTCTTGAATTAAGGTATCTTTTTTCATGGTGAGGACATGTCTGTCAATTCCAGTTTTAGTCCGTGTTTTCATTATGCATTAGTGTTGTATTTTGAAGGCCTTTTTGAATATCTGTGAAGATAAAAATTTTTCTCCTTAGAGTTATTATATGTTAATTAGTAAATACGCGGTCTCGTATTGTACTGTCCTTGCACTCCTGGAGTAAATCTCAGGATTGTAATATATTTTTAAATTTAGATTTATTTATTTATTTATTTATTTATTTG
>NW_012101238.1:229751-236490 GCF_000951045.1 Mandrillus leucophaeus
TTTAGGAAGGTTTGTAATTTTGTTCTACTGGTTACCTTTATGCTATAAATGTTTTTAAATATCCTTAGCTCCTTTTCCTTACTTAGGTGCCTATTATTTTGTTTACTCTGGAAAACTCCTATTACCTATGTGCCTCTCAGTGAGCATTTTCTACATCTCTTGTTCTCTAATGTGCCTGTTTTTTTTTTAAGCTGTTTGTACTTTATCAGACATAGAAGTGTTTCCTTATTATTTTTCTACCCTTGTCCTCACATTTTGTCTTAGATATACAATACAACATATGCAGTGACACCACCACTCATTTCAACTATGTTTCCTAGTCATCTCTTAGTTATCCCTTGGGTTCTGGCTTACACTGGGGGTGCTTCATGGATGGCCTGATTGTATAATCTTTGGCTCACACTTTTTTCCCCCTTGAGTTTCCGGTAAAGGATTGTTCCACTGTTCTTTTGCTCTGTATATTGCTGTTGAAGTCTTAGCCTGATTTTCTTAGTTTTAGAAGTAACTTTGCCGTTTTATGTGGAAGCCCAGAAATGTTCTTCATTTATAAAATCTAGTCATCTTACTAGGATATGTTTCATAGTAGGCTATTCTGGGTCAGTTTTCCAAGTACATGTAGGCCTGTTCAGTATTTAGATTCATGCCTTTTGTTTCCAGAAAATTTTCTCAGATTGTGAAAGTGGGTTTTTTTCCTCCCTTCTTCAGGGACTCTAATTACATTGATATTGGCTCTTTGCCCATCCTGTATCACTTTTACTTAGATCCTTTTCTCTTCATTTTTGTTCTCTTGACTGTTTGCATAGTTCTCCTTATTGTCAGTAGAATCTGCTCTCCCCTTAGGTATGTTATAACAGAGATTTTATTTCCGAGATCATTTTGTCTTTTTATTTCTGTCCTTCTAGAATTTGAAACAAGAGTTCATCATCTTACTTTTTTTGTGTGTATTTCCATGATGAATTTTTAAATTTCTAACTTATGATGTACTTTCATATCTGTTTAATAATATTTCAGTCATATGGAATTGTTTTCCTGTGCCTTGTGATTGTTTTAGGGAACATATTTTAATTCTTGTTTCTTTTTTGTTTTGGGGTTGTTTTGGTATGACTCAATTTTATTTTAATATTTATTCCTTTTTTACAACTTTTATTTTAGATTCAAGGGGAACATGTGCAGGTTTGTTAGCTGGGTAGGTATATTGTGTGATACTGAGGTTTAGGGTACAAATGATCCTGTCACCCAGATACTGAGCATAGTACCCAATAGTTTTTCAACTGTTTCTCCCCCCATGCCCCTCTAGAGTCCTCAGTGTCTACTGTTGCCATTTGTATGCCCATGGGTATCCAGTGTTTAGCTGCCACTTATAAGTTAAAACATGTGGTATTTGGTTTTCTATTCCTGCATTAATTCACTTAGGATCTTCTTTCTTATATAGTAGCTTCATATGGATGCTGTTTCTCCTTAATGTTTAGTGTAGAGAGTCACAGAGATTCTTGGACACACAATAGCATGTGTTTCTGTGACAGGAGATGAGGGGTTTGTGTGACTTCACGGGTTTCTTAGTTTAAATGCTGCCTTGTGTAGGTACAGTTAAATGCGGTTTCTTTAATGAATGGTGCTGTAGAGGGGTAGATAGAGGGTTGGCGTAACTTCTAATTTTGTGATACTCTTTTGTATCAAGAATGTATTTCCATTACTTGCCTTCTTTCCTTTCACTGCCAAGCCTCCATAGAGTTGCCCCCACCTTCTAAGTTGCCTTCTTCCAGAAACAGTGTCTTCTGGAAACTGCTGCCTGTGGCAAAGCCCCTCTATTCGTTCCCAACTGCAGTGCTCTAACCTACCAGGTCTTCCACCTGGTCTGGGGTGTTTGCCTACCCTGGTAGGGCACTTCCTTGCTGAGAGTTCTTCCCTGGACAACAATTGCCAGGTTAAACTCCCCTCTCCTCCACAGATTCCCCTCTGACTGGCAGCAGAGGCAGTGTTGCTAGCTCTGGTAGTTTTGGATTTTTTATTTCCTCAATTATATTTAATGGAGGCTTGCTGAATACTGCCTCCTTTTGCTGTGGGCACGGATTATGGGTGGTTGTGTTTGCTTTTTGTTGATCTGTAAGGTTTTTGGAGGATGTGTGGATATATTTATCTGTAAGCAGCCACCATGATTTTTTGGGAATCACATGTCTCATCAATATTTTCTGAAGACTAAAATTCAGCTTAAATTTTTATAAAGACTGAAATTCAATTTAAAAACTGCTCTTGGTAAATTAGGTTGTGTAACTGTCATTTCTGAATTAATCTAGCAGTTACCATTATCTTAAGTATTTAAATATCTGTGTTTTGTTTTATTAATAGGTCCAGTCTATGCCTATTTCTTCTCTATAAAGATGACTACTCCCCATATAAAGTTGAGGCTTTAGAAAACTATTGTTAAAATAAAGTCTAACTAGCTTTCTTTGTTATACTTGTTCTCATAAGCTTTATTTCAGGAAATTGTGCTTAAACAGAAATACTTTGGTCACAGTCCTTAAATGTCTCCGATTATTTTCTCTGTTTGAGAATCTATGAATTTTGTCCTTAATTAAGCAGAAGCAAAGTGGAAAGTTCCTAGAAAATTGATTCCAAAAGTCCAAGGCCACCGAGACAGCGCTCCCCTTAGTGGTACAGTGCTAGCTGGCTTGGTGGAATTTCTCTTTCTCTCCAAGGCCAAGACAGGCCTGGCTGCTCCAGGGAACTGAAGGCTGGTAAATAAATGACAGTGTTCATTTGTAGGTAGTCTGACTCAAGCCCATGCCCTGGACCTTTCCACCATACCTTGGGCTTCTGCATTACCGATTTATAAAAGAACAGTGAAACATTTAGATACTGCCTTTTGATGTAAGAATTCAAATTAGCATTCTGGAGAGTATCTCCCTCCTACCTTTTTTTAAAAAATAGTTTTTAATTGACACATTGTATTGCACATATTGTTGGGGTACAATTTTTTTTTTTGATATACGTCTGTGTTGTATAATGATCAAATGAAGATAGTTAGCATACTCATCACCTCATACATTTATCATTTCTTTTTGTTGAGAACGTGTGAAAATATCTCTTCCAGTTGTTTTATGTCCTCCTGGGGCCTCTGTATCTCCCCCACTGAAGAAATCTCTACTTTTGCATCACATAAAAGATTTGTACTGTTTTAAAATATATTAAGACCTGAAATAGAATAATTTTGGAAGGGTTAAGTTTATCAAGTTTTTAGAATATGTGGAGATTCCAGAAGTGAAGCATCAGGTGGAAATAAATTGTTTATAGAGCCTATAATATCACAGAGTAGTTCTATATGGCAGAGGCACTTTTAGACAGATTTTGAATTTTCCTCTCTTCTGAATTTTTTCTACATTTGCTTATTATTTTGAGGCATACATGGGAAACCTTAAAACATTAATGTGGACAGTTTGTTCCATCCAGACACTAAGCAGTCAGCCTTGTTATTGTGGCAGGCCCTGTGCTGCTTCCTTTCCCCAGAGCATCAGTCTAGTGGCTAAGGAGATACTGCTGATAAATAATGAGAAAAAAGCTATCCTGCTTTGTGGGGATCCCCCCAGGCTCCCCACACTGAGCAAGTCCCTTTTCAGTCTTTTGGGATGGCTTGAAACACCCCTTCATGGCATCCTGATGTTAGAGCTGAATTTTGCCTCTGGTTCTACATGCTTATCTTCATAGTACTGTCACTGTCACTTTTTGTGGTATTTCTACTCTAATATCTTGTGATTTTTAGAGGCAGCTTTATTTCTACCTCAGGAGTTGTCAGCCTTTTTCTTTGAGGTATTACATCTCATGATGTGTGTGTCATTAGTTCTCACAATTCTACGATATCTCCTTCCTCCCACCCACAGTTTTAAAAAAACTATGGTTGTCATAGTTTTACAATGCTCTGAAATAGTTATTATTCAGGATGGGGACAATCAAGATTCTAGATTATTTGAAGATGAATTGGTGTTTATAGCTCTACTGTTCCCTGGGTTCTGGTGGGACATTTGTGGCTTTGACCATGTTTCCTCAAGGGAACATGGGGAATTGATAGGCTTTTTCTCAGACCCTTCTAGCCATGAAGCTTGATATTCTTTCCTCAACGTTGTGACCTCTTTGTGGGCAAGAAGTTTATTTCCTTAGTGTTTTCTGGCACCTATAGATCTCAGTAAATGTTTCCTGAGTCAGTATGGTCAAGAAGAAGAGAGTCTGCCTTGCCTCTGGAATGCAGGGGTGGTTCAGCTGCATGAACCACTAGGCAGCCAGGTGGCAGTGGTTTTGTGCTTGCTGGGCAGTGTTTTCTTTCACAGTGGGGAAAATGTTTTCTTCTTCCAAGTCAGATTCCTGTAATACAAAACAATAGTTAATTTAGCTCAGTTTAGCTTCTTAACGTCAATTGAGTGTCATGTATTTAACTTATGTCACTGTGTAATATGGATTCTTCACAGAATATTGTTTCCAAGGATCTTCTGCCTCACTGTGAGACCTCTGGATAACAGTTGTTACTTTGAATGCAAATTCTGAATACTTGTCCATAAAATTTACAAAAAATTAATTTTCATATAAAACAAAATAAGCATCAGGGGTAATTTCAAAAGTACATTTTTTCATGAAGTTTTAAAGTTATGGTCAGTTTATGACAAATGGAGTTTTAAAGTGAGGCTACCTCTGGTGATTCTGTTTCAGGAGACAGGATCTCATGGTTTAGCAAGGTTCAAAGATCACTGAACTTTAAGTCAAGTGTCAGGTACACTACTGACCTTGGCTTAAATTTAATCCCTTGGATAAGCCATTGACCTCTATATACCATTTTCTTTTCGGTAAAATGGAGATAGTGTCTTTCATGGTTGTAATAATGAAAATGACATAATATATATGGAAGTATCTAGCATAAAACCTAGAATAATGTAGGAACTCTGTTAATTCTAGCTGTATCTATCTCTGAAAATAAGTGGATAAAATACATTTTAATTAAGCTAGTTTTATTTAGAAACCTTTAATAAGAATGATTGAACTATAATTACAGTTCAAGATTCCCAGTACTCTTTAGAAAAACAAGACCCAGGAAAGTAGCAAGACTTTACGCCAAGGGAGGTATGGCTAAGGTTGAGAACGTTTTCATGTCAGGAATTTTCCATTTAGGAAACTTATGAGCTATTTTTCTTTTCTTTTTTTTAATTGTGTAGATTTGAAGTGGAGGGAAAGGGACGTGAAGGTGTGAGAGAAAGCTGTAGCTTACTCTGAAACTTCATGTTTGGTATGGCTTGTTGCCATTCCATCTTTCACTGTGTAACATAGTCCCCAAAGGTTTTTGTTTGTTTTTTGATTTTTTTTTTTGGTGTGTGTTAAGGAAGAGGCTTTATTGAGATTTAATACACATACCATACAATTCACTGATTTAAAATGTACAATTCAGAGGTTTTTAGCATATTCACAGGGCTATGTAACCACCGCAGTTTTAGAACATCTTCATCACCCCAGAAAGAAACCCTGTACCATTTAGCTGTCATTTTCTCTCACCTCCCTGTTTTTCCCCAACACTCCCACCTCTAGATGTCTTTGTCTGCTTTGCCCTGCTGTAACACAATAACCTTGGCCTGGGTAATTTATAAAGAACAGAAATGTATTTCTCACAATTTTGGAGGCTGGAAAGTCTAAGATCAAGGCACCAGCGTCTGGTATCTGGTGAGGGCCTTCTTATTTTGTCTTCACACGGTAGAAGAGAGAACCAGAGAAAATGGAACCTCCCTTTCACAAGCTCTTTTATTAGTGGCCTTAATAAATTCATGAGAGCAGAGCGCTCATGACCTGAACACCTCCCAGTAGGCCCTATCTCCCAACACTGTTGCATTGGGGATTAAATTTTAACTTAGTTTTGGAGGGGACAAAAACATTCACAACATAGCACTACCAACCACTGACCTGTTTTCTGTCTCTAAAAATTTGCCTCCTGTAGACCTGTCATATAAATGGAATCATTGTGACTGCTCAACCATGGTGTAGTATGTATTGATACGTCATTTCTTTTTATTGCCATTAATATTCCATTGTGTGTGTATACCACATTTGATTTATCTGTTAATCAGTTGATGGACTTTTGAGTTGTTTCCACTCTTTAGCTTTTTTTTTGTTTCGAGACGGAGTCGCTCTGTCACCCAGGCTGGAGTACAGTGACACTATCTCTGCCTTCCAGGTTTAAGTGATTCTCCTGCCTCAGCGTCCCGTGTA
This sequence comes from Mandrillus leucophaeus, assembly GCF_000951045.1. Lineage (NCBI taxonomy): Eukaryota > Metazoa > Chordata > Mammalia > Primates > Cercopithecidae > Mandrillus > Mandrillus leucophaeus. Next base: position 235,989 of record NW_012101238.1, read on the forward strand.
GCTGGGACTGCAGGTGCCCGCTACCATGCCCAGCTAATTTTTGTATTTTTGCTAGAGATGGAGGTTTCACCAAGTTGGCCGGCCTGGTCTCGAACTCCTGCCCTGAAGTGATCCGCCCACCTCGGCCTCCCAAAGCACTGGGATTACAGGCATGAGCCACTGCGCCTGGCCACTTTTTAGCTATTATGATTAATGCTGCTGTGAACACTCGCATACAAGTTTTTGTGTGGATATGTGTCCGTCCTTCCTTCCATTCTCTCTTCTCTTTTCTCTCTTCTCTTCTCTTCTCTTTTCTTTTCTTCCTTTCTCTCTTTTCTTTTCTTCTTGACAAAGTCTCGCTCTGTTGCCTAGACCGGTGGGCTGGAGTGCAGCAGTGCGATCTTGGATTACTGCAACCTCAGTCCCTCAAGTAGCTGGGACTATAGGCATGCGCCACCATGCTGGCTAATTGTTTTTGTATTTTTAGTGTAGATGGGGTTTCGCCATGTTGTCCAGGCTGGTC
>NW_012101238.1:237765-240020 GCF_000951045.1 Mandrillus leucophaeus
CTGGACCCTGAGGCCTCCTCCAGGTTAGAGAAGGACTTGCCCTTACCAGAGTTGACATCATACAGCTGTAGAATGTAGAAAGCCACTTTCTCATCTGATGTGGCTTCTGAATAAACATAATGCTGAACTCTTGGGAGATAACAGGGAAAAGATGTCTTTATCCTTCAAAATTTAATCTCCTTTGAAAAACCTACTTTTAACTACTCAGACTGATATAAAACTTCCAACTTTTATAGATGGGAAGGACTCTGATTAAAGATGTAATCAGAGTAACATCTTTAGTCTGTAACCCCTCTGGTTCTGGGGTCAGCCAGATCTGTGTTTGAGTCTTTTTTTTTTCTTTTTTTTTTTTGTTGTTGTTTCTTTTTTTTTTTTTTTGTTGTTGTTTCGAGACATGGTTTTGCTCTTGGTGCCCAGGCTGGAGTGCAGTGGTGCCATCTCAGCTCACTACAACCTCTGCCTCCCAGGTTCAAGCGGTTCTCCTGCCTCAGCCTCCTGAGTAGCTGAGACTACAGGCGCCTGCCACCATGCCCAGCTACTTTTTGTATTTTTAGTAGAGGTGGGGTTTCACCATGTTGGCCAGGCTGGTTTTGAACCCCTGACCTCAGGTGATCCGCTCGCCTTGGCCTCCCAAAGTTCTGGGATTACAGGCATGAGCCATCATGCCTTGCCCTGTGTATGAGTCTTAATTCTGAGCTATCCTTTCCATGTCACCTCGGGCTAGTAACTTTACCACTTAACACCCCAGTTTCTCATTTGGAAAACAGATAGTAAGAGTATCTCCTTTAAACAGAGGTTAAGATTCTGTAATGCTTGTCTGGCACATAGCAAGTACATACTAAATGTTTATCATTTGAGGGAGGGAGAATTAGAGATGTGGATGGTTGTTAAAATGTAACCTATTTTTTAACTTTTTCTCAGAGGAAACACAAGAATAGAAGAGGCTTGTGAAATGTATACCAGAGCTGCAAATATGTTCAAGATGGCTAAAAATTGGAGTGGTATGTACAAAGAATTTGTTTGTTTTTTAGGCAAATGGTTTAAAATCACTTTGAAGGAAGAAATGACTGTTTTCCCTTAATGAGCAAGACTATTGACCCCAGAGACAGGTGTCAGTGCTGAATAACTGGCCTGGCTGCTGCTGACATGGAGACTGAAGGGGTGTGCTCTAAGTGAATGAAGCTGGAAAGCCTGGCTTAAGTTCAAGCACAGGGACAGTGTCTGTCTTAGTTTCCATACTTCTTAATACAGTAGGCATGTGGTAACTTGGTAACTAAAAATAGTTAAAATTACTTGGAATTAGAGTAATCTTTGTTTCTTACTAATATGCTTAAATAAATACAGTGCTATAAGGAATGAAAGTTGGAATAAAAGTCATTAAAACTAGTGGGATAAAGAGAAATGCCTGGTTTTCTTTACCTGAACATTGGTTGAGAATGACCATTCTCTGCTACACAATAACTGATTGTGATTCCACTGAGAACTATGACAGTGTGGTTTGGGGGGAGGGGGATGGATTTACATTAACCTCAAGAGACTCATGGTTATTTTTTAAAGTAATGCTTTCTACCCAGTGAGACCGGGCATAACAAAATTCACAGGATTATTATTTTCATTGGTCTGAGATGAGATGGCTCTTTCAGAGAAATTCATCCCTCTCTCTTCAGCGAAAGAGATCTTTCATGCCTTAGTGATGGGATATTTCTATAGTGAAAATGGAGACCACCGTTGACCAGAGCAGGGGACGTGGGTGTTGAGCTCTGGCTTACAGCTGCTGTGGGATTGGAAGTGGGACTCTTGCCCTCTACAAGCTGTTTCAAGGCAGATACTTTAAAATCATTTCAAAGGAGAAAAATGCTTTTGAACTAGTTGAATCTAAAAGGTAAGATCTTTATAAGAAGTTTAGTTTTAGCTAAGGCTTTAGATATGCTATTTTTCAAAACACACTTATGCCTGAATTGTCTTGTGTTTTTAAAATGGAGGAAAAAACAGTTTGTTTCACATTTCATCTTTTGTTTTGTTCAGGTCTTGTAAGTAAAAAGTGATCTTACCTGAAGAGACTACTTATTTATTTATTTATTTATTTATTTAAGACAAAGTCTCACTCTGTAGCCTAAGCTAGAGTGCAGTGGTACAATCTTGACTCCCTGCAATCTCTGTCTCCGGGGCTCAAGTGATTCTTGTGCCTAAGCCTCCTGCGTAGCTGGGACTACAGGCACGTGCCACCACACCCAGGTAATTTTTTGTATTTTAGT
>NW_012101238.1:242570-243957 GCF_000951045.1 Mandrillus leucophaeus
CTCCTTGCCCTGACGGGAAGTATTCTGATTTCTGTTGGGTGTGTACCTAGGAATGGAATTGCTCGGTTATATGGTAACTTTAGGTTTAACCTTTTGGGCAACTGCCAACCCATTTTCCAAAGTGGCTGCACCCTTTTATATTCCTCCCAGTCGTATATAAGGTTTCTCCATGTCTTCCCTGACTCTTGTTATTTTCTGTCTTTTGACAGACAGTAGCCCATCCTAGTCATTCTAGCAGGAGCCACGTGGTGTTACATATGTGGTTTTGATTTGCATTTATTCTAGATAACATGTTCCTTATGAGACATAACAATGTAGTATTCGCAAAGGTTTTTATGCCTTCCATACATGGATCTAGATATGATAACCATTCTGATTGAGTACCTACTCTGGGTGAAGCTCTGCAGTGGCAGCTGTATATGGATTATTTCTTTTGATCCTCATAATAACTCCTAGGTATACATAACATTATCTTCAATTTACACATGTCAAAACTGAGGTGTGAAGGAGTTAAAGAACTAGTCCAGGGTCAAACTGTTGGTAGTTAATGCCTAAGGTCTGAGTTACACCTGAGCCTTGCTGTATGCCCAGCCTCTGCTCTGCACTAGGACTTGTGTTGACACGGAGCTGCAAGCTCCTCTGCTGGAGCTTGGAGTTTATTCGAGTTCCTGGCACGTGTGTGTGCACTCTTTCATGTACATGTGTTCATACCAGGCCCAGCATCCAGTGTCAGCCTCGACCTCTCCTGTCTCTGAGTCCTTATGTCCACACCCCACTGAGTTCCTTGTTATGTGTACTGTACAGAGTCTACTGCGTCTCAGTTTTCCGCTGCTTATTTTATGATTGTATATAGACAAGATAAACGTCTTTCATGGAGGGACCTTAGCATAGTAAGAGCAAAGTTAACTCTTGGAGGATTACGGAGGATAATTTTGGCTTTTATGTGAAAAGAAATTTCCAAGTAGCTTAGAGCTGTCCCTCAGTGGAGTCAGCTGCTCGGTGAAGAACTTTGCAGAACTGTATATGTTCAAGCAACAGTGGAGGTACCCTTCTCTCAGGGTGTTGTAAAATGCATTTCTCAGGGTGTTGCAAAATGCATTTCTATACTGGACTGGACCCTGAGGCCTCCTCCAGGTTAGAGAAGGACTTGCCCTTACCAGAGTTGACATCATACAGCTGTAGAATGTAGAAAGCCACTTTCTCATCTGATGTGGCTTCTGAATAAACATAATGCTGAACTCTTGGGAGATAACAGGGAAAAGATGTCTTTATCCTTCAAAATTTAATCTCCTTTGAAAAACCTACTTTTAACTACTCAGACTGATATAAAACTTCCAACTTTTATAGATGGGAAGGACTCTGATTAAAGATGTAATCAGAGTAACAT
>NW_012101238.1:245312-266463 GCF_000951045.1 Mandrillus leucophaeus
TTTCAAGGCAGATACTTTAAAATCATTTCAAAGGAGAAAAATGCTTTTGAACTAGTTGAATCTAAAAGGTAAGATCTTTATAAGAAGTTTAGTTTTAGCTAAGGCTTTAGATATGCTATTTTTCAAAACACACTTATGCCTGAATTGTCTTGTGTTTTTAAAATGGAGGAAAAAACAGTTTGTTTCACATTTCATCTTTTGTTTTGTTCAGGTCTTGTAAGTAAAAAGTGATCTTACCTGAAGAGACTACTTATTTATTTATTTATTTATTTATTTAAGACAAAGTCTCACTCTGTAGCCTAAGCTAGAGTGCAGTGGTACAATCTTGACTCCCTGCAATCTCTGTCTCCGGGGCTCAAGTGATTCTTGTGCCTAAGCCTCCTGCGTAGCTGGGACTACAGGCACGTGCCACCACACCCAGGTAATTTTTTGTATTTTAGTAGAGACGGGGTTTCACCATGTTGCCCAGGGTGGTCTCGAACTCATGAGCTCAGGCCATCCATGCAAATAATTATTTGCATATAATAATTTGCATATAATAATTTAAGCGATTCTCCCGCCTTGGCCTCCCAAAGTGCTGGGATTATAGGCATGAACCACTGCGCCTGGCTGAGACCACTTATTACTAATTGTATCTGGTGATCAGATATTCTAACCTTTGGAAATTCCATTTCAAGGAGGCCACTGATCACGTATATAACTAAGGCTTTGTATGTGCACCACCCATTGTCTGTTGCCTGGGATGACGCTCTAGCCTCCTGACATCGCCATACTTCTGCACTTTTCCAGTCTGTTTCCACTTATGTCTGAGGTTGCAGTTTTTTGAATTTTGGAAATCAGACCTTGGCGATGACCTTAGCAGTAGGATGGGATATAAATACCTCTCACATGCTTAGCGTTCCAGTAAAGGAACACTAGGCATAAATGTGTTAATTAAGTAACATAACACAAATTAAGTAAGGTCATATCATTCCAAATAAGAGCTGACCTCCCTGTAGTGGCCCTCAAAGACTATCCCCTTCTTTGTGTACCCAGCTCCCACCTCAGAGCCTTCGCATGTACTGTTCCCCCTGTCTCCCTACTCTTCCCCCAAACAGAATGTTGCTGGGTCCCTACTTCCTTCAGCTCCCTCTTCACATGTCATCTTCTTGCTGAGGTCTTCTCTGGCCACCCCTTTTAAAAATAACAAACTTGTCCTTCCTGGAAACTTTTTTTTTTTTCTCCAACATACTTATCACCATCTAGCAAAAATAAATTACATAATGTTTTATTGATTTATATTTACGTTTTTATTATATGGTGATTCTCATTAGAAAGTAAACCTTGGAAGGCCACATTTGTGTGTTTTATCTCTGCTGTATCTCCAGGCCTTGGATTATTACCTGCAAAGTCATAGGTGCTCAGTATATTTATTGAGTGGATGAATATTAGATTCCTTGAAATTCTATCCATGTTGCATTGGTGATGATCATAACAGCATTGCATCTCTTTATAGTTTTAAAAGTTCTTTCATAATGATTAAGCTAATTTGTTTGATACTCAGTTTTTGAGAGATCATCCTGACAGGTATTATACCAGTTTTGCAGGTGAGGAAATTTAGCCCAAGTTGTGTGGCTTCTCAGAGGCCATTTAATTTAATATATGCTCCTTTAAAGACACTTCCAAGTTCCCTCCCCCACCTCAGAGAATGGAGTCTTGCTCTGTCATCCAGGCTAGAGTGTGGTGGCGCGATCTCGGCTCACTGCAACTTCTGCCTCCCGAGTTTAAGCGATTCTCCTGCCTCAGCCTCTGGAGTAGCTGGGATTACAGGCATGCGCCACCACGCCCAGCTAATTTTGTATTTTTAGTAGAGATGGGGTTTCTCCGTGTTGGCCAGACTGGTCTTGAACTCCTGACTTCGTGATCCACCCTAAGTGCTGGGATTACAGGCATGAGCCACTGTGCCCGGCCCGACACTTCCAAGTTTAGATAGACCGAGCTAGCATTTGCTATTAATGATTGGAATGAATAGTCAGAGTGAAAAAGTAAGCCAGCAACTCGTTTTGGAATGTGGGAATGTGAAAATGTAAAATTAAAGCACTTACTATTGTCTGGAGAGATGGAGGTAGCCTAGAAGAGCCTGGGTGTTGTGGTATTACTGAGCAAGAAAAGGATGGACCATGACTGATTCTGGGACAGGAAACATAGATAAGTTACAAAAAATGAAATGCCAGCAGGAGAGCAAGGATGTACGTTGTAAAAAAATGATGGCATTTCAACATGCCAGACCGCAGGTGTGAACTAAGGCTAGATTTGCATATAATAATGAAAGTGGCCACTGTGTGTAATGTGAGTCAGGCCCTTCTAAGCACTTTACTTGTGAAGTCCAAGCTATTACTACCTTCTTCTGGGGCAGAGCCCATCAAAGCTCCCACTTAGCCAGATATGTTACTGAGCTGCCACTTCATGGTTAAGTGCTGCCCCAAGTACCCCAGGTGCCTGGCCACTGCCCTGGTAGTGGCCTTTGCCCCTCCTGGATACCCACCAGCCTCTCATGATTCACCAGGGGCCAGCAGGGCTTCTTCAGTTCCAGCTCTAGCCCTGAGGCTGGCATCTACTCTGATTCTTCAGTGCCTTGCTTTCTTTCTGCTGCTATAACAAAATACCTTAGGGTAATTTATAAAGAAAACGAATGTATTGTTCAGAGTTCTGGAGGCTGGATAGTTTAAGATCAGGGTGCCAGCAGATCCCGTGTTTGGTGAGGAATGTTCTCAGCTTCCACGATGGTACCTTCTTGCTGTGTCCCCATGTGGTGGAAGGAGCATGGCAGCTCTCTTCAACCTCTTTTATAAGGGCACTCGTCCCATTTATGAGGGTGGCGCTCTCATGACTTCGTCACTCCCCCAAAGGCCCCACCTCATAACACTGTCAAATTGGATATCAGGCTCCAGTAATACAAATTTTGGGGGGATACTACCATTCAGATCATAGCAATACCCATGTCATGCTGGTGGCTACATATTTTTCAAAGATGCCTGGGTACTCTTTTAATCAGAAACTGAGATACAGAGCAAGAATTGAACCTGGGCAGGTGGGTTCCAGAGTTTGTACTGTCCCTTTGCCCTCAGGTTCAGAAACCCACATGAGAATTATGCATTTCCTCTGGGGAGAGGGAGTTGGAACAAGAGATGCAACTGAAGCTTTAGCAGAATTGGATGTTTATGGCCAGGTATAATCACCTGTAATCCCAGCACTTTGGGAGGCCGAGGCTGGAGGATTGCTTGAGCCCAGAAGTTCAAGACCAGCGTGGGCAACATAGTGAGAACCTGTCTCTACAAAATTTTTTTTTTTTTTTTTTTGAGACAGAGTCTTGCTCTGTCATCCAGGCTGGAGTGAAGTGGCACAATCTCGGCTCACTGCAACTTCCGCCTCCCGGATTCAAGCAGTTGTCCTGCCTCAGCCTCCAACATAGCTGGGATTACAGGCACCTGCCACCGTGCCCAGCTAATTTTTTTGTATTTTTAGTAGAGATGGGCTTTTGCCACATGACATCAGGTGATCCACCTGCCTCAGCCTCCCAAAGTGCTGGGATTACAGGCTTGAGCCACCAAACCCGGCCAAAAATTTATTTTAAAAAATTAAAAATAAAAAAAGCCAGGTGTGGTGGCACACGCTTGTGTCCCCAGCTACTCGGGAGGCTGAGGTAGGAGGATCTCTTGATCCTGGGAGGTAGAGGTTGCAGTGAGCTGTGATCACGCCACTGCACTGCAGCCTGGGTGACAGATTGAGACCCTGTCTCGAACAAAAGAAAAGAATTGTACTTTTTTTCCTCACAAAAAAATTTATAGCAAATGTTTAATATCGGCAGTGAGTACTGCTTTATGATAATTTTTTTAGAAACCTAAAGACTTTGTGATATTCTTAACCATGCTTTTCGTGGTAGATCAGATTCTTTCCTTTCCATTTCTACTGTACTGACTTCCCCAATGTGACTCATTTTTCGGAGGCACTCTGCCGTGTTGCTTCTCTGAACTCAGGAAGTTTCCCTTGTTGATGTTTAAACCCTTTCAGAAGTGGCCTGATGCAGCTTCAGCCTTGATTTCCACTGCCCTCCTCCAGTCATGGCAGGCTTGTCACTGGCCTCCACTTCCAGCCCTTTCTTACCTGCAAGCATTTCTTCAGTGTTCGTGTGACTCCTCTGCTAGCGATTCCTTCCCTCTTTCTTTTCCAGCACTCCAGAATCCATGGTCCCTGATCCAAAACCTTTTCTGAAAAAGATTAGGTCGTGTACCTTGTATGTTGTGCATGTCCCAGTTGGAGACCTGGGCAGTACCCCACAACCAGATCCATCAGTGATTCTGCAGGGAAATGTGTAAATTTTCACACTAAATGGAGTAAAATAGATTAAACCTCATATAAATTTCAGTCAGATTTTGCTATAAACCAAAGAAAAAAATTTGGATTTTTAGACTTTTATGGATTTCAAAATTGTAGGCCTGATTTTCACTCTTTAGGAAACTTACTTTATCCACGAAGCCCTTCATTAGCAGTTTCTTCCACTCTGACAGCTAAGTCTAGAAGACACTAAGAACAGTGAGCAAATATCTTTGAGTTTAGTGTTTTACCTTTCTTTAATCATTTGTGGCTTGAAGCCCTTAGCTGGTGTTTATTATGTGTTAGTGGAATTGAATTCAGTAGCCCAAGACTTGGCTTTTGGTATTGAATGGTCAGATCAGGGAATGGTGGCTTAGTGCCCAGGGACACTTGGAAAGTCTGCTGGGGCTGAGGTGGAGAAGCTTTCATTGCTGTTTGACTTGATTCTGGTTATTTTTATATTTGCCCGAGGTGCACTGGACCACATGGATTTTTGCTTCTGACTAGAATGCTTCTTTTCAGTGGAATATAATAGGGAGGTCCACTACTTAGAGCATGGGTTGCTCTGGGGGGGACTTATTCCTCTGTGTTTAATTGTAGTGTCTTCTTCAGCTGCAGGAAACGCATTTTGTCAGGCAGCCAAGCTCCACATGCAGCTTCAGAGCAAACATGACTCCGCTACCAGCTTTGTGGATGCTGGAAATGCTTACAAAAAGGCAGATCCCCAAGGTAAGGCAGCCAGGCGCGTAGCATGCGTATCTCTGTGTGTAACTAACCAGTCAGTACTTCCCTCAACGTTAAGGTCAGTGTTGGTGTCCTTTCGAGTCCTGGTAAAAAGGAATTTTTGTATTTTGGAATAATAGATAAATTTTTATAACCATAGGGATTTTTATTTTTTAATCATTTGGGGGCTTTTACGAGGAGAAAATATGTTAAATTTATACTGGCTGTTTAGTTTATAGCATCATTTAATTAAACTCCATTTATACTGCATTTTAGAGAATTTTTTGGAAATAACCTTTGATTTTACGTAAGACTTCTTATATCTTAATTTTGTGAAAATGTATATTGTTCATAAAAGGAAACTCTTATGTTCCCTTACTCCTAAATACCTAAGGAGTTTTCAGATCCAGTTAATGGGAAATTGTAATATTCAATCGTTAAAAAGTCTTATTCATACAGTATCCATTTGGTTTTTTAAAAAGTGTTTTTCAAAGTATTTGTTTTGAGGAAAGAATGCAATTGGATATTTAATGTGATAAAATTTTGCAAAGGTTATTTCTTTTTAGTTAGAAGAGTGTAATTAAAAGTATTTCTTCCCTTCCACCCGTGTGCATGGCAGAAATTTTGTGTTTTTCCTTTTTCTTTTAGCAGTCCATTTTGTTCAACACCAAATCCCAAATTTTGAGAATAAATATGTCATAAAGAAATAGAGTATCTTCACGACCTTTTGTATAAGGATTAATCACAGTTTATTTCCCAAAGTGAAAAACTCATAGGTTAAATGAGCTGTTAGAGTAGTAAAATTGTAATGCATCAGTACTTTAGAATATGGTGCAGGCATTAAAATCCCTGGTTTCAGAGAATCTTCAGTGACCTGGTAAATGTTTACATGGCAATTAAAGAAGCACATGAGATAGAATGTTGTATAATCTCATTTTTAGAAAAAAATTTGTGCGTATAGAAATGTGTTTAATAAACAAAGGAAAAGCACATCTGAATACTAACAGCGGATTTGAGTGGGATTATAGATAGATAATTTTTCTCTTTATATTCTGTATTTCTAAAGGTATAACAGGGATCCACATTTTTTATGTAGTTTAGAGGGAAATTGTTTCAATTTTTGTTTATCTGCTTACCTTTCTAATTTTGTAGTCAGGCCGTTCTACTTTGCTGCCTCTTTAAACCAAAAGTAATAAACTTGGAGCTTATTATATGCCAGCATTATAAACACCATCATTTTATGATGGGAAAAATTTTTTGGCTTACTTTTTAAGAAAATTAGTATAATTTATTAGCATTATTATTTATTAGATTTGTTTCTTCATTTTGTTAGTATGCTACAATTTAGCATCTTTGAACATTATACAGAATGTTGACTTTGCTTAAGGGTTGTTTGAATAGGCATTTCAAAGTGCTTTTGCTTTTGGCTGCATGGAGAGTAGAATCTATTGAGGTGATCGTTCTTGTGATGTGGTGCCATATTCCAAAATTAATATATATGCATGGTATTAATGAGGAATATGTTTGCATTCATATTTTAGCAGATATAATTTACCAGTGTTGGTGACAACCTCCATGGTTTTATTTTTTTAATAATACAGTCTTTTGCCTGGATGGAGTCCTCACATTAAGGTTAAGAGTAACTAAGACAATGTTACTCCAGCTACAGTTCCCTAAATTATACTGTAGCTGCTGGGAACAAAGCCATGCTGATGAATCTGGACTTGTGCATGATTTTTGTTTGCTTCTCACTAACTAACCTGCCCACCCTCCACTCCAAAATTATACCTCATTAACGTTCTAATAACAGCCAAGAAGACAGCCTCACCTGAACCCTCTTTGACTGAATGGATTTTTTCGTTGTTTTTCTTAAATGCCTACGCTTCAGAGGCTATCAACTGCTTAAATGCAGCCATCGACATTTACACAGACATGGTAAGACATTGCATTGCTTGAGTGGCTGTGGGGTGGAGTCTTGAGATGGCTTGGAGTGCTCTCTCTCTTTTTTATGTTCCCAAACTGGCATTCAGATAGGAAAATGGATGTGTGACTGTTTCTTATTTTTTCCCCTAGGGAAGGTTTACAATTGCAGCCAAGCACCACATTACTATTGCAGAGATCTATGAGACTGAACTTGTAGACATTGAGAAGGTAAGCAGTGGGCACACTTCCTCAGATGTGAAGCAGGCAGATAAGCTGACTCAAAGAACTCTCTTGTCCTCAGTTTCAGAGTGATCATAGGTATAGAGTGATCATAGATGGCCTTGCCTGGAGACTTTTAGGGTCTAGCTGGCTGAAGTAGTGGGCTGTTTTCCTGGAGTTGGCATCTAAGACATGAGAGCTGGTTAAGATTTACAGAAATGGGAGGCTGAGGCAGGAGAATGGCGTGAACCCGGGAGGCGGAGCTTGCAGTGAGCCAAGATCCGGTCACTGCACCCCAGCCTGGGCGACAGAGCCAGACTCCATCTCAAAAAAAAAAAAAAAAAAAAAAAAATTTACAGAAATCACCTGTTTTTTCCACTCTCTCTGATTCACATCAGAACATTAGCATTGCCAAAAGAACCTTCGGCTGTATTGCTTAGTACTCTAAGGCCCAGTGAAGAAAGCGTAAGAGGTGACCTCTCTACACTCAGTCAGCATCACAGCTTTAAGTATCTGTATGCCAGTGACTCACAAATCTGACTACAGCTCAGACCTCTCTCCAAATGCTAGATTCCTGTATCCACCTGCCTGCTGACCTCTCCACTTTGTCCAGCAGTCATCTCTAACCTGTCTGGGACTGGATTCCCATCTCAGACGCCCTGTCCCCAACCCAGTGTTCCCCTCTAAACTACAGGCTTCCTTGCCTTTTCTCTTTCTCTACAACCTGTGAGCAGTTTTTGTGAGCAGGGTCCTTCCTGCTCCCAAGTCTCAGCACAACTCACTACCTTGTCTCCCAGCTCGCACTTGATCACTGCAGGATCCTTCAAACCTGTCTCCTTGCTTCTGCTCCCCCTGCCTTGCCAACCCCACATCCCCTTGCCACAGAGTAGCCAGAGTGAACCTTCTAGGCATTGCATCATATTCTGTTTCTCCACTGCTCACAGCCTTTCATTAGCCCCCTTTCACTAAGAGGAACAGCTGGAGCTGTGCGGAGCCTTCATGGCTCCACTGAATTGCTTCCTCCCAGCCCCACACTCCCCATGTACCTGTGTGGCCTGGCCTCTCCTCTTTTCTTTTACTCCCCTCCTCTTGCATACCCTGCACAGCCACCCTGGCCTCCTTGCTCTTCCACACACGTGCCAGATGAGCACTCCTGCCTCAGGACCTTTGTACCTGAGATTTCCTCTGTCTGCAAAGCTCTTCCCCAGATGTCCACGTGGCTGACTCCTCACATCTTTCAAGTCCACATGGCTAACTTCTCCATGCCCTTCCATTTTTGCTCATTTATTACCTTTTCCATGAGGCCTATTATGACCCCCTAGTTAATTTAGCCCCCCGGGAAGGCATAGCAGATCCCCACACACCTCACTTAACTTCTTGTATTGCTGAGCAGATATCACCTTACAACATGCCCTCTCATATGCGTGCTCATCATTCTCATATTGGTTGTCTCCCTTCCTCTGCCAGAATAGGCACACATGTCAGCAGAGAGTTTTGTCTCTGCTTTACTGATGTGTCCCAAGAGCTCTGGGACCTAGCGGGGTCTAAATATTTGCTAAATAAACAAATGCTACCCCTACCTCCACCATACCAAATGGAGTCTTCTTGGTCTGGGGAAAGATCTGCTAGGCAGTACTAAAATTGGACTGGCATTGTTAACATTCACTCTTTTGACTGTGTGACCTCCACCTGTTATTCAGCACAAAATTTGATCATATTTGTTACAATTTATTATTTGACGTCTTTTTTTTTTTTCTTTTCATAATTGCCATACTTTTCTGAGGATACTCCCTGATCTTGATCAAGTCAGGGCCACCCTGTGCATTGACATGTGCATGTGAACCTTCTCTCTGGAAGGTTATCTGTGGATCCTGGAGGAAGGTGATGGAGCTGGACCTGAACCTCCTTTGTTCCCTGGTGTGGAATTGATGATGGAACGGGAGGGAGATGGGTCTGGTGTGGCTGGGGTATTTATTTGGTCAGGGTGTCTGCGATGGCCACAGTATCTTTATTTAGGTTTGAGTGAGTCTTGCGGGGATGAGCACTGTGCACAGAGCATCTTTGCCAGCAGAGGCTCCTTCTTTCACAGTGGTGAGAAGGGCACTCTGGGGCAGGAGCCTGTAGTGGTGTGTCATTTCTGCTACCCAGGCATGGTCTCCAACACATGGGTCTCTGTAAACTTGAGAGCAGATAAAATGAAATGTGACATACTCTTTTTTCCTCTTGAAAAAAAAAAAAAAAAAAGGCCAGGTACAGTGTGATGCCTATAATCCTACCACTTTGGGAGGCCAAGGCAGGAGGATCTCTTGAGCCTAGAAGTTCAAGACCAGCCTCGGCAACATGAGAAATCCTCGTTTTTACAGAAAATCCAAAAAAAAAACTAGCCAGGAATTGGGGGTGCGTGCCTATAGTCCCAACTACTTGGGAGGCTGAGGTTGGAGGATCTCTTAAGCCCAGGAGGCAGAGGTTGCAATGAGCCAAGATGGCACTGCTACACTCCAGCCTGGGCAACAGAGTGAGACTCCATCTCAAAAAAAAAAAAAAAGAAAAAAATACCCAACAAAAGCAATTTAAGAATATTACTGAACACATTTGCACACACATACAACACACACACACACACACGTGTAGGCACAGGGTTAGGTTGTTACGGTCCCTAATGTTTAAGCTCCTGAGTTGTTTAGAAACATCATTACCTGGCCAGGCATGGTAGTTCACACCTGTAATCCCAGTATTTTGGGAGGCCAAGGTGGGAGGATCGCTTGAACCCAGGAGTTGAGCAACATAGTGAGACCTCCTCTTAAAAAATAATAAAAGGAAGTATTATTACCTTCTCTTCCCTGGTTGGACTCACCAGATTGTGGTTGGTGGATTGTGAAATTAATGTTTGAAAAATCAGTTACACCCAAGGTACCTTATATCTGGCTTGTTACAGATCACTTTCTTCTCATTTAGCGCTCCTACCTAATGTCCCTTCTCTGATTTTAGATCATTCACAGATTTTAGTTAGTGGACAGTGAAGTGTGTAGTTTCATAGCTTCATATTACCTCTTTTTTTGAGATAGAGTATATTAGTAGCTGATAAGTCAAGCAGATGTAACATACCTAATACAAATAAAACTCTTGTGAAACCTTAAAAATATGTATAACATGTTTTGGGGTTTTCTAGAATTTTTTAATGTTTAAGTTCAGGGCTGCATGTGAAGATTGGTTATACAGGTAAACTTGTGTCATGGGGGTTTGTTGTACAGATTATTTCATCATCCAGGTATTTTGCCCAGTGCCCAGTAGTTAACCTTTTCTGTTCCTTTCCCTCCTCCCACCCTCCACCCTCAAGTAGACCCCAGTGTCTGTTGTTTCCAGTGTCTGTGTTCATGTATTCTCATCATTGAGCTCCCACTTATAAGTAAGAACATGCAGTATTTGGTTTTCTGTTCTTACATTAACTTGCTGAGGATAATAACGTCCAGATCCATCTGTGTTTTTGCATAAGACATGATCTTGTTCTTTTTTATGGCTTCATAGTATTCTGTGTTGTATACATACCACATTTTCTTTATCCAGTCCACCATTGATGGGCATTTAGGTTGATTCCTTGTCTTTGTTGTTGCGAATAGTGCTGCAGTGAACTTTTCATGTGCATGTGTCTTTATGGTGGAATGGTTTATATTACTGTGGATGTATACCCAGTAATGGGGTTGCTGGGTTGAATGGTAGTTCTGCTTTCAACTCTCTTAGGAATCGTCATATGCTTTCCACAATGGTTGAACTAATTTACACTCTCACCAACAGTGTATAAGTGTCTCCACAACCCCACCAGCATTCGTTGTTTTTTGACTTTTAATAATAGCCATTCTGACTGGTGTGAGATGGTGTCTCATTGTACTTTTGATTTGAATTTCTCTAATGATGAGTGATATTGATCTTTAAAAAATGCTTGTTGGCTGCATATATGTCTTTTGAAAAGTATCTCTTCATGTCCTTTGCCCACTTTTTAATGGAGTTGTTTTTCTCTTGCAAATTTGTTTAAGTTCCTTATAGATGCTGGATATTAGATCTTTGTCAGATGCATAGTTTTCAAGTATTTCCTTCCATCCTGTAGGTTGTCTGTTTACTTTGTTGATAGTTTCTTTTTCTGTGCAGAAGCTCTGAAGTTTCATGTGTCAATTTTTGCTTTTGTTCCAATTGCTTTTGGTGTCTTTGTCATGAAATGTTTGCCTGTTCCAATGTCCACGATGGTATTGCCTAGGTTGTCTTCCAGGATTTTTATGGTTTTAGGTTTTACATTTCAGTCTTTAATCCATCTTGAGTTTTTTTAATATATGGTGTAAGGGAGGGGCCCAGCTTCAATCTTCTGCATGTGGCTAGCCAGTTACCCCAGCGGCATTTATTGAATAAGGAGTCTTTTCTCCATTGCCTGTTTTTGTCAGCTTTGTTGAAGATGAGATAGCTGTAGGTGTGTGGCCTTATTTCTGGGCTCTCTATGCTGTTCCATTGGTCTGTGTGTCTGTTTGCGTACCAGTACCATGTTGCTTTGGTTACTGTAGCCCTGCAGTGTAGTTTGAAGTGGGGTAACATGATGTCTCTAGCTTTGTTCTTTTTGCTTAGGATTGTCTTGACTATTCAGGCTATTTTTTGATTCCATATGTGATTTTGATTCCAGCTTTAAAATAGGGTTGCCTAGTTCTGTGAAGAATGTCGTTGGTAGTTTGACAGGAATAGCATTGAATCTAAATTGCTTTGGGTGGTATGACCATTTTAGTGATACTGATTCTTCCTATCCATGAACATGGGATGTTTTTCCATTTGCTTGTGTCTTCTTTGATTTCTTTGAGCAGTGTTTTGTAATTCTCATTGTAGAGATCTTTCATCTTCCTGCATTGCTTCTTTTACTTCATGAAGTAAAACACTGAACCACGTAATAAATGGGTCCTTTTTAGATGGTTTATAAAAATGATCTACAGGAAATATAATTCAATTCTATTTTCATCCTCTGGAGAGCCTTATTTAATACTGTTAGTTACAGCATAGAATAGGTGTATATGGCAGATTTATGTTAGGTCTCCTCTAGGGGCATTTGTTCTAAAAGAATTGATCCCATTTTAAAGCTACTTAAGGGTATTTCACCTACACAGTGGACTCTTAAGCCTGGAAATTGCATTTGCTTTATGGCATCATTGATGCAGTCATAAGGCCCTTGTTTCTCATTCCAGAATTCCATGTATCGTGACACTCATCCAGGTGCCCCAAGCAGAAATGTTGTGACTTCCTTGGCCCTCTACTTAAACAACAGGATAACCAGCTGGTCTTAAATTTCTGGATTTATCGTTACGTGTGCTGTTGTTATTGGTGGCTGTGTTCTGCTTTTGACATTTATTATAGTCCTTGGGATTGTCAGATATCTAGGTAGGCTGATTTCTGGTGTGTAAGGATCTGCTTGTATCTGATAAATTTCACTACATGTTAAAATTCCAAACTAGATGTGAACATTTAGAGATAGCCTGTGGCCAGTCTCTTCTCTGAAACTTCTCTGTTAAACCAGTGAATTGTGCTTTTTTTTCAAGTACAATCTGTCACAACTTGGGAAAACCATGGAATTTAATGATTGGTTTAATTAGCATTATTAAAAACCAACTTGAAATTTTTTCTTTCGCTGTGATAAATATAACTGTAATTTACATCTCTAAAATTCTAACGAGCCAGTGCCATTATTGGCAAAGTGTTAAGTTACACCAAATTGTCAACATCTAGCCTTTTCTTTTTTAACCTCCAAAGCAGCAGTTACATATGGTTTAACCCAACCCTATTTATTCATTGAGTTCTGGTGCTGTAAGAATTAGGAAGATATGTAGTTATACTCTATCTGTCCTGAAAAAGAGGTTAGATAATCCAGTACTCTTCACAGACAGATTTGGTCAGGTTTATCATGATTTGCCCAGTTTATTTTGATGGGAAATGGTGCTAAACACTAGAGAATGAGGCCAGTTGAAAGGAGGTTATTGATTAATCATAAATTCGCTGAAAACCTTTTATTTCATGAGTATTTCACATAATCATGATACTGGCAATAGTTTAATAGGCAGCTTTCATTTGTGATGCACTTTGCCTTCATTCACTTAGCATCTGTTACCGAGCACCCACTTTGTAAACAGTCATCATGCTAGGCTCAGGGCTGTGATGGTGAGCCAAACAGTCATGGCCCTGCCCTCACAGAGCCCACATTTTAGTAGGAGGAGATGTACCTTCATCAGGTCATCCCACGTGTGTGTACATAACAGCTTTGACAGGTGTTCCAAAGAAGTATTTTCTTCCAGACTACTTCTGTATGTTACTAAGTATTTGCAAAAAGAGGACCATAGTATACCTATTCTTTTATAGCTGCATTTTTCAATTCAGTATTCTGTGAAGGCCAAGCATGATGGTCCATACCTGTAATCTCAGCATTTGGGAGGCCAAGATGGGAGGATTGCTTGAGTCCTGGAGTTTGAGACCAGCCTGGGCAACATGAAAAGACCTCATTTGTATGAAAAATTAAAAAATTAGCTGGGCATGGTGGCACATGCCTGTAGTCTCAGCTACTTGGAAGGCTGAGGTGGGAGGATCACTTGAGCCCAGGAGGTTGAGGCTACAGTGAGCTGTGTTCATGCCACTCCAGCCTGTCCAACCTGGACAACAGAATGAGACCCTGTCTCAAAAAAAACAAACAAAAAAAACCTTTTCAGGTATCCCATTATATGTAACCACTTAATTTTTTTTTCAACTTTTCTTCTACTGTAAATAATGTTCAAAATATGTGTTTTGGGGGAGCATATTAGGTTATGCTAAAGGACTGAAATCATGGACCCAAAATGTAATCATATAAACACAGTATAAGTGTCTGTTTTTCACAGAACTGTTCAATGTGAATGTTTGAGGCAGGGTTCCTCTGTAGTCCTGAGAGGCTAATACTGGCTCTGCCACTTCTAGCTTATGGCCTTCTGGTAGCTCAGTTTCTGCTCTTGGTCATCACCACCACCATCTGTAGGGAGTTGGGGGCCTGGGGCTTGATGGGCCAGGTCTAAGTACTTTTCTAACTTTAACATAGTTCCATGGCCTGTTTTGTTTTATTTGTTTTCTTGTCCCTGCGGCTCTCTTCTAACTCACTAGGAGCTGCCTTGAAGCCACTGAACTAATGGGCTTGGGCAGAAAGGTAGCACCTTTACTCTGATTTTCAAAGACTGCTAGCTCCCTCATTTGCATTTACTGGGAAACCTTTGTAATTCAAGCAGCCTGCAAACCCACCACCTGCTTCTGTATGTTTGCATGCTAAAAATGATTTTTACAGTTTTTAATCCTTGAGAGAAAAAAGCATTTGCTACATGTAAAAATTATATGAAATTAGAAATTTCATTGTTCATAAATACAGTTTTATTGGAACACAACCACACTTATTCATTTATATCTTGTCTATGACTGCTTTTATGCTACCACAAGAGAGCTGAGTAGTTGTGGCAAAGATGCACAAAACCTAAAATATTTCTTGTCTGATCTTGTTAGAGAAAAACTTGGCTAGAGCCCTGGTTTAAAGAACTGCTTATACTTACCTCTCGTTATCTGGGATATAGAAGGTTTTTTCAATCTTATGAGAGCCTTATTTCTAAGATTGTCTACAACTGTCTACAAACCAGCTGATTCTTTGCAGAGTTCAGCTCTCACAAAACTGTGCTAACAGCAGCAGCACACACTATCTTCTGGCTTTTCTCAGCCATTTTGCTTAGTTTTGGACGCTGGTAGACACCTATTTTTTTGTTTGTTTTGAGACAGAGTTTCACTCTTGTTGCCCAGGCTGGAGTGCAATGGTGCGATCTCAGCTCACTGCAACCTCTGCCTCCCAGGTTCAAGCAGTTCTCCTGTCTCAGCCTCCCAAGTAGCTGGGATTACAGGTGCCTGCACCATGCCCGGCTAATTTTTATATTTTTTTAGTAGAGATAGGGTTTCACCATGTTGGCCAGGCTGGTCCTGAACTCCTGACCTCAGGTATTCCACCTACCTTGGCCTCCAAAAGTGCTGGGATTGTAGGCATGAGCCACCGCACCTGGCCGACACCAGTTCTTTTTTCTGAGTTGTCACGTGGTTGATTTCACTAACTTTCATCACAGCATGACAGGGACTTCTAGCTTTCTGGCCTGTGATCTCTTTTTCCTCTCCACTTGATGCCATATATTTTTAGATTGACAGCAACATCCTTATTCTAGGTGACACTTACGGTATTAGTGGGTGTAGTCTGTGCTGCACGTCATAGACCTAAAGTGTAATTAGGGCTTCATACCTCTCTAACAATCCAGTGTGGCTACTAAGGGTTTGACAGTGGTAGAGACACTGGGGTTGGAGGTACATTATGTCCTTTGTAGTTATTTAGGAATCTGCCTGACAGTTACTGCCATTTTGGGTGTCTAGCTTACAGTGTCACTCTGAACTTGGTCATAGCCATCCTAGCTCATGGGAAGTGGAAGGCCTGGAGAAGGATGCAAAGTGAGATATATGGCCCAAGCCTGGGAGTGGCCCCCAGCATGTCTGTTTACATTCCACTGGAGAGAACTAGTCACAGGCTGCCCCTCACTATAGAGGAAGCTGAGGAAGTAGTGTAGCTGGGCATATGCCATGTGGGGAGGGAGAAACAGATTTTGATGGTCAGCAAGCATTCTGCTTCCAGAGGTGCAGGCTTTCTTGTATTTCCTAAAGAAATAGGCCGAGTTGTGAAAAGTTTGCTGGTAGAGTAGGTTTATTTATAAAAAAAATACCTATGCAAATGTGGCTTTAAAATGCAACTCTCCAAATAAATTGTGTGTGAATAAAATGTGTATGTTTTCAGGCTATTGCACATTATGAACAATCTGCTGATTATTACAAAGGAGAAGAATCCAATAGGCAAGTATTACTTTTCTTAATATAATTTAATGGGTTTTATTATGTGTGATAAAAAAAAAATACTTCTTTTTATACTCTGTGAGTGTATTTGACTATACCAAATGAAGATGTACTAAGGCCCAGTGCACATCTTTTATTTTTCCATTGGCTTGTTACTCATTCTGCTTTGGTTCTTGATTTCAGCTCAGCAAACAAGTGTCTGCTGAAGGTGGCAGCGTATGCTGCCCAGCTTGAGCAGTACCAGAAAGCCATTGAGATCTATGAGCAGGTGAGGATACTGTTGTTTCTTTGGAGAGAAGTTGTCTGAATCATTTTTTAAAATTAAACTTTTTATTTTTATTTTTATTGAGATATAATCCACACATCATGTGATGAGTACAGTTCATTGGTTTTTAGTCTATTCACAGAGTTGTATAACTATCACCACTACTTAATTCCAGAACATTTTCATCATCCCCAAAAGAAGCCCAGCAGTCCATTCTCTCCTCCCAGTCCCTGGAAGACACAATCTACTCTCTGTCTATATGAATTTGTCTATTCTGAACCTTGAAGATAAATGAAATCACATACTATGTGGCCTTTTGTGACTGCCCTCTTTCACTTAGCATATTGTTTTCAGGGTTCATCCATGTCATAGCAAATGTCAGTATGTCATTGTTTTTTGTGGCTAATACCTCATGGTTTATTTATCAATTTATGGATGTTTGGGGTTTTTCCACTTTGGGTCTATTATCAATAATGCTGCTGTGAACATTTGTGTTAAAGTTTTTGTGGTAGTGTTTTTAGTTCTCTTAGTTATATACCTGGGAATAGAATTGCAGTTGCTGGGCCATGCGGTAAGTACATGTATAACTTTTTGAGGAACTGCCAGGCTTTTTCACAGTGGCTACACCATTATAACTTCCCACTAGCAATGCACAGGGTTCCAGTTTCTCCACATCGTCACCAATACTTCTTTTTTTTTTTTTTTTTAATAATAGTCACCTTAATGAGTGTGAAATGTCTCATTTTGTTTTTGATTGTTATTTCTCTAATGACTAGTGATGTTGAGTATCTTTTTATTTGCTTATTGACCATTTGTATATTGGAGGACTGTGTATTCCAGTACTTTCTCTGGATTTAAATTTGGTTGGTTGTTTTTTGGTGGTGAGATTTAGGTGTTCTTTATATATTCTGGATATTAATCCCCTATCAGATGTGATTTGCAAGTATTTACTCTCATTCTGTGGGTTGTCTCTGGCCTCTGTTATTAATGTCCTTTGATTCACTGAAGTCTTAATATTTTGGAAGTCTAGTTTGTCTGTTTTTTCTTTGTCTGGCTTTTGTTGTTATATAGAAGAAATCGTTGCTGAATCTGTTATCATGAGGCTTTTCCCTTCTGTTTTGTTCTAAGAATTGTGTAGTTTTGGCTGTTAGGTTTAGATTTTTTATCCATTTTGAGTTAATTTTTGTATATATTATGAGGTAAGGGTCCAACTTTATTCTTTTATATGTGGATGTCCAGTTTTTCTAGCACCATTTGTTGAATAGAACTATCTTTTAACTATTGAGTGGTATTATGACCCTTACTGAAAATTACTTCACCATATGAAATATGAGGGCTTACTTCTGGGCTCTCTATTCCATTGAACTATTTATCCATCTTTATGCCAGTATTACACTGTTTTTATTTCTGTAACTTTGCAGTAAGTTTTGAAGTCAATAAGTGTGAGTCCTCCAACTTTTTGTTCTTAATTGTTTTGGCTATTCCACATCCCTTGCATTTTCATCCGAATATTAGGATCAGCTTGTCAATCTCTGCAAAGTAGCCAGCTTAGATTTTGATAGAGATTGTATGGAATGTGCATACCAATTTGAAGAGTGGTTTTAGGGTTTCCAGAGAAACAGAACCAATAAGAGGTATAGAGGTGTATGTGTGTGTGTTTGTGTGTGAGTGTGTATGTGTGTATGTGTGTTTAGAGAGAGAAATTACTGTAGGGAATTGATTTGCTTGATTATATAGGCTGAGAAGGTCTGAAATTTGCAGTCTGAAGTCCCAGGAGAGCCAATGGTATAGCTCCAGTCCAAATCCGAAGGCCTCAGAACCAGGAGAGTTGATAGTGTAATTTCTAGTCTGAGTCCAAGTCTGAAGCAGGAGAATACCAGTGTCCTGGCTCTAAGACAGGCATTGAGAATAAATTCTTCCTTTTAACCTTTTATTTTATTCAGGTTTTCAGTAGATTGGATGAGGCCCACCTGCAATGGGGAGGGCAATCTGCTTACTCATCTTACTGATTCAAATGTTAATCTCATTCAGAAACACCCCACAGACACACTCAGAATAACACCAAATATCTGGGCACCCTGTAGCCCACTCAAGTTGACACATAAAATCAGTCATCACAGAGAGTATTGCCATGTTAAAATCAGTCATCACAGAGAGTATTGCCATCTTAACAATACTAAGTCTGAGTCTATGAATACAGAGTTCCTTTTATATTTATTTGGATCTTCTTTCATTTTGCTCAACAGTGTTTTGTAGTTTTTGGTGTGCAAGTTTTGTACTTGTTGGGTGAAACATACTCCAAAGTATTTTATTTTTTCTGATGCTACTACAAATTGAATTATTTTCTTAATTTCCTTTTAAGATTGTTAATTGCTAGTGTATAGAAATACTGTTGAATTTTGGGTATCGATTTTTTGTCCTGTAACCATGCCAGACTTGTTTATTAGCTCTAATAGGTTTTTTTGTGTGGATTCCTTAGGTTTTCTATATCCAAAATCATGATATCTGCAAATAACAATAGTTTTACTTCTTCCTCTGCAATCTGAATGCGTTTTACTTCATTTTGTCGGTTGCCCTGGCTATAATCTCCAGTGCAGTGTTGAATAGAAGTGACAAGAGCAGACATCCTTGTTCCTGATCTTGTAAGGAAAACTTCCAGTCTTTCATATTAAGTATGATATTGGTAGTGGGGTTTTGGTAAATGCCTTTATCAGTTTGAGGCAGTTCCCCTCTCTTCCTAGTTTGTTGAGTGTTTTTATAATCAAAGGGTATTAGATTTTGTCAGACGTTTTTCTGTGTCTGTTGAGATAAGCATACGGTTTTTGTCCTAATCAGCTTAATATTGTATATCACATTGATTGATTTTCATATGTTGAACCAACCTTACATTCCTGGAATAAATTCTACTTGGTCATTGCAAACTTTGAGGGGTTTCCCAAGAACACCCTC
Source organism: Mandrillus leucophaeus (assembly GCF_000951045.1). Lineage (NCBI taxonomy): Eukaryota > Metazoa > Chordata > Mammalia > Primates > Cercopithecidae > Mandrillus > Mandrillus leucophaeus. Next base: position 264,652 of record NW_012101238.1, read on the forward strand.
AAGTTTATTAATAATTTGTTAGACGAACTTAGAGAACCCACTGAAAGCTGTTATACTCACAGTTATGGTTTATTACAGCAAACGGGTACAGATTAAACTCAGTCAAAGGAGAGACTCATGGGGCAGGGTCCAGGAGACTTCCAGGAAGAGCTTTCAGTTGTCCTCTCTCAGTGGAGTTATGTAAACAGCACTTACTTCCCCCAACAGTAATGAGTGAAAATAAGCGTAGACTACTGCCAATCAAGGAAGCTCCCCTGAATCCGGTGTTTTGAGTTTTTACTGGGGCCCAGTGACATAGATGTTGACCACCCTTGTGGCTGACTTTACTTTTTGTAAGTGCCAGAATTGGTTTGCTAACATTTTGTTGAGGATTTTATGTCTATATTCATAAAGGATATTGATCGTTAGTTTTCTTGTGGTGTCTGTGTCTGGTTTTGGAATCAAGGTAATTCTGGCCTCAGAATGCATTAGGATGTCTTCTTCCTCTTCTGTTTTATGGAAGAGTTTGTAAAGGATTGGTGTCAATTCTTCTTTAAATGTTTGGTAGAATTCAATTATTTCTCTCTTTTTTGTTTTTATTTTCACTGATTTTGTTTTTGTTATTTCCTCCATTTTGTTTTCTTTGGATTTGTTTTGCTCTTTTTCTGGGTACTTCACATGGAAGTTTAGCTTGCTGATTTTTATCTTTGTTGTGTATGCATTTTTAGTGTTATCAATTACCTTTTCATAGGCTTGGCTACTTCCCAATTTTATTATATCATTGCACTTTTATTTTTATTCAGTTAGTTGGATTTATTGATTTCCCTTGAGACTTCAGTGACCCATGGATTATTTAGTAGTGTTTTATTTAATTTCCAAGTGTTTGGCAGAGATTTTTCTGTAATCTTTCTATTGTTGACTTCTTGCTTTTAATTCCATTGCAGTTAGATAACATATTTTTGCATGATTTCAATTCTTACAAATTTGTTTGTTTTATGGCCTAGAATATGGTCTGTCTTGGCATATGTTTTATGATTATGCTGTTATTGGGTGATGTTTATAAATGTTGATTAGCTCCTGTTGGATGATGGCATTATTAAGTTCTTTAATATACTTGCTAATCTATCTATCTGTCTTTGTCTCTCTCTCTCTCCCTCTTTCTTTCTCTTTCTCTCTCTCTCTGTCCTCTCTCTCTCTCTCTCTCTCTCTCTCTTTTGAGACAGAGTCTTGCTCTGTCACTCAGGCTGGAGTGCAGTGACTTGATCTCAGCTTACTGCAACTCTCCACCTCCCAGGTTCAAACGATTTTCGTGCCTCAGCCTCCCAGGTAGCTAGGATTACAGGTGTGTGCCTTCACATCCAGCTAATTTTTCTATTTTTTAGTAGAGACAGGGTTTTGCCATGTTGGCTAGGCTGGTCTCAAATTCCTGGCCTCAAATGATCTGCCTGCCTTGTCCTCCCAAAGTGCCAGGATTATAGGTGTGAGCCACCGTGCTTGGCCTTTGATTTTCTTTCTAGTTCTGTCCATTGTTGAGAGTTGGGTGTTAAAATCTCCAACTGTAGTTGTGGAGTTGTCTGACTCTTCTTTCATTGTGTCAGTCTTTGCTTCACATACTTTGCACCTCTGGATTGCTATTCTTGCTGGAGTGACCCTTTTATCATTACATAATGTCCTCTGTCTCTGGTAATTTTCTTGGCTCAAGTCTACTTTATCCACTTTATAGCCCTGCCTGTTTTCTTTTGATTAATGTTTATATGATATGTTGGTCCATTCTTTTTCTTTCAGCCTGTCTATATCACTTAACTGAAGTGAGTTTCTTGTAGTTGGATCCTG